>NC_071506.1:130492794-130815294 GCF_027887155.1 Malaclemys terrapin pileata | reverse complement strand
GTACTTAGCTAATACAATGTAACTTTAATTTTATTTTTGAAAGTCTGTTAGTGAACTCAAACACAGCTGGGTTTGTCTTTCATAGGTGTGAGGGTCATCAAAGAGTCCTCTAAGAGTTAATGATTAAAGATGCATTTTTCTACAAGGAGCTAGTCTGCTTTTTAGGGCATATACATCCTAAAAAGTAGAATAGCTCCTCTTATTCCCTTTGAAGGTCACAAATTACAATAACAACAAGGAGTCCGGTGGCACCTTAAAGACTAACAGATTTATTTGGGCATAAGCTTTCGTGGGTAAAAAATCTCACTTCTTCAGATGCATGGAGAAGAAGTGAAGTTTTTTACCCATGAAAGCTTATGCCCAAATAAATCCGTTAGTTTTTAAGGTGCCACCGGACTCCTTGTTGTTATTGTGGATACAGACTAACATGGCTACCCCCTGATACTTGACAAATTACAATACTTCTTAGCATTTACACCGGGCTTTATACTGTCACAACATTGTGCTAACATGACACTAATTAGACCTCACTGTACCCCTAATATGTAGAGATTGGGAGATCAAGCCTTGGGGTACAATGGAAGTTGCTTGTCCAGGTCCATGCTCATGAAATCAGAGGTAGAGCTTGGATTAGAATTTGGGAATCCAAGGTTCCTTACTCTGGGGTGAAACCATTGGCCCACACTCAAAGTAACTTCACTGTGGTGGAAAGCTCTCCTATAAATAATACATATATTCTCTCTCTTGAGCCCCAGAAATCTTTATGTAGCTCACAGATTTGTGTTTCACATCCATTGCCAGGCCTCCTCCAGGATTTGAATCCAGGCCAATCACACCCACAGGCCATTTAATGTGCATAGCCATAGCTACAAGCAGAGGAAGAAAAAGTTTGAAAGGACGTGAACTGTGAACGTCATGCTTCAGGGAGTAATCTAAACTCTAACTGATGGTGGATAGGAAAAGACTCATATGCCACAATAATCCACTATGGGGATTCTTGTCCTTCACACTGAATCAATTGGTACCAGACATTATTGGAGACAGGATAATGGGCTCGGTGGACAACAGGTCTGATCTAGTCTCCAAGTTCCTATGTTCCTCTCTCTCTATTTCCTTATGGTTTTATGGTATGGTTTTACAGTAGTGGTGGATGAATACCTTAAAAAAAAATCTGCCCATATCCATTTATAAATGAATTGGCTGTGGTGGTGCTCACATCCATTAGTGTTTGCTTTTGCTGATATTCCAGCAAATATGTTTATTGGCCGGAATGGTCCTGGAAATAAGTGGTTTTAAGAGAGTATCAGAGAATACATGATAAATTCATGGAGGTTAAGTCCATTAGTGGCTGTTAGCCAGGATGGGTAAGGAATGGTGTCCCTAACCTCTGTTTGTCAGAGGGTGGAGATGGATGGCAGGAGAGAGATCACTTGATTGTTACCTGTTAGGTTCACTCCCTCTGGGGCACCTGGCATTGGCCACTGTTGGAAGACAGGATACTGGGCTGGATGGACCTTTGGTCTGACCCAGTATGGCCGCCCTTATGTTCTTATGTTTAATAATCTGTGCAAACCAAATTTGACATATTTGTCGACATGAATCTCAGCAACAGAAACCTGATTTTAATATCAGAGGGGTAGCCGTGTTAGTCTGAATCTGTAAAAAGCAACAGAGGGTCCTGTGGCACCTTTAAGACTAACAGAAGAAGTGAGGTTCTTACCCACGAAAGCTTATGCTCCCAATACTTCTGTTAGTCTTAAAGGTGCCACAGGCCCCTCTGTTGCTTTTTACTGATTTTAATAGTTACACTGATCAAATCAGGGAAAGAAACAATGCCATGTGATCTATGTGTCTAATCAATACTAACCAGCACAGCTCAGTTTGTGGCTCTCTGAACCTCATCAGTTTGCTCATGGTGGGCCCATTTGAAAAATTATTCAGGGAATAATTTCAATAATTAATACATCTGAGGCAATTGTAAACTGATCCTGGATAATTTCCAAACAGAAAAATAGGCAGAAGTCAGTATATAAATTAGACTTTCCGCTCTAGGTGGTATCCATCCACTGAGGCCCCACTTTCTACACACAAACTTGTATCAGTTTAATTTAACCAGTTTAGCTAAACCAGTGCAAACCCATAGTGTGGACACTCCAATGTCAGTTTAAGAGGGGCTTATTTAGATTTAGCTTAAACCTGTTTGTAATTGACTTAAATTAAACTGAAATATGTCCAATTTAAACTGAAATAAGAATGTCACATAGCCTGTTCCACTAATTTAACAACACACTAGAAGTTAAACTGGTTCAACTCTGCCTGTAGTGTAGACAAGCCCTGAGACCTGCCAAATACATTTAATACGGGCTACCAAAAAGGCAATACTAACATCACTTGCTTGCTACTAGTCAGTTGAATTTGTACTCATGTCCTACACTTGAAAGGTTTTGTAGCCCATGTCCACTCTGCCAAGCATGTGTGTGTGTGTGTGTGTGTGTGTGTGTGAGAGAGAGAGAGAGAGAGAGAGAGAGCGCTTACCCAAAGCAATGAATCATCTTTCTCAACTGTACATTTCAGACCCAAATTTTCCTCCCCATCTCACACCCACCCTGGTATTATCTCAGTTTCTGTGCTCTAAATTAGCAACCCCAGAAATGCTGGCTCATGGAACTAAGATGATATCAAGTGTTTTTTACTGCAAAAGAGAACGATGACTTAGACTGGAAGTTCTTTGGGGGCAGGGACTGTCCGTTTAGTATATGTGTACAGTGCTCTGTACAAAGGTGATCCCTCTAGTTGCTACAACAATGATAAGACCCGAGTTTCCTGTCTCTGCCCCTCCTGACTTTCCTTGTATCATTATGTTTGGGCTCCTGTCTTTTCTATTGTACACTCTTGGCTCTCAGATCAGTCACCCCCACCCCCAGGCAGCGATTCTAAGAGGTCAGTCGCTCTGGGTACCACTAGGGGTTTAGAGGAACCACATCTGCTCATAGCTTGATACGTTCCATACATTAGAAAGTCTAGTAGTCACCCAACAGAGACAGCACCTCCTCTCCTGGAGTGGCAAAGGCTCCTCTGGCAGTAGAGAGATTTGCAGGCAAGGCTCAGCAATAGGGACGTCTTGCTGCACCACCCCTCAAAGCTATTCCTCTGGAGGGCATTTGGGCAACACACTTAGGGCCTGTTGGAAGCTACAGAGGCGCAGCATCAAAATAACTCTCGATCTGCTTCCTCCATGGACCCAGGGCCACCTCAGGGCCACCGAGCTAAGGTCAAGGGGGCTGTGAAGCCACTAGATGGTTCCCCCTGGGGAGTTCCTCAATTATATCAGAATTGTCGTTGGCTGTCAGTGTAACTGGATCTATGCCATCTCCCACAGGAGCCCCGGGTGCCAGGGGCATTCCTGGGGGAAAGAGGGAGGCAGCTATCCCCTGCTGCAAATTAGGGCTGCTCTAACTTACACCAGGGACCAAACTCTCCCCAAGTCCCTAACACAGGAGAGCAGAACGGATGAAGTAAAGCTGCTGTTGCTCCCCCATGGGCCCTGCCCTTTGTCGTGCTTAGCAGGCATGAATTTGGGCCTTTCTGTCTTTCCACCAGCTGAAAATCCCAGCATCCCCTTTGTCCTCAGGCCTGTCTCCTGTCACTGCGCCATCCACCATCACAGCTGCATCTGTGATGTCACCCACTGGATTAATTTGCTGATCCGCTGTCATATAAATTTTCCCTTGTGTCCCTCACCTCCCTGATCCCAGCCTTATCGAACAATGGCCATGCCCACTATTAAAGGCTTAATTAGCAGCAGGACACAATGGAAGCCACACACCAGCAGGGCCCACAACACGTGCGGTGAAGTTACACAATCAGGCAAGGACTTTTCAGAACATCACCAGAGTCCTGTTCAACTACACAGTCTCTGTTACCCAGGAGCCTCTGGAGCCCCTGCCCAGACCCAGCACAACATTTTCTGTTACCCAGAAATCCCTGGGTTTGCTTCCTGGAGCAACCTCTATTGTTCATACTCTTGGTGCCTTTTCTGGGCAGTTCCTATGTGTTGTCCTACCATGCCTTGAGCAACCTAGAGTCTATAATATAAGCCTTTGAAGTAGGATACAATAGTCCATTTCCAAACTCCTTTTTAAGGAGGGTTTGCCACAATTCCTAGCCCTCCTCTCCTCCCCCACCTCTCATAAACATCTCTTTCATTGACAAAGGGGGAGCGAAGCATTTCTCAATGTTTCCCTGGGAGCCTGATGGGCACCCTGCCAGCCCACTGCTTGCCTGGGCCCTCAGCCCTGCCAAGACACTGTGCCAGGTGTGTTATGGAGTCCCAGACAACCTGGCTACCATCCAAACATAGCAAATCGCTCTTGCAGGGCTATCAGAGCCCTCAACAACACATGTTTACAAGATCCAAGTTCTAAATACACAGAGCTGCCCAGCCAGCCAGCTAGTGTGTCAGGAAGTGGAAGAAGAATGGAGCTATGTTAGGAGCAGATGGACAACAACCCCCGGAAACATTATGGGGCCAGTTTGATACAGCTAAATCTGGTCTGAACTGTGATGTGTTTGTGGGTCATAATATAGCCACCGCTAATTAGCCCTGCTATAGTGCTTTTCAGCCATAGACCTTAGAGGCAGGTAAGTATGATAATCTCCATTTTAAATAACGGGGAAACTGAGGCACAGAGGGTTTTCAAAACCCTCCACTGATTTCAGGGTCCTCCATTTTTGGGCACTCAACTTACAATACCTTGGGCCTGATGCTCATGTAACACATTGGTCAAGTGTGTTTTTGTCCTGTTAGTGACTGACTCATACATAGGTTGGAGCAGTTACTCTCCAAACCGGACACTTTAGCTCAGGCACTAGAGGCATGTGGTTTTAGAAACAGGTGTCCTAGGATGAATGCCTAGCTGGGGTGCTGTTATATTTATAAGTGCAGAACGCCCACTGCAGTTATCAGGTGGGGTTAGGTTGACCAGACAGCAAATGTGAAAAATTGAGACGGGGTGGGGGATAATAGGAGCCAAAAGAAAAAGACCCAAAAATCGGGACTGTCCCTATAAAATTGGGATATCTGGTCACCCTAGGTAGGGTCGCACCTCTCTGGTCTCTGCTTCATAGCCCTTTATGCAAGTTTCCCCACTCCTACACTGCAAGCTTGTACAGCACCCTAGCTCCCACTTGTATGTGTGTAGGTAGCAAGGCTATCCCAGCCCCCAGACAGCTTTGACTGGGAGCTATGCAAACGGACTGGTTCCCAGCACATGACTTGCCTGACCTATGGGGGTTGTTTTGAGTTTCAGCTTTGATCAACCTGCCAAAAAGTGGTTAGAATGGTCACATGTTACCTGGCTTGGGGGCTTGAATGGGGCTGGGAATCTGGACCCAAACCTTGCAGCTTGACCTCATTTCTAGTTATAGGTTGAAACCACCCCCTCTCCCTTCGGCAGCCATGGGGAGAAGGGAGCTCACCCCAGACATGAAGGAACAGGCCCTGCACCCCAGTAAAGCTTCTGGCAACTGTGGCCGCTTCCACAATTCCAGATCAAGTGCACTTGGGTAAGAACAACTGTGCACAGCTTGACTCTGAATCCTGTCTGGCTCGCTGGAAATTAGTTCTTGCGTGCCCTCTTGTGACCATTGGACCAAAGTGGAACACAGCTGCAGATGGGACCAGCCTGAGTTGCTTAGATGAACTTAGAAGACCGCTCTCCAAGGAGCTAGGACAGAGGCCCATAGTTCTAAAGGCTTCAGTATAAGCATAGTTCAAAGACTGAGCCAGAGAGGTCAGCAAGTGTGAACTAGAGACCTACAGGGATCAGAGATGAGGGGTAAGAAGGAACTGCTTTTCACTTTGTCTCTTTCCAGTCCCCAAGGGTACATCTAAACGGCATTTTGGAGTGAGTCTCCCAGGCTGGGTTGACAGAAATCGCTGTACAGACAGCGCTTTGAAGTTGCACCCTGTGCTCTGAAGCCTAGGGAGGCGGGTGCTCTTCGGAGCATGAGCTCCAGCCCCAGCACAACGTCAAAGCTCTGTTTACACAGCTATTTTAGAGTGCTCGTGTCAGTCCCGCTAGCCTGAGGCTGCCAATTCAAGATCTGACTATGCCAACCTCTGAGTCTGTCAACCCAGCCTGGAGGCTTGCCCCCAGAATGCTGTGTAGACATGCCCTGAGCTATGAAGGGTGAGGACTCTGTGAGTCCTTTATGTACTCATAATAGTCTGTCTTGGCTGCCGGGCTCAGGTCAAACCAAGCAGGAGATTCCTTAGTGGATATATGAGCTGCCCTTGCATAGTACCAGCAGCCAGACAGGATGACTGCTGCAGAACCAGTACTGACATTCTTGCCTGGGATGTGCCTGACATACCCAATTTAGGTGCTTTGGAGAGCAGCCCAGAAACACCTCCCCTTGACCTTCCCAGACTCCTGATGCTCTCAGAGCTGCCGTTGCTGCCGTGTGGGCCTTCAGCGTGTTTAGGGGTACAGCCCGCTCCTGGGGGTTAAAAGGAGACTTTTGTCTCTGCGTAGTTATCAAGGAAGCTAACTTTTGCTGGTCCTGGTTTCTGTGGCCTGGCTTCTTTTGGCAGAGAGCAACATCACCATCTGGTGGTTGATATAATTCATGACTCTAATCCATTGTATTGTATTATATCCTGGAGCTGATTCTCCCCAGCAACTCCACTGCAGATTGTGGGCCTCAGGCCTTTTATCTCACGGGTTTGTTACCTGCCTTCTCCCTTCAGTTGGGAAAGACTTTCTCTTTTGCTTTCTGCCTCCATAGGACCGGTCCATCCATTACATGACCCCTTTTCGGGTGATTATCGAGACCCAAATGTTATCCTTGTAACATTTTGTAACACTGAAACAAACATGCCAAATTAGGGACCCACTTGCCTCCCAATGCATTACATAGTTTACGGACAGCCCCCTACTTGGCCGCCCATCCATTCACACTGAGCTAGGATTTGGCAAGGCAGATCAGGCCGCCGGTCCCCTCCAGCCCAGTCTCCAGAACTGGCGACACCTGGTGCTTCTGCAAAAGAAGAACCCCCTGGATAATGTGCCTGGCCAGTGTGCTGTGCTGTAACCTCATGCAGGTACTCCTAAGCCAAGATACCAGCTTTGCTGGCACCATCCCAACCCAGCCCATGGGGACAGGGTGGAGAATACCTCTGGGTGGAGCATAGAATCGGAGGGGGAATTTGGAGCTCCTCAGGAGAGGACTTTACACCCACCTTTGCTTGGGACCACTCCCCACCCTGAAATCCTAAAAGTGGGAGGGATGGGGAGAGGTTCCCTTGCAGCATGGGGGTCTGGAGCTTCAAGTTAGTAATATGGGGAGACAGCTGGGCCCAAACATGGAGCCTAGTTATCTCCAGAGTTCCGTTCTGCAGGGATGGAAAACTGTGTCACAGTGAAGCCACCTGAAATGCTGGTGAGGGAGGATGGCTCTTCGATCTTGTGCTGCTCCCTTGTGGTCATTGGTAGTATGGCTCCCTGAGTCTTGTTATTTATGCAGGGAAACTTTTTAGCAGGGTGGCAATGAATGCAGCTGGGAATATAGAGTCATAGACTCATAGACTTTAAGATCAGAAGGGACCATTATGATCGTCTAGTCTGACCTCCTGCACAACGCAGTTCACAGAATCTCACCCAGCCACTCCCGCAACAAACCTATGACTGAGCTATTGAAGTCCTCAAATCATGGTTTAAAAAACTTTAAAGACTTCAAGGTGCAGAGAATCCTCCAGCAAGTGACCCGTGCCCCACGCTGCAGCGTATCTGGCATATATGGAATATGGCAGAGGCTGGGCTGGTTTTGAGCTGCCTGTGGCAGAGAGGAGCTCAGACTCCGCGGCCCACTCAGTCTTTGCGCAGAGTCAGCTGCTCTGCAAGTTAGTGACTGCCCCGATGTCAGTGGACTTTTTAAGATATGGCCACCTGCCCCTCGCCAAAAACGGGGCGGACACCCCTCAAAGCTTATCGCACCCAACCCCCCTCCCTCCAAAGCCCACGTATAAACACTATTCTAGAAATGAACCCAAGCTTCAAAGATGGAGCCTGTCCCTGGGAGGTGCTGGGTACTCTGGCTATTGCCGTTGGATCAGGATCCCACCTCTCCCAAGCATTTTGTTCCAGGCCCCCCCCTAGGGTCTCGGTTTCTTAGTCCTTTGCTGGCTCGTTCCCTCCAGTAGCTCTGTGGGGGAGGATCCCCATGTCCCTGTGAGGAGAAGGGCTGGAGGGGCCTCTTAGCACAATTCTTATATCCCTCACTGCAGAGATAAGGAGGGAGACAACACTCCCTCTCCCAGCCCACCCTGTCCTGTCAGGTAGACGCCTTTTGGCAGATGCTTCCTTCTCACAAACCTGACCTCAGCCAAGGGGCTGGGAGAGGATCATGAAGAGCTGATTGCAGTGCTTAAAGCGGGAAGGGTCACAAGAGGGGTCCCAGACCTGTCTCCCCCCCCCCCCCCCAAAAAAAAAAAACCCACCCTAATCTGAGCAGGATTGCTGAGGGCTGCACTTTAAGCACTGTTTTACTTACACACACACACACTTTTTTCAGATCTCTAAGCACTGGCCGATTGGACCTTTGACTGCCCTGCAGTATATTGCATATGGAGCTACTAGTGAAGAGGCAGCAGCATTTCAGCTCTTTGGTGGGATGTGATCCCTGAATACACATGGTCTAGAACCTATCTCACAACCTCCTTTGGGGTCTGGGCAAAGATGCTCCAAAACACACAAAGGGGGGCCATATGTTTTTCTTCTGCAGTAACTTTATTCTGACAGGTAAATGTTTTACATTGAGGGCACCCCTAGTCTACGACACCATGGGCCATGCCTAATTCTCATTACCACCAAGAAATGCACACAGATTGGATCTCACAGCAATGACAGGAAGGGCTGGCTTGCTGCCTGGGTGTGCCCGCTGGGCTTCCCAGAGCCAGGGTGCACCTCTAAGTCTTGCAGCCTGGAAGGAGGTTGCATGTTAGGCCTCCATAGACCACAGGGCTGCAGGTTGGGGGCCCCTCTGAATAGCTTCCACTCCTTGAGGACCCCGCTGGACAGGGTGGACATGGGCCGAGGGAGTCCAGCTGCACCTGGCAAGTGCCTGCCCCATGATGAAAGCCCTGTGTCTGCTGCTCAGTTGGCAGTAGGGTTGGGCTGAGCACCGGATGCTGAACAGCGCCCCCTCCCCTGCCCGCTCATGCTCGTCGCTTCAGCCTCAGGGAGTTATCCAGGGAGACCAGCTGGTGCAAGAAGCCCCGGTTGGGGATGATGCCGCGGTGGTCCTTGACAGTCTTTATGGCTTCCACCAGGGTCATACGGTGGCGGATCATAAGGTAGGCGAGGACCAAGGTGGCCGAGCGGCTCACCCCGACAGCACAGTGGACGAGGATCCTTCCTGTGGAGAGAAGGGGAGCTGCGTCACAGAGGGGCTACAGCCCCAAGGCCCCACTGCCCGGGGTTAGGGAAATCCAGGAAACAGTCCTATAACAGTGCAGGTGAGATGGTCACTCCAGCGCAGGAGTTAGGATACAGGACTAGATGGGACAGATGGTCACACAATGGCAGGGGAGGAGGGTTCCCTTGGAAAAAGTTGACTTTTCATTGAAAAATCAAAATCTGAATTATCTTGATTAAGAAATGCTGCTGTGGTGCCTCGTGGGAGCTGTAGTTTGAATGGTTCGTGCCTTCATTTTCCTCTCTAAACTGGGTGGACCGGCCAGATGACATCTGCCAGGATGCACTGTAGTGCTTCTTATAAGCATAACAGCACCACAATCTCTCATTTCGGGCAGGGGACGTGATGCATCATGGGAGTCCACAGCCATAGTGAATCATGGGAGATGATGTCTGGCTATGAAGCCCAGCTTCAACAAGGAGAATGGGAACATGAGGCCACTGAACTACAACTCCTATGAGGCTCTACTGCAGCTTTTCCAATCAAAGTATTCCAGTGTATGGCTAAATAGTTCCGTTTTTGGTTGAAAATCAAAAACTTTTTGGTTTGTTTTTTTTCAGTGAAAAAACTAAGCATTGCATGGAAAGCAGATACTTCATGTTGTTTAGTCAAAAACTCAATCTTCCTTTGAACAACAGTTTTGAGAACAACATTTTCAACCTGCCCTACTCCACGGTCCCTATGAGCCAGACTCTGAGCTGCGCCTCCTGAGTGTGGGAGGCCAAAGATGCTTGTACCCCCTATGCACTTCCTGAATCCTGGTCTCGTCTGGGGACTTCAGATCCACCCCATCCTGCTCTAGATCCACCCCGCACCCTGGCATACCTTTATGCCAGGGGTTGCTTACACCGAACTCCCAGTGTTGTGAGAGGAAGGGATCCACCTCAGATCTGGCCTATTTGTTCCAGCAGGATGGCATGAAAGAGCCAGGCCATGGCCCACAATTGGGGCCTGGCTCTCTTCCAGAATGGTGGCTGCTGGGATACTGGGCTAGCTGAACCATTGCTCTAGTCTAGCAGATCCCAGTGTAGATGGAGGTAGCTCTATTCTGGTGCAGCAGGAGGCCAGATACTGAGCTAGAAGGATCATTGTGCTGGTCCAACATGGTGACCTTGGTGTTATGGTGGCAGTTTTGCAGACTCAAGAAGGTGGTTTGGGAGGTTTCTCTGAGCCAATCACATGGGGGAAGGCTATGGAGGTGGGAGTGAGGATCCCCATGTCTTGCTAATGGTATCGCCACTGCTTCCAGCACAGAACCATGGGTGGCGTGTTTATAAGGAAAGAAGGTGACTAGAGATGAGGGTGTTGGACACGGCCTCTCCTCTTGCCCAGCCAAGCTCCTCGTCCCAACCCCTGCTCCCTCTTCTCCAACCCCTCCTCTGCCCCTCACCTCCTCCCTCACTCAGAGCCTGGTGGATGAAGTCAGCTGAGGGGTGGAAGTAGGGACTCATGTCGAAGCTGGGCGAGTCGTGGGCCTCGATGCCAAGGTAGCGGATGCCGGTGCCCTCATAGTACTCAGCACCCCCTCTCCACTTGCTGTGCGAGGCATTGAGGATGTGGGTGATGCGCAGGCGGGCCAGCTCACGCCGATTGGCTGCTATATCTCTGCAGAGAAGGGAGCAAAGGGTTAAAATGGGGGAGCTTATGTGGCAGCAGCTGAGCAGGGAGTGCTTCTTGGCAGTGGACTGTGCAAGTATTATCTGCTAGAACTGGTACTAGGGAGGGGAGAGCTACTTGGACCAGGCCAGCATGGATTTTTGGCTTGGAGGGAACAGGCCAGAAGAAGGTGTAGGGCGGAAGGGGAGTCATCTGGTGGGTACACTAAAAAATAAAAAAATCTGTCATTCCCCAGCTAGCAACACACATTTCTCTGGACTGGGAGTGGTTGGGTCATTACAAAACCTAAACCTAATTTCCCCCATACTAATTTCCCCCTACTGTTACTCACACCTTCTTGTCAACTGTTTGAAATGGGCCACTCTCATTACCACTACAAAAGTGATTTTTCCTCCCTTGGTATCCTACTGTTAATTGAATTGTCTTGTTAGACTGACCTCCCACTTGGCAAGGCAACTCTCATCTTTTCATGTGCTGTGTATTTATATCTTCTACTGTATTTTCCACTCCATGCATCTGATGAAGTGGGTTTTAGCCCACAAAAGCTTATGCCCAAATAAATTTGTTAGTTTCTAAGGTGCCACAAGGACTCCTCGTTGTTTTTGCTGATACAGACTAACACGGCTGCTACTCTGAAACACATTTGTCTCGCTCTCTCACCCCCAAGTGATTCTAGCCTGGGGCTCCCCACGCAGCTCCTGCCAATCCTTACCCCTTTACAGCTCTGCTAGTGCCCCTTAATCGTGTACCCCTGGTTTCCCAAACCTCTTGAGAATAGAATCATAGAAATGTCAGGCTGGGAGGGATCTCAGAAATCATCGGTCAGGTCTACACTATCCACCGGATTGTCGGGTAACGATCAATTTATCAGGGGTCGATTTATCGCGTCTAGTCTAGACGCGATAAATCGATCCCCAAGTGCTCTCCCATCGACTCCGGTACTCCACCGCTGTGAGAGGCACAGGCGGAGTTGACGGGGGAGCGGCAGCAGTCGACTCAGCGCCATGAAGACACAGTGGTAAGTCGACCTAAATACATATTCTCGTAGCTGAATTTGCATATTTTAGGTCGATCCCGCCCCAGTGTAGACCAGAGCATCTAGTCCAGCCCCCCATGCTGAGGCAGGACCAAGTAAACCCAGACTATCGCTGACAGCTGTTTGTCTAACCTGTTCTTAAAAACCTCCAGTAAAGGGGATTCCACCACCTCCCTAGATAACCTGTTCCAGAGCTTAACTGTCCTTAGAGCAGTGATACTCACACCTCAGTGATTCAGGAGCCAAATTAGCGATCAACATTACCCAGAAGAGCCACAGTCGTGTGAATTCATTGTTTAATTTACTATATATCTCTTTTCTTGGATATTCTGACCAAGTATTATTATTATTTTATTAACGACAATTGGTTAATAACATAGTAAAAGCATCCTGATGAGTTAATAATTTAAACTGGTTATAATTAAATCATCCAGTGTTTTACCTTAGAGAAAGTTTTCCCTAATATACGACCTAAATCTCCCTTGCTGTAAACTAGGGTGTTTGCTGTGTCCAGTTTGTATGTGGTGGGTCTTTTCACATGGGCCCTCAGGGGCCATTTTTGAGTGCCACTATCCCATTTTTTACCCTCAGGGGCCATTTTTGAGTGCCACTATCCCAAATGAAAAGGACACACACACACACACACAGTTGCGCTGCAGTCTCCTTCTCCCCAGTCCATGCCCCCTTCCACAACTATGCTACTGAGTCCCTTTCCCTCTTCCTTCCCATCCCCACCAATTCCCACTTCCCCTCATGACCTGGGGGCCTGTGCTCCCATCCCCTGGGCCTGTACTTACTGGTCTCCCAAGTACAGTCCTGGCCAGACCTCATCTGCATGGTTACAGGCCGTCTTCCCCGTGTACAGCAGCCTCTCCAGCTCAAAGACACTGAGGATGGGGTGGTTGCTGGCGTCTTCCTGAGACCCCCGGCTGGGTGACCTGGAGCTGCTTCTGGAGAACCTGGACATAAAAGCCATTGGAGCTCCCGAGACCCACAATGCATCCCTGTGGGTGATGACGCTGCTGCTACTGTCACCCACGGTCCCGTCCTGTAAGTAGTGGAGATGCCATTAGGTGACCCCGGCATGGGAGTATTGCCAAGCCCTTCCCCAAGTGACAAGCAATCAGCTCAAAGACTCCCCGCCTCCCTGACACACACACACACACACACACACACACACACACACACACACACACACACACACACACACAAATCCAGCTGCTTCTTCCTGAGCGGGAGACCCAGGTCAAACAGCTTTGGGTTGAGACTCCTGGGTCCACTGGAACTGGGGTGAGTTGGTCGTGCATCAGAATACCTCAAAGCAGTCCTGCCGACCCTCCCGGCAACCTGACTATGTGAACAACTAGCTGCAGGGGTAGAGCCTTCTCTGCCCAGGGGTTCCCAATGTCAGGAGGGGGCAGTACATCATCAGCTTCCCTCCTGGAAGGTGGCGCATTTGGGGAGAGTTTAATGGGGCCAGAGCACTGTGAACCCAGCAAAGGAGGAAGTGGGGTCACCAAAGCCTTCAGCCCACTTGTGCACTCCCTTTCATGGCAAAGGGGCAACGTTCCAGCGCTTCTCTGCTGGATCAGTGCCACACTGGCAGGACCAGAGTACCCAGGGCTTTCTATTTATGGGATGACGGAGTAGCTCAGCTGCTGCCTTCCCTCTGAACTGGCTAGAGGGCATTGGCTGCCAGAGTCACGATGCCAACTCAAGAGCAGACTGTGCCAACCTAGGATTGGAGGAGCTGGCAGGCAGTGAAGATACTGGGTCTGGTGCCAGGCTCTGGGGCTGGGAGGAGAAGCAGGCGGAGGATTTCATATGGTATCACGTGGGGTCTCACTGGGCATCGTCCTGTCATGTACCAATAAAATCAGTCTAATGGGAGGGAGAGGCTATCCTATCTATCTCATAGAACTGGAAGGGACCTCAAAAGGTCATCGAGTCCAGCCCCCTGCCTTCACTAGCAGGACCAAGTACTGATTTTTGCCCCAGATCCTTAAGTGGCCCTCTCAAGGATTGAGCTTACAACCCTGGGTTTAGCAGGCCAATGCTCAAACCACTGAGCTATCCCTCCCCTGTCTTAACCTCTCTTGGTACAGCAACCCCCCCGCTGCATTTGAAAAGCTTGGCGGCTGCTCTGGGTTTGGGGTGGGAGACGTTAATCGTAGGACATGAGACTTTTATTGCTAAGCAATAGAACCCAAGAGGCCTGACTCCCAGTCCTATGGTCTAGCCACTAGACCATGCTGCCTCCTTTCTCACACCTACAACAAGCCTCCCGGGACAGTCCCACCCATATGAAGATGTACCCGGCCTCAGTAACAAAGCATCAGCTGGGAACATTTTTTCTTCTTTGCTGCCTTCCTCCTCAGTGCAGCCAGCTGAATGCTGCTGCTGCTGTTGATGTGTTGCCTCAGCTGTTGCCTGGAGCTGCCTCCAAACATTTGGGAACCCGTCCAAAGTGTCACATCTCAGCTCTGTTCCCATCAGTGGCTCTGCACTGGCCAATTGTTTTCAAAGGCTAAAAGGGGAAATGGAGTGACCTCAGATTTGCCTTGCTGGCTTAGACCATCAGTTCAGTTGGTCTGGCACCCTGCCCTCAGCAAGGGCCAGCAGCTGGTGGTGCCGAAGGAAGAAAACCCCTAGACACTTACCTGATTGTGCACAGAGGTTGCAAACATCATGAGGGCACTGCAGAATTCAGAAGGAATCTAGAGAGACCTGCTAAGTACTTCCCTCCCTACTGATGTCTCCCAACAGTTTATTCCCTGCAGGGTATTTTGGATGCTACCTTGAACATGGTTGTGCAGGGCATGGAATAGACTATTCTGGAGCCAGGGGTTCCCCGTCAGCCCTGGTACGACTGGGTGCAGCTGCCACAGATAGTAACAGGAGCTGCAACAGCGTATACCATGGTCCAGAGTTGGCCCTATGTCTCCTGCACTCTGCTGAATGTTTGACCTGCTGGCTCTAGGAATAAATACCTGGTAAGCCTGTGGGCAGCACACCACAGCTGGGTTCATCAACAGCACAATGCTGTGGGGTGTCTGCCCGCTCATGTTGCAGCAGGCCCTTCAGCCTGGGCCCATCCAAGCCTGGCCCATACCGTGCCCCTTAAAATAAGGCTACAAGCAGATCCATGGCTGGCTAAGGGTATGCCTACTGTAATTGGAGGTGTGATTGCAGTTCAGGTAGACATACCTGCACTAGCTTTAATCTAGCTAGCACGGCTAAAAATAGCAGCGAAGACTCGTCAAGACAGACCCTGGTGCAGGCTGCACATGCAAGTAGATATCCAGAGTTCTGGGTGGGTTTGTATACCTGCAAAACTGCCAACTCTCGTGAATCGATTGGGAGAGTCGCCATTTCTGAGTAGAGTGAAGCCTCATGAGCTTGTGATCTGGTGATAAAACTCTCAGATGTCAGAATTTTTTTTTTCCAGCCCCGCCACATTCTTAAAATGGGGTTTCCAGTCCAACAGGAGTTACCCCCACCTTAAACAAAGGAATGTGGTTTCTCCACTGGGCAGTTACTTCCAAAGTACTTTGAAAGACAACGAGAATTCATTTACATATCAGATAAACAAAGCCATCAAGCTATCAAGTAGGGGGAAGAGACAGCACGATTACACCCAGCAGGGAAGAGAAACTTCATCTGAGACATAAAGAAGGGGGGCAGGGCCAAATCTCAAATAAGCAATTGAATCACTGGGGAAAAAAAATCCCCACCTTTGACAGTTCTAAAAGTGAGGCTTAATTTTATTTAGAAATTCTGCCAGTAGCCCCAGGTGCAGCCAGGACTCCAGCTGTCAGCCCCAGGCAGCTGCTCCCCTGCCGGTCTGGTAAGTGGGAGAGGGAACCCCACTGCAGCCCCCCAGGCCTAGGGAGGGTGAAGAACCCTAAGGAGCAGAGATGAGGCTGGGAGCTGCGGGGGGGCTGAAGTGAGGAGGGTGGGTGGGCTGATGGGGTAGGGGACCTGTATTGATGGTGGAGTCTGAGCAGATGGGGTGGTGCTGGGAGGGTGAACTGAAGGCAGTGGGGGTCGATAGGGCAGGGGGGTGGAGATGATGGGGACTTGGGGCTGAATTGAGTGGGGTTGGGTGGGGACAGAACTGATGGGAGACTGGGGGACAAGATTAATTGCTGGGCAGGAGATAAGCAGATGTGGGGGTAAGAGTTCCTGCAGCAGGGGCCAAAATCACCTTATCCAGTACACGGGGGGGAGTGGGTGACACTAATGGTCACATGCACATGCCTGATGATGGACAGGGGGAATTCAAACATCAAGAGACTGATTTAAAAAAAAAAACATCTTTTTTAAAAATGTCACGATTTTTGGGCCAATCTCATGATTTTGGTGGCCCCGACTCCTGATTTTTGATCTCTGGAATTGGCAATACTGCACCTGTGCTGCTGCGTCTTCACTGCTAGTTTTAGCTGCGTTAGCTAGATTAAAGCTAGCAGGGGTATGCCTGCCTGAGCTGCAAACCCACCTTTGATTGCAGTGGAGACAAGCCTGAGAATCTGTGGGACAGATCCACTCTGGCATGAACCTCGATAGGCTTCACCCATGTATCCGACCCTCATCTTCTTCCTCCAACACCCACTGGGTACGGATGTGCAGTGGGCTCTAGCTGGTAAATATCACCAATTGCTACCTGATATACAAGACGCAGAGCAAATTCCCAAAGCACCATTGCTACTTGGGAGATGTGGCCCATTCCTGTATTAAAACACAGGGTGAGTTACTGCATGCAGCGACTCGTGCTTACAGGTACATGGCTGCCTCTGCCACCCCTGCCATTCTCACGCTGCGCTCGGAGGGAGGAGAGAGACAGACAGACTGACAAACCCTGCCTACACACACGGCTGCTCTGCATAGACGTTATCGCACCCAGGCAGGCTGCCCAACCCCACACGCTCAGCAAAGAGACAGACAGACAAACAAACGGGAGGCAGGAGGGAGACACCCACTCCCGTTACTCTACCTTTGTGCAGGCTGTGATTTCTCAGCTCAGGGTGAGTTTTCTAGTCAGATCCAGTCGGCCATGTCTTCCTACTACTGCAGCTCTTGCTGCCGCTGCCGCCGCTGCTGTAGGAAGGCTGATATATGAACATCTATTTTAAGCCATGACATGTCCAGAGGCAGGTTTGTTTATATCATAGTGTGTGTGGGTGGAGGGACGGGGGAGGGAAAGCAGAGGGAGATTAACACAAACACAGAACACCCCGTGTTAACACACACGTGTAGGTGCATGCACACACACAGAGTCATACATATAAACACACACACACACATATTCCTATGCATGGAAATACACATGCACAGCCACAAGAATATGCACGTGCATCCAAACACACACAAATTCTTCTCCATATCTCTGTGTTCACCCTCCCCCCCACAATACAAGCTAGCTACAGGAAATAAAAAAGGAAAGAAAGACTATTCTACTGATGAAAAGCTCCATCTAAGAGCTATGACAGGTGTCAGAGTAGCAGCCGTGTTAGTCTGTATCTGCAAAAAGAACAGGAGTACTTGTGGCACCTTAGAGACTAACAAATTTATTAGAGCATAAGCTTTCGTGGACTACAGCCCACTTCTTCGGATGCATATATCCGAAGAAGTGGGCTGTAGTCCACGAAAGCTTATGCTCTAATAAATTTGTTAGTCTCTAAGGTGCCACAAGTACTCCTGTTCTTATCTAAGAGCTAGTTATTATTATGAATAGTAATAATAATTGGGAATAGAGTCATAGGGTTTAAGGCCAGAAGGGACTGCCTGATCATCCAGTCTGACCTGTATATCACAGACCACCAGTGCCACCCAGCACCCACACACTAAACCCAACAACTGAAATGAGACCAAAGTATGACAGCCTGCAGGAGACAAGACTATGATGTGCTGCAGGCAGAGAATAGGAGGGACCAAGGTGCATAAGTGCCCCGAGTCCCCTGCAATGTCAGGAAATGGTTAAGTGAGATATACTCAGATAACTCAGCATGGATTCACCAAGAGCAAGTCATGCCTGACTAACCTAATTGCCTTCTATGAGGACATAACTGGCTTTGTGGATGAGGGGAAAGCAGTGGATGTGTTATTCCTTGACTTTAGCAAAGTTTTTGATATGGTCTCCCACAGTATTCTTGCCAGCAAGTTAAAGAAGTATGGGCTGGATGAACGGCCTATAAGGTGGATAGAAAGCTGGCTAGATCATCGGACTCAATGGGTAGTGATCAATGGCTCCATGTCTAGTTGGCAGCCGGTATCAAGTGGAGTGCCCCAAGGGTCAGTCCTGGGACTGGTTTTGTTCAATATCTTCATTAATGACCTGGGGGATGGTGTGGACTGCACTCTCGGTAAGTTTGCAGATGACATTAACTGGGAGGAGTGGTAGATACGCTGGAGGGTAGGGATAGGATACAGAGGGACCTAGACAAATTAGAGGATTGGGCCAAAAGAAATCTGATGAGGTTCAACAAGGACCATTGCATAGTCCTGCACTTAGGACGGAAGAATCCCATGCACTGCTACAGACTAGGGACCGAATGGCTAGGTAGCAGTTCTGCAGAAAACGACCTAGGGGTTATAGTGGACGAGAGGCTGGATATAAGTCAACAGTGTGCCCTTGTTGCCAAGAAGGCTAATGGCATTTTGGGCTGTATAAGTAGGGGCATTGCCAGCAGATCAAGGAACATGATAATTCCCCTCTATTCAACACTGGTGAGGCCTCATCTTGAGTACTGTGTCCAGTTTTGGGCCCCACACTACAAGAAGGATGTGGAAAAATTGGAAAGAGGCCAGTGGAGGGCAACAAAAATGATTAGGGGGCTGGAGCACATGACTAATGAGGAGAGGCTGAGGGAACTGGGATTATTTAGTCCTCAGAAGAGAAGAATGAGGGGAGATTTGATAGCTGCTTTCAACTACCTGACGGGGGGTTCCAAAGAGGATGGATCTAGACTGTTCTCAGTGGTAGCAAATGACAGAACAAGGAGTAGTTGTCTCAAGTTGCAGTGGTTGGATATTAGGACAAACTTTTTCACTAGGAAGGTGGTGAAGCACTGGAATGGGTTACCTAGGGAGGTGATGGAATCTCCTTCCTTAGAGGTTTTTAAGGTCAGGCTTGACAAAGCCTTAGCTGGGACAGGGCTGCCCGGGGGGGAGAGGGGCGGGGGGAAGTGGGTCAATTTGCCCCAGCCCCAGCCCCAGGCCCCGCAGGGGCCCCCACAAGAATATAGTATTCTATAGTATTGCAACTTTTTTTTATGGAAGGGGCCCCCAAAATTGCTTTGCCCCAGCCCCCATGAATCCTCTGGGTGGCCCTGCACTAGGATGATTTAGTTGGGGATTGGTCCTGCTTTGAGCAGGGGGTTGGACTAGATGACCTCCTGAGGTCCCTGTCCCTTCCAACCCTGATATTCTATGAACCCTGGCTCCCCCAGGCTGCAGAGGAAGGCAAAAACCCACTAAGTCACTGCCAACTTGATGTGGGGCAAAATTCCTTCACAACACCACCTATGGCGATCAGTTAGACCCTGAGCATGTGAGCAAGAACCAGCCAGCCAAGCACCTGAGAGAGAGAATGCTCAGTGCCACCTCAGAGCCCTGTCCCTCCCTGTCCTATGTCCCATCTCTAGCTGTGGTTATCCCTGATGCTTCAGAGCAAGGAGATTAAAAAAAAACAAACCCTCCAGATTACAGTAGGGGGCAACAAATCCCTTCCTGACCCCTGTAGGTGGCCAGTTTAAAACCTGAAGCATGAGCTTTTAGGAATGATGCCTGAGAAATGATTGCCCAAAGAAAGAAGTCAGCACAGCTCCGACCATCTCATGCCAGGTGGTGCATCGTCCTTTCAGTTCACCTAAGAGAGCGGCTGCTGATAGCTCACAGAGACCTGGTGTGAGTCTTAGCTGTAGTAGCATGCAAGATGCATGTTGAATGTGGTCACAGTGTGAGGGACTCATCTGCAAGTGGGGCCAGATTTCCCAACGAGCTCAGCACCCAGAAGCTCCTATTGTACCCTTCTGGGCAGATTTCCAACAGAGTTCAACAACCAATGTGCACCCAGTATAATGGGCTCTCTTGAAAGTCTTCCCCCTAGCTGGCCAATACAGCCCATCCCCATCTTCCTGGGTGACAGCAGGAGTTATTGGGTTGATACCCATTATTGGAGGGCTATGGGAAGGTAAACAGAGGCTGTGGGTACTCAAGGGCAAGTGAAAGCAAAAGTCACTGAGTGAACCTGAATGAAGGCAGCTTGGGCCACCATCTCCATCTTTTCTTTCTTCTCTTTCCTTGCCCATCTTTCAGTGGCACCCCAGGAAGTTGGTCTTTGCCTTTCACAAGAGGGTCTGGTACACTAGCATAAAACTAGAGAAACATAGCGGGGAACCAGACCCACCTTCCAGCTGGGTGGCCAGCACTGGCCAGGAGCTCAAGTTTGATGGTACCAAAGGTCCAAGATCAGGCTTGGCATTTCTGGTGCAAAGTCAGGGTTCCCTGACAGGGGTGCCAGTGCTGTTTTAACATCTCACTTTAAAACACAGTGATCACAGTGAGGATAGAAGGTTGCAAGGCGGGAGGAAGCTTGGCTGTGTGTCTGGAAGGATACCTTGGATAACCTCATGTAGTTCCACTGATTTCTATGGGAGACCACATGCACAAGGGCAAAAGTTTGGATCCAAGACGCTCCCAGGGAGCTGTGGGTTCTTAGGGGAAACCACCAGCCCCTTTTTGCTGGTTAGGACTTTCAGAGAGGATTCAGCCATATCTCTCGCTAACGTTTGTTTCCTGGCTTTCCCAAATCAATCTGCTATGTAATTATCCCCAGGGTGCCTCTGAAATGGTAGCTACAGCAGCGTACTGAGGAGAGTTTGATGGGATCCTGCGTTAACTAGCTGGTTACACACACGGTGCTGACTGGAGGGAGCGAGAGAACGTGTATAATATCTTTAATGACTACGTTGCTGCAGCCGGTTCCAGGGATGGGGAAGAGAGGTACAGCCTGCCATCGCCATCCACTGGAGGCATCAGAAGCCATTCTGCCCCTCCAAGAGCAGCCTCACTGCCTCTTGGGATGGGGTAACCAGGCCCTCTGCCTTAAGAAAACCAGCCAGCTGCTAGCAGCTGCAGGCAACAGAAGGAAAGAGATGGGTTGCTGATCCTTCCCTTTTGCCCCCACTGAAGCCCCACACATATGCAGCTCTCTGTATGTTATGTGGGCTGCATCCACACAATACACAAACTACTTGTATGGCCCTGAGGATGTCACATGGGCCACAGCTGTGCTGTGCTGATTGGGCTGCACAGGGATGGCTCTAGCTTTTTTGCCTACCCACGCATGGCAGGCATGCCTGCGGGAGGTCCCCAGTCCCGCGGATTCGGCGGCATGCCTGCGGGAGGTCTGCCAGTCTCGTGACTTCAGTATACCCGCCGCCGAATTGCCGCCGAATCCATGGGACCGGCGGACCTCAAGCAGGCAAGCCACCGAAGGCTTCCTGACGGCTGCCCTCGCAGGAACCGGCAGAGCGCCCCCCACGGCTTGCCGCCACAGGCACGCGCTTGGAGCGCTGGTGCTTGGAGCCGCTGCTGGGGCTGCAAGTGGCCTGAAATCCATGGGTTGCGAACCACTGCACTATAGCCATTGTTCTCCCTCCCTCTCTTGTCCTCACTGCTTGTTATCATCACTTAAATATGAGACAGATTTTTGCAGCAAGGACCTGGCCTGGTGGTAAAGTACCCTGCATACCTATGGCCCTGCAACAATGATCCATGACTCCAGGGAATGCTGATGGGCTATAGGGGTCTTCACATGTAGGTCACTGGTCTGGGGCAGCAGTAATCAAAAGCTTTTGCCATCTGGATGTTGTTTGGTGACTTATGTGAAATGAACTGATGGGAGGGGATACATAATTTTGTGGCTATGACAGCAGACTGTAGAGCTATGTTTGGTCCTTAGCTCTGCCACTGACTCCCTGTGTGACCTTGGGCAAGTCATTTAGGACCAAATTTTTAAAGGTCTTTAGGTGCCTCACTCACACTGAAATCAGTTGAAATCAGCAGGAGTTAGGCACCTAGATACCTTTAAATATCTGTCCGTTAGTCTCTCTCTGTGCCTCAGTCCACCATCTGTATAATGGGGATAGTATTACTGCATACTGGAAGATGGATTTATTGATATTTGGAAGGCTCTTAGATACTATGGTGATTGGGACTGTATAACTACATAGAAGGATGTACCTAGTGGACAGGAGTCCATAATACATTTGCACCCCTTGCTGGTAGTCTCAGCAGGGAAGCGAAGAATATTATGGACCTGGAGATGGTAATATATTTACTTGCAGTATTTAATCCAATCTCTACATGCTGCATGAACCTCCAGAGAAAATATGATTCCTGGTAAACAAGGGAGACAAGACTGGAACTCAAGCTTTGTGGAAGCCTGCATGTTTGTCTGTAGTTGTTTTGTTGAAAAAATGCCACCTCAAGAATAAGGATTGTGACTCTACATAACATGATAGAGACTGAACTCCCCACTTATTCCTGGAAGTGTCATGGCAGAGAAACATTGGCCAGGCAGTGTAAGGGGAAGATTGCACTTCCACTGCCCTGTGCAGTACTAGGGTTACCATACGTCCTCTTTTTCCCGGACATGTCCGGCTTTTCGGCAGTCAAACCCCCGTCTGGGGGGAATTGCCAAAAAGCCGAACATGTCCGGGAAAATGGCGGCTCTGCTCCTCCCCGACTCTTCGGCTCTGTTTAAGAGCCGGGCTGCCCGAGCACTACCGGCTTCGGGCAGCCCCGTGCCTCCAGACCCTGCGCCGCCGGAGCCCGGGAGTGGAAGTGCCCGGCTGGGGGCGCAGGGTCTGGAGGCACGGGGGCTGCCCGAAGCCGGTAGCGCTTGGGCAGCCCGGCTCTTAAACAGAGCCGAAGAGGAGCAGAGCCTCCAGCTGCGGTGGCTCTGCTCCTCTTCGGCTCTGTGTAACTGACACAGTGTAAGTTACGCAGAGCCTTGGCGGCTGGAGGCTCTGCTCCTCTTCGGCTCTGTTTAAGAGCCGGGCTGCCCGAGCGCTACCGGCTTTGGGCAGCCCCCGTGCCTCTGGACGCTGCGCTGCCGGAGCCCGGGAGGGGAAGTGCCCGGCCGGGGGCGCAGGGTCCGGAGGCATAGGGGCTGCCCAAAGCCCGAGCGCTACCGGCTTCACGGTTTGCCAGGCAGCCTTCAGACCCTGCGCCCCCGGCTAGACGCTTCCCGTCCTGGGCTCCAGCTGCGCTGGGGAAGCGCCGGCTGGGGGTGCAGGGTCTGGGGGCTGCCCAGCAAACCCTGAAGCCGGTAGCACTGGGGCAGCCCTTTCCCCCTGGCTGGGAGTGGAAGGGAGGAGGAGGTGGAGTTAGGGTGGGGGAAAGGGTGGAGTTGGGGCGGGGCTAGGGGTGGGGAAATGGGCGGGGCCAGGGCCCGTGGAGGGTCCTCTTTTTTTATTTATGAGATATGGTAACCCTAGTGCAGTACCTTTAATGTGGATAAACAGAGGTCTTTGCTTCCCTGGGTCACCAGTCAAGGACTGTTCACCAGCACACAATTCACATTGAAAAAGAAATGCTTCTAATGCCTATCAGTCATGTGTAAATCTGAATAAAAAAAATCTCTGAGAAATAAAATTAGGTGGATAAATGTTTTGGCTTAGTGCTGCCTGTAGGGCACTTACTGGTCATTTAACGGGGAGGATTTTCATTCTGCATGTTTCTACTCCAATAATAATAATGGAGATGCTTTGAAAAGTAGCCAAACTCTGTAGCAGAGCCAATGACTGCCTTTCACATAATGAAATTTCAGGCACTTTGAAATGCCTGGGCAGCCACATAGAGTAAAAATGTCAACAAGCCATCTCCTGATTAAGTTAAGGGAAGTCGCTCAGATATGAAAAATGGAGTTATGTGCATAATCTACCCCCTGCCAATCCCAATACGTCTCCCTAAACATTGGTCCTGGAGCAGAAAGTGATTTGCTTCCTCCTTCCCGGCTGGGGTTTTTACTTGCTGAGCGGCTCAGTGCATTTCTTATGAAGTGTGTCTCTTTCAAAGATAAGGGGCAGCTCGGAATATGTCTGCAGTCTCAGTGGAAACATGGACACTGTTTGGGTCTTGCGGTGACTCCTGCATGCAGGACCGGGTGGTTGATTTACCCCAGCTGAGGATCTGGCCCTTACCAGCCACCTTTGCATGCCTCATGGAATAGGAGTTACTTCCGCAACTTAACCCCCCCCCCCCCCCCCGCCCCGTCTTGATACAAGGTGGGGAGATGGCATGTGTACGGATCCCACAGAATCCAGGTGTCACAAAAGCCAATCTCACCTACCAGTCTGCGGCCTTGTTGAGACAATGTTCAGCCACAACAGACTAAATTAATTCTCGGCTGATGTAATTCCATCAACGTCGACATGAGCTACGCCAGGGATGAATTAGTATATGACACCTCGATTCCTACGCCCTCCCAGAGAGGAGAAATGGGAGAGGAACCCCTGGCCTACTCAACCCTGTGTCAAGAATCCAACGTGAACTTGTAGGATAGCGTGGGTCATTCTGGACAATGTAAAAGAGAGAGAGAGGGAAGAATTCATTCCTGCCTGTGGCCCCTTTGCATGAGAAACAGCAGCCAAAAGGGGTGGCAAAGCAGCCATATGACGCTCCATGGAGAATATCACCGGGTAGCGGTCTGGCATAATGACTCTATACCCTCTTCCTGGCAAGAGCCCCGGGTGCAGAGCACATGCCAGCAGCATGCTGGGGGTGGGCTGCAGGATTTAAAAGGAGTGGCCACCCTTAGCTATTTGCAGATACCCCCATGCCCAGAAGGACTATTGCAGTAAGAGCACAAGAGCTGCTTTAATCTGCTCTGAAGGGCAAATTAGCCCCCAGGATTCCCACAATAGGCAAGGTGCAAGCTGCCCCCAGCACGCCCTCTCTGTGCTGGGCTCAATGCCAGGGCTAGGGAGACAGAGCCTCACAGAGCTTGCAAGAGAGACAAAGCAACAGGCACCTCGGTGAAGGAGTTCATGGATGCAGCCACTGGGGGCTGCTCTGGTTATACATAAATCACATCATGTGCATTGTCTCGACTGCAGTAAAACACAGAAAACGGAACACAAGGGAATAAAGAGCAGTGTCTGAGGAGTTTTAGAGCTGCCGCTTCCCAGTTTCGGACTCCAGATGCATGCAGATTTGCTGTGGTCCTCACAGCCCTATTTTAAAGATCAGGGATCAATCACTGGGTATTTATGCACTAAACATAGCGCATCCAACGGCCACCTGGAAAGCTCAGTAGCCAGAGTTTATTATATTCAATCATAAACAAGAGAGGATTTACATGTTTCATTGAACATCTGCCATCCAATAGACCGATCACAGAAGGAGGCTGGCAGAAAGAGAGATTGTACTAGAGAGGGTATAAATGGTTCAGTGCAGCAGGGTAAGGTTAAAGCCACTGCATAAGAACATAAGAAAAAGAACAGCCACACTGGGTCAGATCAATGATCCATCTAGCCCAGTATCCTGTCTTCCGACAGTGGCCAGTGCCAGATGCTTCAGGGGAAATGAACTGAATAGGGAAATTATTGAGTGATCCATCCCCCGTCATCCAGTCCCAGCTTCTAGCACTCAGAGGCTTAGGGACACCTCGAGCATGGGGTTGTGTCCCTGACCTTCTTGGCCAAATTCCATTGATGGACCTACTCTCCATGAACTTAATGAATTCTTTTTGAACCCAGTTATATTTTTGGTCTTCACAATATCCCCTGGCAATGAGTTCCACGGGTTGACTCTGCGTTGGATGAAGAAGTACTTACTTCTGTGTGTTTTAAACCTGCTGCCTATTAATTTCATTGGGTGACTCCTGATTCTTGTGTTATGTGAAGGGGTAAATAACATTTCCTTATTCAATTTCTCCATGTCATTCATAATTTTATAGACCTCTATCATATCCCTATTAGTCATCTCTTTTCTAAGCTGAACAGTCTCAGTCTTTTAAATCTCTCCTTATGTGGAAATTCTCCCATACCCCTAATCGTTTTTGTTGCCCTTTTCTGTACCTTTTCCAGTTGTAATATATCTTATTTAAGACGGGCTGACCAGAATTGCATGCAGTATTCAACGTGTGGGTGTTCTATAGCTGTATATCATGGCATTATGATATTAACTGTCTTATTATTTATCCCTTTCCTTACAATTCCTAACATTCTGTTCGCTTTTTTGACTGCTGTGGCACATTGAGCAGTTGTTTTCAGAAAACTATCCACAGTGACTCCAAGATCTCTTTCTTGAGTGGTAACAGCTAATTTAGACCCCATAATTTTGTATGTATAGTTGGGAGAATGTTTTCCAAGGTGCACTACTTTACATTTATCAATAGTGAATTTCATCTGCCATGTTGTTGCCCAGTCACCCAGTTTTGTGAGATCCCTTTGTAACTCTTTGCAGTCTGCTTGGGACTTAACTATCTTGAGTAATTTTGTATCATCTGCAAATTTTGCCATCTCACTAAGACAGAATTTATGATCCTTTCTATTTTCCTCAGTAGGATTTGACTTCCTATTTTTAAAGAATGCCTTTTTACCTCCAGCTACCTCTTTTAGTCTGTTGTTTAGCCATGGTGACATTTTTTGATCCTTTTGCTGGTTTTTGTTGTTGTTGTTGTTGTTGTTGTTATACATTTAATTTGAGCCTCTATTATGGTGTTTTAAAAAAGTTTCCATGCTGCTTGCAGGCATCTCACTCTTGTGACCGTAGGTGGGTGGCTTAACTGAGAAGCAGGCGCACAAAAGAGGGAGCTCAGAGGGTGTGGGAAGGGGGGATGGTATGGGGTAGGAAAGCAGCATGAATGCAGGACACTGATAGAAGCATTTCGACTGGGTCTCTCTTACAGGGTGCACCAGAAGGGCAGATAGAGAATACAAGAGTCTCTGTAGGATGGGACCCCTGCCTAGCAGGTATTCGAGGGAGTGAGCAGGATGGCCCAGTGTGATAGACTCTTGTCTGCAGAGCTACCTGGATTCTGCAGTGACGGATAGTTGTTGGAACCCTGACCCACCTGCTATCGGCATGTGACAGTTAAAGGCATCATGGCAGCCACCTGTCCCATGGCAATTCCCTATCATCAGGGCAGCACCCTTCCCTGAGCAAAGGCAGGTGTGGGAAGCAGTCACGCTCTGAAGAGGGGATTGTACATAGGCCCAAGGAGTCAGGCAATGCCACAGCTGAGTAAGTCCAATGAATAGTCTGCCACATAAGTTTATCTACTGCATTCATAACAAGGGAGAGGGTGACCACCACCCAAACTCTGTGTGAGTTTGGAGCTGGGTCTGGACTTCCCAGCTCAGGGCCATGAGGTCTGTTCCCATCCTTCTCATCCAGCTTCTCTGTAGGACCCAGAGGGGGAGGAACGTTGCATTTGAGCAGACAATGTTTATTCAGGCAAAAGATTCCGAGGAATAAGACCAGTGCTCAAACAAGCAGGTCCCTATAGTTACTTAGAGAGAAGGGATGTCGCCTATAAAGTACATTATATTATCATTATTTTGCAGATTTAGGTCAACAAAAGCTTTGTTTTCCCTGGGCCTCTGTGTGTGTGTGTGTGTGTGTGTGTGTGTGTGTGTAAATGGAAGAGAAATGACTGATGGATGCTGTACTTGTCTGCCATTGAGTAGAGCAGGTGCATTGAGCGACAGCTTAATACCCTGTTTGCTGACCCTTATGCCTATGGATTCCCTCGCAAAGACTCTTGTAAACATCAGATACATCTTAGCAGCAAATCAGACCCTGCAAGTGAGCCAGCAGCACCAGGCAGCTGCCTACCTCTGTTGATCCATTGGGACCTTATAGCAAAGGAACGTGGCAGAGGGTTATCTGGGGGTAAGTGACATACTCTGAAGCTTGAGCGTTGTTTGCAGTACCTCTGGGATGTAATCATGGGGACCCAGAGGGATGTAGCATTCTGTTACTTTCTAGCTGGTTTCAGAATTCCCAGGGCTGGGGGGCAAATGCATAAGTAGATGCAGGAGAGAGGCGTCGTCAGGCAGAAGGAGTGCAGAGGCCTGAGAGGAAACAAGTATACATGTGACTGAGCATAAGGAGTCAAACCAGGAGCTTCCAGTTCATTTGATGGAAAAGAAGAGCAGCTTGGTAGGGAGAGGCAGCTGGGAGATCTGGGTTATATTTCTGAGCTCTGGCACTGATTCACTATGTGACCTGCATCAAGTCACTTTGCCTCTCTGTGCCTCAGTTCCCCATGTGTGAAATAGGGATGATAATACAGCTTTTATGTCTCTTGTCTATTGAGACGTAAGCTCCTTGGGGTTGGGGAATTGTCACTTCCCTAGCACAATGGGGACACAGTCTTGGATGGGGTCTCTTGTAATACAAATAATGTCTTTTAATACAACTAAGAATTATGATCTGGCAAATCACGTTAATTTCCCATCTGTCAAATGAAGACGAGAACACAGCCTAGATACAGATAAGGCTTGCATCACCATAGCAGCTCAGCACATCACAACCTTTAACATTTTTATCCTCACAACACTTCTGTCAGGTAGGGAAGTGCAGTTATCCTTACTGTACAGAGAGGCTAAGTGATTGGCTCAAGGTCATACTGGAAATCTGTAGCCAAGCAGGGCTATGCCCCCGCATTCTCCTAAGCCCCAGGCTAACACCCTAACCAGTCAACCGTTCTTCCTCTCCTGACCTGCCTTACTTCATGAAAAGCACATCGTGAGCCCGAACTGGAAAGTGCTGGAGGAAGGAAAAGGTTTATATATTTATTACTATTATCAGAGGAGCCCTAATCATGGAGCAGGACCCCATTGTGCTAGGTATTGTGTTCTAAGGGTTTGAATTTATCTGTGTGTTTCTCTTTTAGCAGCAGTCTGCTAGCCAGCAGACCAGAGCAAGGTGAACACTCTCTGCATACCCATATCCATCTCTTCATGATCACCTCATGACCACATTGGAGCTGGAAAGGGTAGGACTGGGGAACACTTTCTAATGTGACAAAATGTCTCTCCACCCCTTGTGTGTTTTCCTCTGCAGTGGTGTGGCAGAGAACATGAGTGGCAAGCTGTCAGAGGTTGACTGGCCCTTTGAGGCAAGCTGGGCTCAGCCTGGCCCATGACTTAGCAGCTGATCTTCAGCCTCCCTGATGATCTGGCAAGATAAGGGCTAATCAGTGATCCCAGCTGGGTGTAATGGGGCTTAATTAGAAGGACGGAATGCCCCCAGCTGTGGGGCTGAAGCAGGAAGCACACTGCTTAAGCAGAGCACCACCATGGGTGGTGTGAGGTAAAGACTCCTACAATGGTATATCCAGAGGTAAGGAGGTGTGTCTGCAAAGGGGTCTGCTAGGTGGGACATTGTTATTTCAGATTTGTTTGTCTGTGCTAAAGAGGTTCTGTCTGGTGGCATGGCCCTGGTTTTCCCTCCAGCAGATGGAATGGGCTGAAGACTTGCATGAGGAGAATCCCCTTCCCTGGCTCTGCTGATGGAGAGGTGTAGAAGTAGGATGCCATGTTAGGGCTGGCTTTGCTGCTTGTGCTGAGTTCCCCAGTGGTATGAGTCACTGCTAAATAAAAGACATCTCTCTGAGAAATAACTAAGTGAACTTTCTAGGGAACCCAGAGGCTCAGGGGATTGTGAAGCCCTTTGTAAGAGAGACTGTGTTTGCTCCCAGAATTACTTTAGTATGCTGAGGATTACATCCTGCTAGTATGAAAAATAGTGTGGTCCCTGTGTATGATTTGAGTTGAAAGTGTTCCAGGACCCCTCTGCCTTTCCAGGAAGACTTTGAAAATGGGCAAGTCTGCTCTCTAAATATCCTTTTGTGTAAAGGTGAGTGCATGTCCCATGTGGGGTATGCTTTGTGTTACTCATGCATGCTGCACATCATGCAGGTTTGTGAGGTGTGAGCAAGTCACAGATGTGCTGTGCATGGATCACATGTGTACAGCATGCAAGTGCTATGTATGGGTGTGTGAACTGTGGCCATGCATTTGTGTGGTGCACACTTCATGTATGAGTGTGAAGTGTATGTATAATACACATGTGCTTGGTGTGGCTGTCATGTGTATGTGAGAGGTGTGAATATGGGATCACATGTGATGTTAGGCATATGTGTGCAGGTAGATCAGTCGGTGAAGCATTTCTGATTAAGGACTGCTGTCCAGGGTTTTAGGAATCCTGAGTTCTCTGTACTTATTTGCCTTGTTGAGGGGTAGTGAATCTTTAGCCAGTGTGCATAGCAGTGCACACAACATTCAAGATTGATTTAATGCTATGCCAGCCTGTCTGGAACTATTTTCGGCTGGAGAAACAGGAAGGCTCTGCATAAGAAAATTAAGACACTACTGAAAGTTGCAATATTATTGCTATTATCCCTATTACAGTACTACTACAACCCCAGCTGAGATCAAGGTGCTGTGCATATGTAGTATAAGACAGTCTCTGTCCAAAGGCAGTCATAATCTAAATAGACAAGTGGTGAGAAGGGAAAGAAAGTGACATAACCAAGGCCACACAGCAGGTCAGTGGCAGAACTGGAGCCAGAACTAAGGTCTCCCAAATCCCAGTGACTTTATATCTAGATCATGCTGCTTTCCCAAATGAAACACTAATGTGTTTCTCTAAGATCTATGATTGTGCTATCTCTCTCCCAATGCGTGGGCCAGGGGGTGAAAATTTCATTCAGGGATAGTCTCTTAAAGGAAACTGCAAAGCTGTAAGTGATCTTTCCTCCTGCAAGCTCCCAACAGTTAAGTGCTCTACCAAACTCCCCCACCACACTGCATGCTAGACACCAGGGAGGAGACAGAAGCTGTCTGGCCATGACTGCAGTCCAGGATGACAAAATCACCTCAAAATAAACATATGCTTCTCTATAAGAAACATGATGGATCGAAGGAAGGGCAGGTAATTCAGTCTCTGGTGCAGATTACAGCAGCATCAGCCAGAAGGGAAGTTAAAGCCTACTGGAACTTATTGATTGGTTGCCAGAGGAGCCAATTTCAGCTCTTGTGATGAGATCCCTTCTTTTAAAAAAAGAATGGGGTGGGGGGGAACAGGCACCAAAGGTCCCCAACAAGTCATCGTCCTACAGTTCTGAAACCCAAGGAGACAGTCTTCTTAAACCTCTCTAGAAGCCACTTGCTTTGTCGAGAACTTGCAGCATTTACAATGACTGAGCTGGGAATCTCTGATTTGCTTGTGGATGCTTTCTGCTTGTCATATGCTGCCTTGTTAGTGTTAGTTGAAGTCTGGGATGGATTTGAGTTGCTGGTGTGCAAGAAAGGGGAGGGAGGAACCTAAAAGACAGAGGAGAAAAATAAGTTGCTGCCCAAGTGTTAAATCAAAATGCTTCCTTTCTGAATTCACTAAAGCTAGTGGCTTGTCAGCAAAGGAGGCCAGGACCTGATTCAAAGCTCTGACTTTTTTGCGGCGGGGGGGGAGAAACTCCCATCCACAGTGGATTTTAGATTAGCCTCTTGAATACAAGCTTTTAAGTGGGGGAGAGAACAGGGCACAGGTCATGCCACTTGACCCTGCATTTTGACTATCTATGAGGTATGTAATGTCCCCTATTACCACAGCATCTGAGACCCTCACACCTTGTAAAGATTGTGGTCTGTTTTTATTTATTTATTTATTTTTAAAGACTTTGGGCTTGTCTTCACTACTGTGCTAAATCTGTGCTTCTGCACTGATGCAAAGTGGAATTTGTTGGGGGCGGGGAGGGGGAGGGGAAAATGAACTTTATTGGCTCAGCCACTTGAGGGTTGGGGTCCATGTTCTAAGTCCTACTAAGGTCAATAGCAAAACTCCTACTGACCCCAGTGGAGTCAGGATCTGGCCATCTATGAGCAGGTAAAGCATATATCCTCCTCCTGTCCCTATTTTCCAATTTTACTAAGATTGGATGCTTTTCAGGGCAGGGTTTGTCAGGGATCTGTCCATCGGAGCACCCCCACCCCAGCATGCTCACAAGTTCAGGTCTTCCAGCAAGAGCATTCAATGGCAGGTCCTCAGCCCTCTGGCCAAGGCCTCCTGACTACTTCTCTCCTTTTCCAAGTGGGAAAACCAATCCAAGGTCCACAAACAAGACTAAGGGAAAAGGGGGGGGGGGGGGAAACCCTGCCTGTGGGAAGTTCTAGTCATGATAGTTGGACTCTTCAGAGGGGCCCCAGTCCATCCAGAGTTTGCTGGGCCTCCAAGCACAAGGTATAAATAGTCTTGTTCCCGCCCTTCAGCCTAGGGAGCCTGTGTTGCCTTTCCATGAGGGCAGAGGCTCTGCTAGCTACCAGGCTTCAAGCTGGGAAGTTCAACAACCTACTCCCTCTCCAGGGCTGCCCACTACTGCTTCCTCCTCTTAAACGCCTCCAAACCTGGTGTGACTTGCAGGTGAGGTAGGGCAGGGCTACTCCAAACCAAAGCAGCTCCTTAACCTCTTCCATGCTGGTGGCATTTATATGCCCTGTCAGTCTTTTTCATTATGTACGCATACAGCCCCTAGCCCAATGGGATGCATTGGATATACAAATCACCATACATTTCTTGTTCCATCTCCTACCATAATATCTAGGCTAAAGTGGCTGGGATTTTCAAAGCTGCCCAAATGATTTAGGGGCCAGTACTGGCCCCTGAAAGAAAAGGAAGTGGGTGAGAGGAGTCAGGCTACCACATTTCAAGAAGTATCTTCTGAGAAAAGATCCTGGGGACCTTGGGGTCAGATGTGGGAAGAGAAGAGGACTCTTCTCTTTTCTTTAAGAGCCTAGGGCTGGGACCATTGTCAAGTGAGGCAAGGCTCTCTTCTCGCTCCTGTTCAATCACCCAACCTGTTACAAGCCCAAATCTAAATTCACTGGGAGTTGGGTGCCTAACTCCCAGAATTGCCTTTGACAATCTCAGCCCTGAGGCTTTAGAGCTCTGGGGCACCTTGTACTTTTTTTTTTTTTTTTTTTTCCCCTTCTTTGAAGGAAAGAGCTGTTCCATGAGGGGCTCTGATGCCTGAAGGTTCCTATTTATGCTGTGATGAATCCAGGCCCTCACTAAGGCTGGGCCTGTTGCTAAGGCATATCTTGTCAATGACATTGTCTTAAACAGACTCTTGCTGTAATAACATTTGCAGTAATGAAATTGCCCAGCTGTGCAGGCTGCTTTTAACAGCAGAAATATCTGAGTCTGCTACAAAGGGAGATCTAAATGTCACAGAGAATGTGCTGCATGCACCCATCAGAAGATAAGGTTTCCATTTGTTGGAATGGAGCAGTGATGGCAGCTGCCGGGGATTTGGAGAATAAAGGCTTGCTGCAGCTCCCTTAAAGGAGAATCAGGGAGGGCTTTTTTGTGTATGAGGATGATTGAAAGAGGTCCAAGATCAGATTGGTAATATACATGCAAATGTAACAATGACAAATTATTCAATTTGCAAACTGAATAAGGTCAAAAATCAGCTCCCCTTTTGCTGTTGCTGAGTTGGGGGTCTGTTCCCCCCCTTGAAGTAGTTGATGAGACCAGGCAGAGCAGTGAGCTCAGAAAGTGAGATGTCTAGTGATTGGGTCAGGCAGATATCAGTGATAAAGGGGTAAATCTGGAGTAACTACATTGTGACAGCAGGGAAGGAACTCAAGCTCCAGGTCTCGCCTTCTCTCATTTACACCCATGTAATTTGGGAGTGACTCCACTGAATGTAGTGGGATTACAATGTGAAACAAGCATAAGTGAGATCAAAATTCAACCCCACATGTGTACTTCTGTGTATGGGACACCTGGAGGCTCTTGTCCTTAGGAGGAAGAGTTGAGGTGATGATGCTTACACAGCACTCTGCAAACGTAGACTCATAGACTTTAAGGTCAGAAGGGACCATTATGATCATCTAGTCTGACCTCCCACATGATGCGGGCCACAAAAGCTGACCCACCCACTTCTGGAATAATTCTCTCCCTTGACTCAGCTGTTGAAGTCCCCAAATCATGATTTAAAGACTTCAAGTTGCAGAGAATCCTCCAGCAAGCAACCCCTGCCCCATGCTGCAGAGGAAGGTGAAAAACCTCCAGGGCCTCTGCCAATCTACCTGGAGGAAAATTGCTTCCCGTCCCCAAATATGGCGATCAGCTAAACCCTGAGCATGTGGGCAAGGTTCTCCAGCCAGACCCTCCAGAAGAAGTTCTCTGTAGTAACTTTTAATACCCCATCATTGACCATTGTTACTAATTACCAACGATGGCACGTTATTGACTAAAATCACTTTATCCTATCAAACCATTCCCTCCATAAACTTATCAAGTTTAATCTTAAAGCCAGAGAGGTCTTTCGCCCTCACTGTTTCCCTAATTACTCCTCAAAGGAATTGGACATTATTCTCCTCACAAGACCAATAAAGAAACAGGCACAGAGAGATTGTTGTGGTGCATCATAGAAGACATGTGACCACGGTGCATCATGGGAGATGTAGTCCATCCAGCTAGCCTGAGCCATAGAGAAGAATGAGGCACCCAAACTACAACTCCCATGAGGCACATGGTAGCTCAGGTGGACTGTTTAATATTGAATTGACCCACAATGACACAATCAATTGTTTTTCAAACTGAAATGCTTCATTTCTAAATTGTTAAACTTTTTCCATTGCATGCAAAATTTCTAATATCTTTGACTTTTCCTCCCAGTTTGGGCCAAAAACAAATCACATTGGAATTTCCCATGGGATGGAAACACCAGTTTTCATTCAGCTCTCCCTGAGATGCTTCTGGCCTGATCTGCAGATCTCATGGACTTCTGTTGGAGCTGTGGGTTTTCAGCACTTCCGATAACTTGAGAACCTTTTTTTAAAGGTTTGGTTAAGTAGCAAAAATCACTGTCCACTCTTGAAGACTTGGCTGCATGAGTTGAAGATTATGCCTACACTGCAGTTGAGGTGTGATTGCAGTATGTGCAGATATACCCAAACTAGCTAGATCAGAGCTAGCTTGAGCAATGCTAGCAGTGAAACCATGGCAGAATGGCTGGTAGCTGCTTGCATAAGTACCCAGGGTCCTGGACAGGTGGGCCTAGTCCCTGTAGTTAACCATGCTGCTGGCGCTTCATTGCTATTGTTGCCTGAGCTAGTTTTGATCTTCAATCACCCCTCCCAATTGCCTACTTTCAGTGTAGATTCTGTTTGGTTAGCATGAAAGCTGGCGTTAACAAAGGAAGGGCTAGGAATTCAATGGGGCCAGGGTTTTATCCTTAAGTGAAATGCAAGACTCCCATTTACTTCAACAGAGCCAGGACTTTACTTCTCCACTTTGCCTCAAGTCTTCTGAGTAGCAGCTATTCCAGTGACTGGAAGGGTTACAACAGTCCACTACATTTTTCTTTTGGCTTCTGAATGGTAACAAGATCTGGGCCTCAAGCTTCCCTCCACCCAAATCCCCTGCCAGGGAGAAAGTGCTGTTTCTTGTTGCATGGGGAGGGAAATATAAAAGAGGGAAAATATTGAATCTGATGACTTAGCCTGAGAAAGGGCAGCTTGTGTCAGTTAATCTGACATGTTGTCTGGCTATGAAAGGCATGACCTTTCCATTGTGGGAATGTGTGGTGCACTGGGAAGGGAGACACCTGCTTTTCCATTTATGGCTTTTTAAAACAATGGCTTTTAGCATGAGATGGAAAGGTCACAAAGGACAAATCAAGAAGGGGTAAAACTGTGCCCCAAAACTGACTGGCTGTGCTGCTGTGCCTGACTTAAGGGAAACAGATGGTGAGGAAGAGTTTGTGATCTTAATTATCATCCCTTCTTAGCACTGTGGGAACACTCTCAGGGCCCCAAACAAGATCAGGGCCCCATTGTGCTAGGAGCTGCACTGGCATATAGTGAGGCAGTCCCTACCTCACAGAACTAACAAGACAGACAAATGAGGGGAAGAAAGGAGCCATTATAATCTTACTGATTTGGGTGGGGGAGGGGAATTGATGCACAGGGATAATGAATGAATTGTCAAAGGTCACACAGGGAGTCTGTGCCTGAGCCAGGAACTGAACCCAGATTTCCTAAGTCCTGATACAGTGCCTTGCCACAAGGACATTCTTCCCTTCTTTTGAAAAGTCTCATTAGACTGCCCAGGATGTTTGCGTTTTTTTTTTTTTTTGGTTTTTTTTTTGCTTTCCCTTTCCCCTGAGGGATCTGGAGTTGATTCCTTGAGTCGCATGGTAATTCCTATAGTTGTCAGTCCTACAGAGACTGAGCACTCCTAGGAACTGGGACGTACTGCATGATCTGATTGTTTATGGATTCTCGGATGGCTTGAAGACCCAGCACAACTGGAAGCATGAACTGGTGATGCTTCCAGGTGTGGGAATCACTGAGGACTCTGTGGAGGGGCTCCCCCACCTGTAGGATTTTTGGCATGAAGTTTAGGCGAGAAACTGAACTTTCTCTCCCTTCTATGTACAGTAGGATAGAAAGAAATGCTCAAATTGTTTCAAGGCATCCTAATTTGTAGGTTGAAATCCTGGCAATAGTGGCGGCTCCCCTCAAGTGAGGGTCTGGGAAACAAAGCCTCCTTAACAGCAGTATATGGTGCAGGAAAACAGACAATGGATATACTCCCTTGTATGAATCCCAGGCACCAAAGCAACCTCTTTTGAGGAGGAGGCTGCTCATTGTCTGTCCCTCCAGGATCCTGAAGTACAACATACTAAATGACATTGCTACTGGATGTTTTCCTTCCATCATCTCACTTCCAAAGGAAATGTCTTCAAAGAAATTTGAAGAGCTGGAGCCAGCTCCGCAAGAGCCACTGCGTCTAATGGGACGTGACAGCAGGTAAACAGAAGTTTTCAGTTGGGGGAAAGCCTCATCAGATCTAGGTGCACTTGGCCTGCATCTCTCTGGCTGGCTGATATTGCTCAGAGAGAGGTGAAATGAAGCTTTGCCCAACTCCATCTGTATGGGGTATTCCCCACTGATGACAGAGTATATTCCATAGCTCCAGTCTCAGGATCTTGTGCCTCCCATTGCAGTGCATGGAGCGAACAACATCAGTTCTGCTGTATCAGCAATGTTATTCCTCTCAGAAGTGGCGATGGGCGTGGAACTAGTTACACATTTGGCCATAATCATGCAGCTGGGCCAAAGCCCTGCTCCCCTCACCTGCAATACCTCCCCTACCAAACCAGTCGAGGGCCTAACTAAGGAACTTGCATGATCCCCATCTCTGTAGCACCTCAGTCTTTGCATTTGTCCTCACAACACCCTGTGAGGAAGGGCAGTGCTGTTACCTTTATTTTATGCAGGGGAACTGAGTCACAAAGACCAAGTGACTTTCATACACAAAGTCCAGGGCAGAGCAGGGAATTGAAGATGGGTCTCCTGAGTTCTAGGATAGAGCCCTAGCCATTGGATCATCCTCCCCCTAACCAAGTCTGATACCAATTTTTGTTGATGAAGCATAATCCTGATCTGCTGCCCCCCCTGAGATCTGAGTCCTGTACCCAGTATACTGACCTGCAGGTTTCCCTGCTTACCCTGGCACAATTCCAGTGCCCTGACCTGTAGCACCTTTGATATTCAACTCATCGGCTTTTGTAAATAGTGCCAAGCTGTTTCTTTATTTATTAAAAAAAAAAAACCTGCACCCAAATGAGAGCTGCACTGTTACCACCCCAAATCCTCCTTATTTGCCATGGCATTACATTATTGAGCTCTTAAAATGCAAGTTCCTTCTGTAGGAAAAATAAGCTACTCAAACTTTTCCCATGAGCCTTATTTCTCACTGACTCACCACATGTGACCCAAAGTCATTACTGTCTGGCATCTGGTCTGTGCCTTGTGTGAAATTAATCACAGAAAACCAGAGCTGGAAAAGACTAGATGGTCTAGTAGGTCTCTCTTGGCCAGTGCAGGATTGTTCCCAGCAGTATATTTCCTAGTGCTCTGTCCAGTTTAGCTATAAATGATCCAAATCATGGGTCTTCCTCCACATCCCTTTAAGATGGAGTCTTGATCCAGTTATCAGAACAAATGATCACAAATTGGTCCTCTGACTGGCAGCCTGAGCAGAAATGAGTGAGTAGGCCATGTCCTCTGATTCTTATAGTGAATCAAGGCCTGCATTATAGTGTGATAGCTAGAGTCAGAGCCGGCTTTAGGAAGTGCGGGGCCCGATTCGAACAGTTTCGACGGGGCCCTGGCAGGGATGACTCAAAAAAAACCACGTAAAAAACCACGTCGGGCTTGTACTCACCGGGCGGCGCTCCTAGTCTTCGGGTCCTTCACTCGCTCCGGGTCTTCGGTGGCACTGAAGGACCTGCTGCCGAAGTGCTGCCGAAGACCCGGAGCGAGTGAAGGACCCGCTGCCGAAGTGCCGCCGAAGACCCGGAGCGCCACCGGGTGAGTAAAAATTAAAAAGGAGCCTCTAGCCAGGGAAGGGATTCTCGGCCACTTGCCGCCACCCCGGCGGCCCTGCCACTGGGCGCGGGGCCCTCTTAGGCGCGGGGCCCGATTCGGGGGAATTGGTGGAATTGGCCTAAAGCCGGCCCTGGCTAGAGTGTGTGCACATGAGACTATTGTACCACCTCTGCTTGTGCTATACTTCTCCTGTGGCTAAACAGACTTGTGGGCCTGATTCTCATACACACTAGGGCCCCTTTACAATGCTCTTGCAGTGCCAATATATGCTGACCATATAATGGGTGCCAGAACAGTATAAAGGGCCTCTATTTAAATAAGAACTGGTTCCTTGACTGCCAAGGATCATCAGTCCAGTTACTTTTACCATGGCTAAAATCCTAATCTCTGCCCTGATCATGTAAATACTTAAGGTTTAGCTAGCGTTTGTCCTTATTAATTGTCTTGGCAACTCCAACCAAGATCAGGGCCCCATTATGCGAGGTGCTGCACATACACAGAGTCCCTGCCCTAAAGAACTCCAATCTAAATAGTCATGACCGCAAAAGTTTTCTCCATTGTACCGATCGGGATGGGGGGGGAAACAAAGGCACTAAAAGATTGACTTGCCCAAAAAGTTGCATAGGGAGTTTGTGGCAGAGTCAGGAATTGATCCCAGTTCTCCTGAGTCCAGTGTCTTAACCACAAGGACTTCCTTGCACCTAGAAACCAACTAATTACCTGTCTGCAAGGGTCTCATGTTATGATGCAATGCCAGTGTCTCCATGATCCCAGCTCTCTGTAGCAGGCTGTTTAAGATTTGTGGCTTTGCAGCATGCAGCCCCACTCCAGGCTTTATTGCCGTCACAGACTGACAGTCATTTTATGAGCCCAGGGACCTGTCTGTGCTACTCTTGTTCATTTCAGAAAACACTTTGCAGAACAAACGAAAGGCGAGGGGCAAGTGGAGCAGGAGCACTTCTGAGGCTGAATCTTTTGGTTTTTTTCCCTCGTACTTTCACTGGCTTTCGTGATCATTCTTCATTCCTTTCCTGAAGGATAAGAGCAATTTATTACATGAGCATGAGGCCTTGGGAATCTCCTGGAGATGTATCATTCCTGCTATTATCTTCCTCACACAAGGAGCAGTTGTTCTTGTCAGCCTTGCTCGCTCCTCCTTTTGCAGGGAGGAGAAAGGATGCTGAGGATTTTTCATTAATCACTTTTATACCAAGAGCTGAGGGTCCTGTCTGCATTCCAATCACTTTTGATCTGTTACCATTTTTCATAGAAGCACTTATGGAGGTTGTCTTATGCCGCCAATTCGAGGCACATTAATGACCAGCCATTCAGTGTCCAGAGTGAAGGCTTAAACTTAATGTACACTCCAGTGGGGAAAATCTATTATGGTATCCCCTTTTTCTCTCACTATTTCTCTTCTCTGGGAAAGGGGCTGTGGGCAGGGGCTAGTTTAGGGTAACAGGAATATAGGAGTGAGTTCTGATTTCTGATCTCTAGCTGGGATGGGGGTGATGTGACAAACTGAAGATCCAGGTTGGGAATCAACTGGAGGGGAAAATACTCCAGTAGCATCACATAATGACTTCCAGCTGGGGGAGATCAGCACAGCACCTCTTTTGGCTTGCAGGATTGAATAGCTCCCTATGAGGCTCTGAGTGTGACTCTAGCACTTCAGGCCAGGATCACTTTCTTACTAAGTGTTTGTACAGCACCTAGCACAACACCCCTCTAGCTTCATTGGTGCCTTTCGGTGCTACTGGCACATATATATAAAATTGCCCTTTTCCATAAGGGCACACAGGGAGTTGCAGGAACTAAGGTTAACTGCTTCCTAGTCTCTCCTGCCCTGAATACTAGTCGTCTTTTCTCACCACTGTCTAATAGGCTGGCAAGGCAGCTTTATTTCATTTCCACCCTAGGAAATGGTGCAGACATCCCTCATCCAAAGACAAGGATGAAAGGTGACAATGGGCAAATCACTTCCTCTCTGTGTCTGGTTCCCCTCTCAATCTTTGTCTTGTGCATTTAGATTGTAAGCGTTTGGGAGGGTGTTTATGGGAGAGGGGACTCTGTGCTGCTTTTAATCCAATCCTAAAAGCTGAGGATCAGCTGCTAGGCCCAAAAATATTGCTAGCCCAAGCTATTTCTATGATAACCTCTCCCACTAAACAGGCACATCCAAGTCAGAGGGTCTAGGCATGCTGGGAATTTGAAGCTGACTGGCAAGAAGTGAGGCAGACTTTTGGAAAAGCTTCTCAATGCTGGTATGGTTAGGTGGAGCTAGATGTAAGGCAGAAAGAGCCTTGTTCCACACTAGGGGACCAATCTGCAAACAGCTGCTGGGCCCTGTGGGGACCCAGAGGGTGAGAGCTGCTCTGTTTGGCTTTCAAGCTGGACCTACATCAAACTCGTTAATGTCAATAGGAGGGAAATTGATTCGAGCTTTGTAACCTTAATGAATCCTTTGCTGGTTACAGTAAATTTATTCTTTTGATTTCCTCTTTTTCTTGTTTCATGGCTTTATTTTTTTTATTTAATTTAATGTCCCATTTCTGGCAGCAGCTTTTTATTTTTCTCCAGTTCAAAAAACTGTGGTTGATTCCAATTAAATACCCCCTTTGGGATTATTAAAAACAGACACAGCCCCTCTTCCATTTCCACGGTAATGTGGCCTCCATGGATTCTGAATGAAGAGCTGAAGTATTTTGAGGAACTCTTCCTCCCCGCTCCTCTTTTTCCCCAAATTATTTGTGCTACAGGGAGCAGCTGTTGGGATGTCCGTATCTCTTCTCCCACTTGTAGCCTTGGCTAAAATGTACAATAAATGGATTGCGAACTTCCATGAGCACACCCCAAAGTGAAGGTAGCATCCCTGCCTCCTTTAAAAGAAGGAAAACCCCAAGAAGGGAGTATACTCTAGAGCAGGGGTCAGCAACTTTTCAGAAGTGGTGTGCCAAGTCTTCATTTAGTCATCTAATTTAAAGTTTTGCATGCCAGTCATACATTTTAATGTTTTTAGAAGGTCTTTCTAGAAGACAACAATGTTCTATATTGTAGAATGTAAAATAAGGTTTTTAAAATGTTTAAGAAGCTTCATTTAAAATTAAATTAAAATGCAGAACCCCCCTGGACCAGTGGCCAGGACCAGGGCAGTGTGAGTGCCTCTGAAAATCAGCTTCTGTGCCGCCTTTGGCACACATGCCATAGGTTGCCTACCCCTGGGCTAGAGGTTAAAATAGGGTGGGGATTAAGGCCATCTTTCGTGGGTTCTAGTCCCAGTTCCGCTGCTGGCTCACTTGTACCTTTCTGTGTCTGTTTCCTGATCTGCAAAATGAGGCTAATACTGACATGCCTCTTAGTATTTTTCCTGTCCTAAACATCTCCGCTCATCTATAGCTTGGAATCAGAACTGAAGTGTTCAAATGGTGCAAAAACCTTCACTTATGGATGAATCATCTGATCGTTTCTTCTCTTGCATCCTGGAAAGGAAACTAAGCTCCTGGGAGCTTATGTCAGATGCTCTGGAATGTTCAGCAGTTCAATAAAATTTCCACTGGCTTTAAAATTAGAGCAAGATCAAACTTGTATGTGGGTGTAACAATGGCTACGTACTTGCCTCAGAAAATTCATACATGGGGGAGATGTGGATCTGGGTAGTTATGAGAGTGGCTTATGCACATGTTTTTGTGTGCTTACTGTTCACATGTGTGCATGTGGTGGTGGTTATGGGGGTGGTCTGCAGTGTGCACATGTACAGGACATGTGCAAGCCTGCCTAAACCCAGAAGGGAGCCGTGAGGTGAGGAAATTGAAATACCTGCTGTGTTCTTGACATTTTCTCCCTTCCTCCTGTAGTTAAGAAGCTGGGTCCTGTGTGAAATGACAGCTTTGCAGCTGTTAATTATTGACCCTGCATTTTTATAAAGGCTGTATTTTACCATCAAGTGCTCCATCTCCAAGGGGGAAAAGGAAAGCAGACCAGCCAAACAATTACCTAAGTAGCAAGAGAATGTCTCCTACAAAGCGCTTGGTTTTTATCAGCTGTTCTCTTCCTCTCTGCCACTCAGTGATTGCTCACCTCCTGACTGCAAGTAGCAGAGCTTCTGGCTGAGGCTTCCATGCCCGCCAACAGACTAGATTTAAGGGATGAAAAAACCCTCAATGCAGAAACACTGTTTGCAGGTGGCCTAAGGTATCCTAGTGTGGCTTTTGAGTGTGTCACAAGTCAGAGGATTCTGTCTCTTGTAAGCCGTTTCTGGGGAGCAAGCAGCTGCTGTATTTCTTCTATGGGGGTGGGGAATTGGGCCTTTCTAAGCATATGCATGTAGGGATAGGCATTTTTTTTGGAAGGCCAGTGTCCCCTTTGTTTATGCATGTACTGGAATCTTCTTCCCCTTAGCTCATTACGTGTGGGTCTGCTTATCATTCAAGCATCCACCATTTTTTGTCTGTCCCAAGGCAGCACTAAGGTAGGGTTACCATATTTCAGCAAGCAAAAAAGAGGACGGGAGGAGCCCCGCCCTAGCCCCTCCCACTTCCCGCCCCCCCAGAACTCCCAACCCTTCCCCTGACTGCCCCCTCCTGGGACCCCTGCCCCTAACTGCCCCCCAGGACTCCACTCCCTATCTAAGCCTCCCTGCCTCTTGTCCCCTGACTGCCCCAACCCTTATCCACACCCCCACCCCCAGACAGACCCCTGGGACTCCCACGCCCCATCCAACCACTCCCCACCCCCTGACAGCCCCCCCCAGAACTCCCAACCCATCTAAACCTCTCTGCTCCCTGTCCCCTGACTGCTCCGATCCCTCTCCACACTCCTGCCCCCTGACAGCCCCCCCCCCCAGAACTCCCAACCCATCTAAACCCCTCTGCTCCCTGTCCCCTGACTGCTCCGATCCCTCTCCGCACTCCTGCCCCCTGACAGCTCCCCCCAGAACTCCCAACCCATCTAAACCCCTCTGCTCCCTGTCCCCTGACTGCTCCGATCCCTCTCCCCACTCCTGCCCCCTGACAGCTCCCCCCCCGCTCCTTGTCCCCTGACTGCCCCCTCCTGGGACCCCTGCTCCTAACTGCCTTCCAGAACCCCACCCCCTACCTAAGACTCCCTGTTCCTTGTCCCCTAACTGCCCCCTCCTAAGACCCCCCCAACTACCCCCCAGGACCCTACCCCCTACCTGTACCCTGACTGCCCAAAACTTTCTCCACTCCCCCCAAAAAGCCCCCCTCCGTTTCTTGACTGCCCCCTCCAGAACCTCCCTGCCCCTTCTCCTGCCCCCCTTACCCTGCTGCTCAGAACAGGGTGTTGGGCTCTGTGCGAGCCGGACACGTGGCTGAGCTCCCCAGCACAACACAAAACCCGGTCCCTGGCCCTGCACAACAAAACCCGGTCCCTGGCCCGGACCGGGTTGCAGGAGAGAGCTGCCCTTGTATCAGCACAAAGTGCTCTCGCTCCCGTTTTGCTACGCTGCATGGCAGAAACCGCTCTCAGTTGCAAAAGGGGAGGGCTGCACTTTGTGCTGATACACTTGCTCAGAATGCAGGGCGGATCCGGCTCCTCTACAGCTGCTCCGGAGTCCAGCCCGGGACTTTCCTGCAGCCCTCCCAGCCGCTCGCTCTGCTCTGCCGGGGGAGGGGGGAAATCCCGGACATTTTGAGTGCTTTACAAATTCCCCCCGGACGCTATTTTTAGTACAAAAAGGAGGACATGTCCGGGTAAATCCGGACGAATGGTAACCCTAACTAAGGCCCACTGACTTTGTTGGCTTTCCTTGGGGGGCGGGGAGGAGGGGAAATGCAGTCTCTTTCCTACCACCATCTCCTGCCATGCAACCAGGTTCCCCTCATTCATCCCTGCAAGCGTCCAAACAGGTAGAGTTGTTGTGCTTTCTGGGTTTTTGTTTGTTTGTTTTGCACTGCACTCTGATTTCCATCCTAATACTTCCATGCTTTTGCAGGGTGTGCTATTGTAACGCTGACAGATCCTGGTCATCAGTGGGCAGGATCGAACCAGAGACCTCTGGAGCTTGGTGCATGAGCTAAAGGCCAACTGGTTGTTAGCTAAGGCTGTAGAGCAGACTCATTTTATCTCTCTCCAAGTGGTATCCGTGCCACTAGATGGGACAAGTATCAGGGGGTAGCCGTGTTAGTCTGTATCTACAAAAACAACAAGGAGTCTGGTGGCACCTTAAAGACTAACAGATTTATTTGGGCATAAGCTTTCGTGGGTAAAAACCTCATTTCTTCAGGTGCATCTGAAGAAGTAAGGTTTTTACCCACAAAAGCTTATGCCCAAATAAATCTGTTAGATGGGACAGAACACTGCACCCAGGAGGTGTGTGGGTTACACTATACAGTGGGATTTTCTGCTGAGTGGCAAATGCTTGTGAATCACTATTCCTGAGATGATGATCGACACTCTTTCAGCTCTCCCCATTCTGGATAGTGTATCCCATTCAAGCTCCTCTTCTGTGACCATGATACATGTATTGCAATACAATACTTGTATGCTCCTCAACCTCTAGCAGATATTCCAACTGAAGCTTCACAAAATTGGCTAGCTCCCCCTACCCCATTCAGTGTGTGTGTGTGTGTTTTTGCAACTATGTTCCAAACAGAAATACAGCCAAGAGGCTGCTCCTGTGCGGTTTGCAGATCCAAATGGATCGGCACTGGTGCAGTGTGCCATATGGGTGCTCATCTGAACTCATGGCATGTCTGCACTGGATTGGGGGGGGGGGGGGTCAGTCTGATTGCAGCTTGTGCAGATATACCTGAGCTACTCTTGGTCTAGCTAGCAGGAGTACCAATAGCAGTGAAGGTACAGTGGTTTCAGGGCAGGCTAGCTGCTTATATAAGGTCCCGGGGGGGTGGGTGGGGGTGTGTGTGTGTCAAATATATAAAAAAATCTCAGCTTTCACTCTTTAAAATAAGCTTCTAGCCCTCATAGTTGCAGAGAAACGCTTGGATCACCTTTTCAAGCTTATCCTAAATGCTCAAACCAGAAGGCCAATTAAAAAGAACCAAAACCTTTTTTTAAAGAAAAAGAAACCTTCTATTTAAGCCAAGCTCATGATTGAGTGGCCTGACTCATAAATTTTCCAATGATTGGAATTGGCAGTACTGGGCTTGCCAAAGTAGTTTGACTCCGGTGACCCTTTGCACATCTGCATGATGCTAAATACTCGGGTAACTTGGCAAAGGCAGGAGCTGCACGCTGCTTTCCCTGTCTCATTCCATTTCTGGGCTGTCATTTCAGCAACATCTTTAACAAATGAAAATCCTTCTTGGAGTCAATAGTAATTATAGAAATTTATCACAATTGCCAATCAAGGTGTTCTGGAGAGACTAATTTTTCTTGTTTAAATTAGCTTTCACCGCATGCAAACCACAAGTTTATCTTTAGGAAATCAATACCAGGGAAATTACAGCTTTCATGGAGTGACATAACCCCCATGCCATCTTGTTTGCATAATTCCTCTGGCAGCCTCACATGGCAATTTTTTCAGGTGGGGATTCTGTTTCAGGACAGTAGCAATGGAAGAGTCCAGGCTGTGTGGAGGGTGAAGAGAAAACTACACAAGATTAGATGTATAATTACCAGGCTAAGAAAAGAAGATTGCAGAGGGAGGAAGGGTGGCTGTCACTGGACTGGGACTCAAGGTCTGAGTTCATTTCCTAGCTTTGCTGCAGACTTTGACCTTGGACCTTGAGTCACTTAAACTCTCTGAATTGTTGTTGCTGAAATATTCAAGGCTTTTGATCTGTGTGTTGTAAGCAAGATGAGCGCCATCTGCAAAACTCTGCCCTCCATTATATTGGGGCTGATTCCAGTGAAGGCAATGGGGGTTAGCAGGTGTAACTGTGTGCATACATATTTAAAACCTTTTCCCCCTCTCTATAGGATTACTGTAGATTTTGAATGAGTTTCTTCTCCACTAAAAATAGATGCTGTAGTTCAGATCCTGGTGGTACAAATCAGCATAGCTCCATTTTACATCAGCCAGGATCTGGCTCTGTGTAGATAAAAACATTCAAGCCAATAAGCAAGTATTTCCCTTCCTCTGGTGGGTTTCTCTTCCCACAGTCATTCACTCACTCCTGTTTTATAGGTCTTGGCCTGGTATGTCAGTCAGGGACTTGAACAAATATAGGCACTTCAGGCTGATGAACTAGAAGAATTAAATTGGATCATAAAATCATCCAGCAGTTCCTGGCTTCTTCCCTTGACCCAGCTGCAAGTTTGAAAACCGTAAAACAGTTTATTGCTCACTTTTGACATTTGAGTAGGCATTTCAGCCCAGGAGTCTGGGGAAAGAAAGCAGTTTGCTTAAGTATAATTGAGTGCAGACAAGGAGGGGCCATTGGTGATGCAAAGACCTTCCCCTCTTTTCTCTAGCTCTGCAAACAATGTGCCTGAAGCACTCACTTTCAGCCAGATCCAATGCCTTCTAAAATCAATGGGCGTCTTCTCACTGACTTAAGTCTCTTTTGGATAAGACTCTTAATTAAGCCATTGTAGAAGTGATTATGACATCAGATTTACACTGGCGTAGACAAGCTGAAGATTGTGTCTAGTCAGAATGGTTCTACTTCAGCAGCAAAGCCAAAAGCTGCCTCTTGTAGACAAAGCCTCTGTCACACACTAGCACTTTGGTAGATAAAATTTGTCAGTAAGGGGTGTGGGAAACATCCCCCCCCCCCACACACCCACTCTGACACAAGTTTCACTGACAAAGTACTGGTGTGGACAGCACTACACCAGTGGGAGAGCTCTCTCCCACTGGCATAGATCAGCTACACAGGACACTTTACAGCAGTGGTACAGCTGTGCCACTGCAAGGTCTGTAATGTAGAAAAGCCTTAATGTTTGTCTACACTAGGAAAAATGGTTTGATGTTAGCTAACGCATTGTAACTAACCTCTACCTTTCCCTATGCAAATGCAAGTTAACATATTCTACCCCAGTCTAGCTGGTGGCTGATCAACCAGCTAAAAGATGTTAACCTGCCTCCACACTAGACAAGGTCAAGGCTAGCTACACTGACCACTTGTCTAGTGTAGACAAAACCTGAGTGTCAGCACCAACACTTCCACTGCCCCAGCATCCCTCTCATTGCTGTTTCCCCTTTTATTGCTGCCACCACCACTTCCTCTTGGCACCAACCCTGCTGTCTCTTAGTGATTCCTGACTCCCAGCATGGCAGGAGAGTGATGAACTATTTAATGGGGCTCATTTCACTGGCTGATGTCCCTGTGTCTTGAGTTTTCTGGGTGCACTTTATCCATCTACAGCGCTTCTCCTTAAGTGGCAGCTCAGAGGGGAGCCTATGCTGCTGCCTATTGTGTTAAATTAAATTAAATGCACTTAATACATTTACCTTTCCCCTACGAAACACTGAGCCTTTCATTATGGGGATAGAGGGGGTGGAATTGGGGCTTTGTAAACACAACTGTTGTGCAAAAATAACCGGCCACAGATGGGAGTTAATGGATCCAAGAAGATGCAAGGTGGAAAAAGAAAACCGTTTATGGAATAATTGCTCTTACCCACTGCTTGCCTGTTTCAGGGAATGAGCCATATCCGCTCTCAAACTGTCACGACTGATGGATTGATTTAAAATCGCAGCAGAGAAGCAATGTGAAGAGAGGTGAGTAATTACTGTTGTGGGCGGCTGCACACTGTGCAAGCAGGGACTCTTGGATGAGAGGGGCTCAGCATAGCCGCTAACAGAGCAGCTATGGATGATGCTTCTGTTTTGCCCACCTGGAAAGGCTGCTATAGACCAACGTCATGGATCAGATCTTCCCTGTGACTAACATGCAGGGAAGGCCTGATCTTACTCTTATGCTGGTGCAAATCAGGAGTAACTCCATTGAGCCAGTAGTTACACCTGCATCAAGCTGATGTGTCCTTAACCACAGGGCCTCCCTTTCCCTGTAAAAGGCTGAGACTCTAAAGATCTTGATGAAATTCCTGGCTCCACCAAAGTCTGACCTTTGGCAAATCACTTACAATCTCTATGCTACTGTTTCAGATCTATAGAAGGATCAAAAAGGTTGTCTGCCACACTTTGTCTGTTAAGATTCTAAGCTTTTTTTTGTCAGACTGCTTGGTTGTGTGTCTGTTTTGGAACCCAACAGGATGGGGGTGGGGGGGCATGCTGATGTTGGTTGCAGACTCGAGATGCTACCACAACAGCCTTTCTACCATAAGAATAACACTCTCAATGCTGACTTCCTCTTATCCCAAGACAAACTTACCCCAAGCAGCAGTTTTGACCCCACAAGGGAGAAGCACCAGAGATTTCATGAAACCCACTAGAGTGTTGGCTATTGATATTTTTGTGCCAAGCAGTCTGATATCATAGTGATGGAGAGTAGCCTGAAACCTTAGCACAGTGCAAATATAGAGGCTCTCTTAATACTCAGGTCTGCCTCTCAGCATGGCTAACATGCTGAACAGTCTCTTTCAGGGCTGGGCTGACAGTTCAGGCCACTACTTATGCAGTGTTGTGCTGTGCCAGGCCCTTGCCTGCTCTGGGCTTGTTTTCCCCACCTGAATAAAACTCATGCCTTTTTGTAGCATGCCAAGGTATCCTTGAATGGCAGGGGTCATGGCCAGTAAGGACCAGGTGTAACAGGTTTTTGGCATGTTCACTCATAATACAATGACAATCCAGCCAGCGGGCCTGCAGCAAGGTGCCTGTTCCAGCATCTCTCCTGTGACTGCAAGCAAAGGGCTAATGGAGTCTGGATGCTTAATGAGGTATGAAAAGCTATTGTCTGCTCCATGAGACTTGGTGGGATACAATTGGAGGTCAGTGTCCCTCCAAACTATCTACAACATTTTGTTGAGCTCATTTTGGTTCTCAAACTTTTCCACCTCCCACAGAGCCTGCACTCTGGCTGCAACCCTTAGGCTGCTATCTTCTTCTAATTAAAGTCTGCGGAGCTGTAACGTTTCCTTAAGGAAACAATTTCCAGTCCAGTGGCATGAGGGTGGGGACAGATGGATAAGGTATCCCAGGAGAGCAAAGGGCCAGTCCAAGGGAATGTGAAATTAAAAAGTCAGAACAGGAAAGGCCGTCATTTAAATTCACCAGATTCCATTTCATGAGATGCTTCTGAGCTGCTGCTAAATATGCCAAGAGGGGTTGAGAGAGAAATGGATAAAACTTAGCCTTTGTCAGCACTCTTGCATCTCTAGGACTCTTCCATTGCTTAATTGTTTACTGGGCTTCCAGACAAAAGAAGCCTTTCCTGCATAAGAAATATCTCTCTTCCACCCCCTGCATAGGTGCTGACTGTGTGGGTGCTTTGAACCTAGAGCACTGGGGAGGGAAGGAGAGGTGGAATGGGAGACACTGAGCACCTGCAAGCAGCCCCTCTTCCCTCCCCTCAGCTTCCTGCCTGCTTGTGGGCCCTGCCAATCAGTGCCTCCCACCCACCACAATCTGCTGTTTTGTGGCATGCAGGATGCTGGGGGTGGGGGGGGGGAGAGGAGTGAGGACATGGCATATGCAGGGGATGGGGCAGATTGGGTAGAGTTGGGGTGGGGCTGGGGAAGATTCAGGGATCAAGCACCTTCCCAGCACCTTGGAAAGTCGGCACCTGTGTTCCCCTGACATTCTCATCCTCTTTTTAATGTCCCCTGGAGGAGGTTCTTCCCTGTTTGATTAAATTTTCCTTCTCATACCTGCCCTTTGAAAACCGAATGCTAAGGATGGACAGCCCTCTCCCCACCACCCTACAGATGAGGGGCTGGACTCTAGCAACTAGAACAGTGTTTCTCAAACAGCTTCTGCTGGAAGCAGTGACCAGTATGTCCCTCGGCCCGTGCTGCTTCCAGCAGCCTCCATTGGCCTAGAGCAGTGAACCGTGGCCAGTGGGAGCCATGATCGGCCAGACCTGCGGACGGGGCAGGTAAACAAACCGGCCCGGCCTGCCAAGGGCTTTCCCTGCACAAGCAGTGACACCAGTTTGAGAAACACTGAACTAGAAAAAAGGCCTCTCCTGATCAAATGGGGATTATGATACTGACTTCCTTTGTAAAGTGCATTGAGATTTACTGATAAGCACTACATGAGAACTAGGTATTTATAAATCTCCCTTGGGACTTGCCCAAGCACAGGCCCTGAGTTAGTGGTCGAATTGGGAATAGGCCCCCTGATTGCCACATCCCTTAAACACAAGAAAATCTCAATTTTGGTGGGAGGAGACTGCTTGAATTGCTACAGATGTTTTCCCAGTAAAACAAGCTCTGATGACAGAGCTTGTATGGGAGCCATCTGACATGTATGGGAGCCATCTGACTGCAGCTCTGCTGCTGTATTTGTATCCAGGGTCTGTGCACGGGGTTACTAAAAGTTGCTTTGAAAAAGTCATCAGCTGCCTATTGCTGATCACTGAGTCTGAAAAGTCAATGGTTACATGTTACATATCACTGCCTGCTGTCTTCCACAAGATTGCTGATTACTCTGAGATGAGTGGCATTGTGGCCATACTGGATACCATGACAACCCTTCCTCCTGTGGGAGGGAGTGGCATTGCTGCTTTGCTGCCTGAAAAGTCCTCCGTTTGCTTTTGTGGGATGCACTTAAACAATCAAAACCGATGTCATTGTAATATAGAGCAGTCGGTCATCTGTGTAACAGTTAGAAAAAAAAATCAGTACAAGCTTTGTAAAAATAGTTCAGAGAGACAACTGGGGGCGGGGGGTGGACATAAAGTACAGAAAAGAACACAGCAGGCTCATACAGGAAGCAAGACACATGGTCAAACTCCTGGCCTCATCGGAGTCAATAGGGAATTTTGCCAGTAGGGCCAGGATTTCATCCTAAATCTACAGCATAACTGAACTAGCAGACCACAAAAAATATATATAGATATTTAAGGAGGCAGTTGAACTTGTCCAAGAAACCTAGGCTGAACAATGCCCCTATACTTGCCAACACCTTTAATGATGCCAGACAGGATGATTGGTTTCTGGGTTGTCCAGAGGCCAGGCAGGCCAGATTCTCAGCCATGCCCAGTTTTCCCAGGGTGCTTCAAGGAAGCCAGTTCTACACTGATCTAGGCCTAGATTAAAGCTACCTTGGGGCTACTCTAATCTGTGTCAACACACTTCAGCCTCCAAGAGGCCATCTGCCCAGCAGGGATTTATGGCATGTGCAGCAATACATGCTTCCCCCAGAGGGGTGCAGTGGTGAGGGGGTGGAGAAGCAGGCTTGGTTAGCTCTATGGCTACTGGTGTCTGCTCCATAGTGGGCTAATCTAGCCGCTTTCCATCCCCTTTGCTTCATATGAATAGCGCAGAGGGGCTTGGCTGGATTCTCTGCTACAATCTAGCATCACAACATCGTTGTAGGGCCTTGAGCCCCATTGGGGACAGGAGGTTAGAATGCAACTTAAGTCAACATGGCCACATTCTGCAGCAATTCTGTGTTTGCTGTAGGTCTTGCATCCAACTGTTGAGCAGTCCCAATGCTGCTTAGTATGGGAAATACATGAAGCTCTCACAGACCAAGATAATAACTGTATAGAGGGACCAGCTCACCTTGGTGGCATCTGACCCAATGCTTTGAGACACCTTGGGTCTTATTCCCATCTATGTTACAACAGTGTAATTTTGCTGTGCTTTCAGTGCAGTTTTGCTAGCCTCAGTGGTGCAATACAAGGGAAATACAGGAGTTTGAAGAAAACTGAAATTTTTTCCATGGTTTCTTCAGCCCTATTGCCAAACTGGGGGGTTCTAGGTTTCAAGTATTAAAAAGGCATCTACTTCTAGAAGTAGCATTTTCCTGGAGCAAATCAAAATTGCTCCAGTTCCCCAGCATCTGCACCACATGCTGGATTTTTCTGCTCGCTTTACAGGCCAAGCGCCTGCCCTTCAATTACGTGATTAGAGCATTGGTTGACAATGAGAAAATTAAAACTCCATGCTGCCTTTCAGACAACACTTTATTGCTTTATGAAAGGGAGGCTGAATGCAATTTAGCCGCGTTGTGCTGTGCAACCAGAATTGTTCCCTGCTGCCTCCTCCCTCTCTCACTCTTTCCCCCAGAGACAACAGTATTTGCAAAGGCATAATACAGCAGGAAAGAGCAGGTGTGAAAGGAAACATCAATTACCATTAGCCTTGACAATCCTGGGTGATCCCACCTGGTGAGATGGAGCTATGGCAGTCAACCTGGTATCTTTCTCTGTAGATAATTCACTAGGTGCTTTTCTTTTCTTATCTTATAAAGGGAAAGTTGGTTAGGATTTTGGGCTGAGGGATTTGGATAATATTTGTGCTATGGGGGGACTCTAGGAGATGAGATCAGAGCCCATTTGTACTAGACACATAGCAAGAGACAGGCCTTGTCTTGAAGAGCTTACAGTCAAACAAGTATTCTTACTCCCAATATAAATGAGGAACTGAGGCAAAGAGATTAAGGCCAAACCTACACTCCAAGAGCTAAAGGTACAGCTTCAGTCTGTAGCTATGTTGCTGTAGCACCATAATGTAGATGTATGTATTTTTTGGGGGGGTGGGGGAACCCCTTCCAATGTGGTGTGACAGACCCAGACCAGTGGGGTACCGGAGTCTGGTCCTATTGGGATCCAGGATGTGGGCAGGCAAAGCCCACCCACTGCTAAAGGATCCCCCCCCCCAGCCTAAGGGGGGATCCACAGGACCTGGAGACCAAAAAATTACAGGGGACAACTAATAAAAGAACAGGGACAGGAGTGAGGTCAAAGGGTCGAAAGAAGGGAACCAGATGGGGACACCGAGCAGAGAACCCTGGACAGCGCCCACTGCTCCTCGAAGGTGTCAAGGGAGTCAGTGGACGCCGCCCAGAGGAACTCTGCCTGGATATGTGAACGAATGGAGGACCGGAAATAGGCCCCACAGTCACAGGAGACTCCATCGGCCAACCTCCTCACTCTGGTTTTATAGATGGCCAGTTTTGCTAGGGCCAGGATGAGGTTGACCAGGAGGTCCCGTTACAGGAGTCTGGTAGAGGGCAAATCTACTGGTCACTGGATGAGTAGTTTTCTGTTCCCTGAGTGACCAGAGCAGGGGCTGCACTAGAGTAATCAGGAACCTAGAACCAGTTCAGGCAGGCAGGCTAATTAGGACACCTGGAGCCAATTAAGCAGAAGCTGCTAGAATCAATTAAGGCAGGCTAATCAGGGCACCTGGGTTTTAAAAGGAGCTCACTTCAGTTTGTGATGTGAGTGTGAGGAGCTGGGAGCAAGAGGCACAAGGAGCTGAGAGTGAGAGGGTATGCTGCTGGAGGACTGAGGAGCCCAAGCGTTATCAGACACCAGGAGGAAGGTCCTGTGGTGAGAATAATGAAGGTGTTTGGAGGAGGCCATGGGGAAGTAGCCCAGGGAGTTGTAGCTGTCATGCAGCTGTTACAGGAGGTACTATAGACAGCTGCAGTCCACAGGGCCCTGGGCTGGAACCCAGAGTAGAGTGTGGGCCTGGGTTCCCCCCAAACCTCCCAATTGACCTGGACTGTGGGTTCTTCCAGAGGGGACAGTCTCTGGGCTGTTCCCCACCCACATGGTGAATCTGTGAGGCAAGAAAATCCACCAAGAAGTGCAGGACCCACCAAGATAGAGGAGGAACTTTGTCACAGTGGCTATTCCACTTTCCCAAGCAGCAGGAGCTAGGTTGCTGGCAGAGTCCTTCTGTTGACTCAGCTATCTATATGTGGGTTTAGATCAACTTAACTCTGTTGCTCAGTGGTGTGAAGCAATGTAGTTAAATTGAAAATCTGGCCCTTAGGCCTGTTTCAAGCAAAGGTGCTTGAGGATAGACTTTGAAGAGCTCAACACAGACCACTTTCAGAAGAGCCAAGTTCCTATTTGGGCAGCCTGTTAAGGACCCGATTTTTCAAAAGATTTCAGGACCCACCAAGCTGAGTCCTTCTACAAACCTGGCTATTTATTTATCTTGGGGCAATATATGTGAGCTGGGCTCTTGTGAAAATCTGGGTGTGATTTTTTTTTTTTTTTTTTTTCTTTTAAGATTCTGAATGCCTTTGAAAATCTGTTTCTAAGTGACTTGCCCATAGTTGGAGGCACAGAGTTTTTGGTACCGCCTTTTCTTCAGAACTAATCTACTGGCACTCCTCTAGAATTTTCTAGAAGTTAAAATATCAGGTCCTCCAAAAAGCTACTAGGTGGCATTTATTCAGTTCCTTTGGTGCATCTGTTAAACTGAATTATTGCCATAGTTATCTCCATTTTGGGGGATGAGAGATTACCCTTTATTAATGCTCAGAGCTAAAACAAAAATAAGCCAAAATTATCACCCTTCATTATGTTAGTTAGTTTTTCAAATCCCCATATTCTTCATGCCTGGCACTATAAAGCCAAAAGCGGAGACTAATGCAGGCAAATGAGATGGCTAGAGTTATTAACTTTTTTTTAAATTTGGCAACCCAGGGAGTATTGAAAAATCTCATTTTATGTGGCTAGAGCATCTTTTCATCCTGAAGGATACCTGTGAGCTGTTCTATAGACAAAGGGATCACTGCTACATCATTATATTGAAGTACAGACCTGACTGAATGCCATGCATTTCAGTTTGCATGAATTTCTGTGAACTTTCCCAGATAGGTCATGAGGTTTCAGGACCTCTGTTATCCCTTCAGAGTGTGTGTGGGGAGAGGGGGAGTGTCATGTAAACCACCCCCATATAAGAGTCCATGGCTGATAAGCATTTCCCATCTGGGTACCGATGCATCCCCAAGCCCAAGTACTTCTCCGCAGGGCTAGGTGCTTTCACTGCAGCCTGCGGAGGGGAAGGCTGAGATATGGAGCACTGTGTGCGTGGTAATTCAGCCACCCCTGGTAATGTTCGACACTGAAGGCTGGGGATGAACGCTCACTTGAAGGTGGCAGGGACTGAAGCAGTCCAGGCTCCCCTATTTCATCTGAGGAGATTGCTGTTTAATGTTCTGCATTTTCCATTACAGCTAAAGTGGATTTGTCCCAGGCTTGGGGCACAGGGGAGGAGAGGGGGCATGGGTCAAAAAGTTGACAGCCCCCCCATGTGAGAAAGTTGAGGGGCAGGAGGAGGTCTGTGGGTCCCATATGCAGGGGGCCAGTGCTTGCTCCACAGATGGGGAAGAATGGTGTGGAGGTGGAACCAGAAAAACATCCCCGATCATGTATGGGGATCCCATGTGATGCAATGTGTCCTTTCTAAGGAGTTGCATGAGGAATCCTGATGCCCTGTCTATTTAGCCACTCATTGTTATAATGGATTCAGATACCACAACTAAGGTAAGTTCCATGGGGCAGTGAATGTCAAGGGCTAGGCACCCTATCAACCAGCATATTCTTTGTTTCCTCATTTTTAGATGACGCCCTTTAGCTCATGAGCCCCTAACCTAGTACATTAGAGAGAGCTCCCTCCTACAGTATATGGGCGAGAGCCTTCACCAGTCTCATGAGTGCCCTCTTGCAGTTCATGGGAGAGAACTCACTCGACTTTCAGTCCCGTGTGTATGAGCATCAGAAGCTGTGTGCGCTCAGCTGGGATGGGAGGGCCAGATGGCTGTGCAGGGGAACAAAGGGGTTGCAATATTTAGCGCCTTGCATTACAGAGGAGCCAAAATGACTCTTGTATAAGAATTCAGGTCAGACCTGCCAAGCAATCCCCAAGGGGATCTTTATTTCCTATTCTGGCCAGGTTCCTTCCTGGGATTCAGTTTTAAATCTCTGTTTCAAACAGATAATTAAAAAATCATAGTGTTGACATTACAAATGGAGCTGTGGGGAAAATAATAATAAAAAAAAATTGCTACTCAAGGGAATTTATCAAAGCAGCTCCTGGAGAGACTTGGCCTTCTTTAGTGATTTGCAGAGGTATGAAGTCAGTCCAGCAATTTACAGAAATCCAACAAGCCACCTCCCATGCAAATTGCTGTACTGTGGAGATCTCGCAGCAACAGCTTGTCATGGCTCACCAGTGATACTCTTTGGGAAGGGCTATTAGTTCTTAGCATCAAAGGCGGATTTATGCCCGCAAAGCAGGTGTTGCCACATTACAGTGACTCGTTCACAGAAGGGATAAAAGCCTACTAGTTAACGGGTTCCTCCAAGTGGTGGAAGTCTGTACAGCTGAGAGTTGTGGTTTCAAATCATGCTGGAGACCATTCCGTTTACAGGTCAGATCATAGTAATGTTTGGGCTTTGCCACATGATTTGTAGATTTTATTTTTTAAGGCCTGTAGGGATTATCTAGTTAACTTTAAATCTAGTCTGATTTCCTACATACCACAGACAATGGAACTTCACCCAGTGATTCCGACATCTAGCCTGTATTTTGTTTGAGCTAGAGCACTTATTAAAAAAAGACCCCTAATCTTGAATGAAAGACTCAACTGCTAGAGAAGCCATCATATTGCCAAGCAAATTGTCCCAAAGGTTAATTAGGCATCAGTTTTTAAAAAAGCCTGTTTCTAACCTGATATAGTCAAAAGCAAAAGAGATGAAGCTTTGAAAAAAATGTGGCAAGTTCTGAAGCCATCAATTGGCACATCCAATTTCCCGGTGGGATCACTATGATACAGGCCCCCATTACCTGCTGGTGTAAATTGGCACAGCTCTATTGACTTAATGGAGCTACTCCAATTTATACCTGCAAAATAATTTGGCCCCATTTCTTCCCCGTTTCCTGACTATTCAAAAAAATTTGCTCATGGGAAGAAAAGGTTCCCCAGTTTCCACCAGTCCTGCGTTCTGTGCTCAGTGCTGCTTCCTTAACAAAATTTAAGCAAACCAAAGGCCTGTAGGAAAAGGAAGTTTTAACATGAACACGTTTCTCTCCACACCCCTTCCCACCCCAGTTTTAATGAAAGGATTCACAGGGAGTGAAGTGACTCTTATTTTACATACATGACTAGTGATGTGAAGACAGATTTTTAGATGCATAGAATCTTAGGAGTCAGAGTTGAGTCTGTAGCATAACAGCATTAAACAAAAAACAACCACCCTTCGTGTATGAGCTGTGTGGACTGGAACTGCAACCCCAGAGGGTTCAGGAGCTATCTTGGAGAATTAATGGACAGCATTTTCTGGTCCACTCAAATAATCCAGCTCATTTCATTTGAAATAAATTACAGGACCTTGTCACCCTTACTGCCTAAAGGGAGAGCTTTTATGATTCATGGTGTGGATACTAGGCAGTGAGGAGTCCACAGATGCCCCGAGGCACGCAGACTTCCTCTTGAGGAAGCATCAAATTCACCCAACAGCAGGTGGAGCAAATAGGTGAGCCCAAAGAAAAGGATTACAATGAACGCCACTGAGGTGACCCGCTATGATAATACTCTTAGTGGGAAGATGCAGTTTAACCATTCAGGCCTTGATCCAGTAAAGCATTTTAGCATGAGTAACTTGAAGCATGTGAGTAGACTCAGGGACTTCTATGGAACCCCTCATATGTTTAAAATTATGCAAGTGCTTTGCTGGAGCAGAGCCTTAGCAACCAAAGGACACACAATGAACACCATATTGGTCTCAGTGACACCACTGCAACTCCATTGATTTCAAGGGGGACCGCCGGGATGGAACTGAGGGTAGAATTTGACCAACTATATATGATAAATGTACAATTATATAATATAATTTATAACCAATCTGATTCTCCATGGCCTCGCAACTTGTCATTTAAAAATCAATGTAAAATATTTCTATTTGGTAGCATTTCATACCTACTTTACACTCAATTCTCTCTATTGTTTTCTTTCTGTAGATAGGGGAAAATAGGCAAAGAGAAGGGAAGTAAATTGCCCAAGTTCACACAGTAGATCAGTGGTGTGACCTAAAATAGGATAGAATGCAGCTGTTCGGACTTGCAGACCTGTGCCTTTTCAACTAGACCTCAAAGCTCTTTGGCTGTGTAGTCAAAATCAGGTGACATTCTCCTCATGTCTTGTTTTATGATGGCTGGAGAAAATGTGGCTTGGGACTGGCTTGCTCTGAATATACTTCAGTAGGAATAATAACAGATTCAGCCTTGCAAAAATTGGAAACCTAGACACCATATCGCTGGGATTTTTTCTCTCCATTTTTAATGGTGTTAAAATTGGCTCAATTAACTTGAACAGCCAGTTATTAGTGCTAATAACACTACATACCCTCTCCTCATTTCAAGAGGTTTGAGCAGCAATGCTAAGCATCCAACAGACTTTACCCCAGCCATAACCCCCCATTAACAACACCTCTGTCAGTCTGAAATGTGTTTTTTGTCACCCTTCTGGGCCACTTAATGTTCGGTTTTTTTTTTTTTAGGAAGAAAGCTGGCATGTAATTATTTTTATGATTAATAGTCTTGTGCAGCTAATTGTAATTATACCTTATAATCACAGTTATGATCGTCAATTACTCATCCTTGCCTCATTTGAATGTTTTTCTTTATCTGAGTTTCAGAAAGTTGTCTTGAGCTAACACACACACACACACACACACACACACACACACACACACACACACACAAACTGTAGCAAACTTTCCAAACTTGTCTTTTTTTTTTTTTTTTTTTGAGGAATTAATTTTGGGGTGGGGGAGAGAGATCAGCGTAGCTTTATTGATGTTCATGTAGCAATGCTGATTTACGCCAGCTGAGAAGTTGGATGTTTTGTTGTATTGCATTAGGGAACTGGAGTCGCCTAAGAGAATCTATTTTCATTTGAATCATAATTTGTTAGTTTCCATGCATTGAGCAGTGCATATTTTTCCTTTTTAAATCTCTATGCTCTTATATATTTATGGGAATTAAAAATCCTCATCTACTTGCTAGCTCATATATTATCCAACCTTCTGTATGCATTTTGTACTACATTTTTCAAATATACAGGTGCCTGATGCTCCTTCTACTCAGACCACTTAAAATGATCTAATTCAATCAATTTCCACGACTACTCCTGATTTACACCTTTTATAGGAAAGCGGCATCAGGCCCAGAATGAATGTCCGTTACAAGGAAGATGCAAGGGCAAAGTCTGTTCTCAGCTACAATTCAGTCTGATAGTTGAGGCTGCATAGATAACACTGCTCTACAGCCAAAATGCTTCTGAAATAAATGTAGTCAAACTTTACTAATTCTGGGTCACTGAGAATGAAAATGATGCTTAAAATTGTTGATTGGCTCTAGTTTTCAAGATATGCTATTGGGTCAGTATATACGACCCTTGACTCGGGAATGGCGGAGGATAAGTGGGTTAGAAAGGGAAGGGATCTCAATTTAAACCAGAAATGACTAAAATACATCTTTGACTGGATCTATGAATAAATCTGACTGGGTTTGGACAGTACTTGCTTTTTAGGCAAAACAATGAATGATGCAATCTGAAGCTGGTATTGCATCATACTTGATATGAATTGCATCATGTTCTTCCTAGAAGTCATGGATGATGCAATCATAACGAAGCTTACATCACTCTGCTGAACAAATTGCCCTATATCAGCTCTAGAAATCATACAGTGTCGTGCTCTCTTATTTGTCAGTGTTTGATTTTTGCAAAGGGATACATTTCTGTTTAGCCAAAGTGAGCAGAGATGCCTCGTACTTGTGTGAACAGTGCAGATAACTTCTGCTATGTTTGTGGTGAAGTGACTTTTGCATCCCAAAAGCGCAGTATAACCACTATGGTTAAGAAAGCCTATCACCTTTATTTTGGCTGCAAAATTGGAGATCAGGACAAGAGGTGGGCCCCACACATCTGCTGCAACACTTGTGCAACCAATCTTCGCCAGTGGTTGAACAGGAAAAGGAAATCTATGCCTTTTGCAGTGCCAATGATTTGGAGAGAGCCAACAGATCATACCAGCAATTGTTACTTCTGCATGGTGCCTCCAGTTGGGAAAGGTGTATCAAAGAAGCAGGGCCGGCTCTAACTTTGTTGCTGCCCCAAGCAGCAAAAAAAAGCGCCCGCGCCCCCCCCTCCCCCCGCTGAGCCCCGCGGCCCCCCTCCCGCCGAGCACTGCCGGAGCCCCCCTGCCAAGCGCCACCAGAACCGCCCCCCCGCCGAACCCCGCGCTGCCGGGAACCCCCCCAGCACCGTGCCCGGGCCGCCCCCCTGCCGAGCGCCGCCAGAGCGCCCCCCCCCCCCGGCAGAATGCCGCACCGCGCTCCCCCCGCCGCCCCTTACCAGGTGCTGCCCCAAGCATGTGCTTGGGTGCCTGGTGCCTGGAGCTGGCCCTGCAAAGAAGAAAAAGTAGACTGCATTATCCAAACATTCCATCAGCTATATGCCCAGTACCCCACAGAGAAGGACTGCCGGTTCCTGATGCACCAGAATCATTCTCACTTGAGTCAGATGAGGAAGAGGATGAAACTTCTGGTCCTGAACCATTGATGTCACAGGACCCACATTTTCTCCATCCTCCTTCTCTGAACCACACCTCCTAACACAAGGTGAACTGAATGACCTTGTCAGGGATTTTGTGGTATGTAGATTTACATGGGGAATATGGATGATTTTGCGGTTAAGGCATTGGACTGGAACTCTGGAGATCCACATTCCGTTTCTGGCTCTGAAACAGATTTCCTGTGTGAGGTCAGCCAAGCCACTGAATCTCCCTGTACATAAATGGGGAACTGAGGCAGACTTGTAAGCCTCTCGGGGCTGGGACTGCCTCTTAGGATGTGTGTATATACAGCTCCTAATAAAGCAGGCTTTGATCCTGGTTATGAGTCTAAGTGCTTTTATAATATAAATAATAAATATATGTGCTGACTGAGTTTCACTCCTTTTCCCTAAGGAAAATGTGTTGATTTTTAGGTAAGCATGGAATGTCATCATTTTTGCTAGAAGACTTGATTTGCTTTGTACTGGAAAAACTAGGCTTCCAGGAGGAGGAAGGGAAATGGTGAATCTGTGTTCATGTGCCTCTAAAAGGAAAACACTTGCCATTTATACAACAAAGTAATTAACTGCAGAAACATTCAAAGGTATGTGTAGGATACTGCAATGATGTATTTGATGTATTGTGCAAACTGCCCAGCTGTATTCATAGGTACCTTTCTGTACCCCTGTATTTACTGTACTGGTCAACATTCTTGATTATTGCAAAATTTTGTTGAACTTTCAAAATTTCAGAAACAAATGCAAAATTTTGAAATTTGAATAAACAGTTTACAACGTGGGGGCTTTTTTTTTTTTTAACTTTTTTTTTTTAAAGCCACTAGTATCATCTTGCAATATATACTTCACTTTTGTGTTTTCCTTTCAGTCCAAGGGGATCAATGCTATGGCTTTCAGGCACTCTCATTTTCAATAGACATGCAATCTGTAGAGGAGAGAGGTCTCAGGCTGGGATTTTCACTGGTCCAGTTGATTATATATTTTTTTTTTTGGGGGGGGGGTTCTGGTTGGAAAACCCTTAAAAGGGCCAGTCTCAGATAATGCTGAAAATCAGGCAGCTTTTAAGGCATCTCAGTTTGGGCAACCAAAATCACTTAGGCACCTTTGTAAATTTTGCAGTGCTCCCTCCTCATCTGAGCAGAGGTCTTACTGTGTGCCTGTCTGTGTCAATTCTAAAGAGCAGCAGGGCTATCATCTTTCCCCCTTTCAGCATTGGCCACCATCCATACAAACTGGATCATGGTTTACATGTACGAAGTCAAATCAGGTGCATGATGAAAAATTGACCCCCCTTCATATGACCTGAGGACATTCAGGGTTAGAGCAGGTGCGATCCTTGCCAGTGTGATCCCTTCTTTGGATAAAGATGGGGCAAACTTGCTTTTGTCTTGTGCACTGTGTTGGGAGCTCTTCCCATCTAACTGGCACATGCTCAGAATGCCCGCAGGTTCAGGAAACTCATTTCCTATTCCCAAAGAGTCAGATGTATAAATAAGGAGGCAAACTCCCAATCCAGACATTACTGATGCTTTAATAAATAACTGTGAAGGAATCATCTCAGCTGTCTGTGCTGACCAGCGGTATTCAACAAGGTCCCTGATTTACTTAGAATGCTTCAAACTTATGTTAACCATGACTGCTGCGTTCAGCTGGAACGGGTGACTGCAGCATAGGGAAGGGTCACTGATAAAGTCAGCTATTACGACCGTTTATTTACCATCAGTAAATCCCATGTTAAGGGGGAGCTGGATGCCTCAGGTGCTAGTGGATGGAATAAGGAGCCAGCCATCTCTGAGACACTGCTTTGAGCGCTGCTGTGATCAGCAGCGAGTAAAGGTAGTTGCCATCTGTTCAGTGGTCTGAATGCAATGGGCTAGGAGACAGATGTCTACATTAAAAATAAAACACAGCAACCCCATCCTCATTGTCAGTCTTCTTCAGTCTAAACAGAGAAGCCAAGGATTGAATGGGCCCTGGTGACTGAACTCCCCTCTGGGTCCTAGAGAGGGTCCTTCCACGACAGGAGAGAGACACTGATGCTAGGGGAAGCTGGTACTCCTGCTATAGATAAATGGAGGCCTGCAGCCAGGGCTGGCACTAGGGCACACCTCACCAGTGCTAAATTCAGTTAGATGCAACTCAGTTGACTAGTAGAAGAGGACATTATTTATTTAATGCACTGAACTCCTCTTCTTGTGCTGCTGACAGACTAAGCACAGCTCAGCCTTTACCGGGTTGAGTTGGGTTTGAACTGATAACCTAGCTGTAAAAGGCACCACTGCCCAGTACCAAACCTGTGAACTAACCAGCTCTGCTCTAAAAGAGGAAAAAGTCTGTCTGGATCTATTCCACTGTCCTTGCTATTTCCAGACCACAAAAACTCCATATCACAGTAGCTTTCTTCTGGCATGGGAGAGTTTGCTACATGTGCTCCTGCAACCTACCAAACCTATGCTCCAGCGGTGTGTTGGAAATTGTCTCCTTCTGCTGTCTCCGTAACCTTACCAGCCTTGGTAGCTGAGATTGGATCTTCCTGCTTGGTAGCATGCCAAGAGACTGCCAGGTCTGAGACCAGAACCCAAATCCTTTTTAATAATGGAAAGCAGGATAAAAAGGACCCAGGCAAATTAAGCTCCACAAAAGAAAAGTTAAATGATTCTATTGTTATCTAAGTGGTTTCTAAATGGACCCATCAAAATAGAATTTTGAGAATTGTTTTATCGGATAGCTACAGATTGACAATAAGATAAACAGAGATTAGAAAACACCCGTCGTGCTCAACTGAGGCTGGAGGAAATTTTCAGCTTCAGCTAATTGTTCCATTTTGCAGTTTTAATTAAGTGCAGCCTCCTGAACCAAACCACTCCAGATAGTGTCAGAGTCTGTGCAGACTAGATGCACCCAACTTTTCTTAGATACGTTTTTTAACTCCTTAGAACAAGACCAGAAAGCTAGGTGACTGAATTTGAGAAGGAAGGTAGTAATACTGGGTAAAATTCAGCCTTACTCAGAGGGCTATCATAAGACCTGTGTGGGACTTTTACGTAGTTCATAGACCTTGACCTGGCTCATTACACAGGATTAAATCTTGCCTACTGTGCACTTCTTTAGTGTTTTCCATAGTCAAGTTGCAAAGCATTTTGTGTCCTGGCTTACAAGCTGTGTGTGTGTTTGGCTATTATTTGGACCCAATTTAAGCCACTTAATGTACAGCTAGATACTACAATGATGGTCTTATAAACTGTGAATGGTCTCTTTGCATTTAGATTGTAAGCTCTTCGGGGCAGGGACTGTCTTTTTGGTTGGGTGTTTTGTACAGCACCCAACACCATGGGGTCTTAGTACATGACTGGGCATCTTAAGTGCTATCACAATGCAAAGAATGAATGAGTAAATAAAAGCACTTTATAAACATTCTCTGATAGAGCCTTCCCATATGGCTGCACCGTGAGGAAATATAAAAATACCTCTTTTATAGCTAAGGTAATGGAAGCACAGAAAGGCACAATGGTTTGCCTAAGGGACCATTACAAATCAGTGGCCAAGCTGTGTAATAGTACATGGAACCTCAGTTTCTGAAACAGAAGTTTATTAAAGAAAACAGCTTTAAATAAAGGTGGTCAATTTTTTTTTTTTTTTTTTTTTTTTTTAATTTTGGAAACTGATGCAATGTCAGGCTTTAAAATCCCTAAATTAAAAAAAAAAAAAAAAGGGGGAGGGGGGAGGATATTTGTTAAATTTTCATAAATGCTCTCATTTTTTTGCCCACCTACATTATTGGTCAAAATGTTTCAAATTTCAAAATTTGGATGAAGTTTGAGATTTCAAAATTTAAAAAAATCACAATCCTCCTCACCTGTTTTTAAACTAACTGTAGCTATGAACTACAAATTACACATTTCCATCTGCCTTGAGTCCCTGCTTTTTTTTTAAACACACAAACAAAAATAAAAAAACTACACCCTTTCTGGAATTTAATACAATATGTAGACAACTAGTTGCTGCATAAAAATACTGCAAGTAAACTTGTTCAGCATTCTGCTTCCAATGTAATGGCGTTCTAATTTACAGACACTTGCTTAAACTACTAGGCCACACTCCTTCCCTGTCAATGATGCAACTAAAAGACTCTCATATCTCTTACGAATGGCAAAGCAGAGTTCTCCACTCTCATTCAGGGACTTGGTGTTTAGGGTCAGGAACATGGGCTGTAGCCCATACAAGAAAAGCTAGTGTAATGGAAGATTGGTCATGCTGCAACCCAGGGGCCTCATGCAGAGTGCACCATTCTACTGTGTGGCTTGTGAATGCTCTGTTTAACACGCCAAGTCCCAGTATGCTGTGCTCCATCACAACCTTGCTGTCTGCTGGTGCTGCGATCAAGATAGTACGTTGTACTATGGGCATGCAGTCCTGCAGGTTGCACCTCCAGGCTGGTTGCAATCGGCTCCATTTTAAACACAAGTTAGGCACTGTCCTTGAGCTCCTACTTCCCAATGATCCTCTTGTCTAGACATCCCTGGTTTTGGTCCTGTGTGACAGGGACTATTCTCTTTCTCGTTGAGATGTATTATAATAACCAGGAGAATATCTCTGCAGCACAGCCAGCTTATTTTGCAAACTGACTCCAATATCTGCACTCACAATAGCCTGTTCAGTGAGGCCAAGGATTCCATTAATCACTGAAATGTTACTTGGAAGAGAAAATGATACGTTTAATTAGACAGCAGGATATGCCAGGCATGAAGAAATTAAGTGGCAGGGACACGTTCATGAGCCCAGATATATGGGCATCATATATGAGCTTTAGAAGGGCTAGATCAGATTCTAGCTGCAGCCTTCCTGAACAGGAAGCATTTGTAGTTTTCTGTGGTTTTAACTTCCTCCTCCTCTGAGAGGTGCTGAGGGTGAATAGAGCAGAAATAATTGTATGAGTATTGATAGTTCTTTGCTTTTAGGGCTCAAGTCACGATTCATGGAAAAAATCAGAGTAAAGTTCAGAGTAGCAACATCTTCAAGACTCTGCAGTGAACATAAAGAAACGGCCGCTAGACTTGTCCAAAAATCTCCAGCAATCCCTGGCAGAATGAAAAAATAGATCCAGACACAGTACCCCTTCTGCTTTAACATTCATTCATCCGCTCTCAGAACCAAACTTAAAGGGAGTCTTTGCAAAGGTTCTGAAACTTATTCACATAGCCAGCAAGGTCCAGTGGCTAAGGCACTGGGCTGGCAATCGGAAGAACTGGTTTCTTTTCCCAGAATGCCACTGACCTTGTGTGTGACCTTGAGCAAGCCCTAGCTGCATCTTTAGGCAACTAAATACCTTTAAAATTCTGAGATTTGATGGTCCAAAATGCTGAGATTATTCAAGATCTGTTCCTCCTTTCTGCTCCACTTTTGTTTCCCAGAGCTGCTTCTTGTTGTTGTGTGTTTTCCTATTTCATGCACTGTCTGTGGTGCTGGTGGCAGTAGGACACCATCATGGGCACTAGAGGGATAGAATGCATTAGATAATGGGCAGAGTTTTAAAAGTGCCTAAGTCTGACACTTGTGCTCCTTTGTCACTTATGTCCCAATCCTGCATCTACTGAAGTTAATGGCAAAAGTCTAAAGGCATCAAAGGCATTAGGAGCCTAAGTTTCAGTTTCAGGGCCACTGTGATCCACACAACTGCTGCTGAACCTGGTAGGTGCCTAAACTCATTCTGTGTCTGTTTTCAGGGTACAAGTTCCCTTGGCACTTTCCCTCTGGCCCAATGATTATTTAAGTATCTATCCACAGCAGCACAGCCACTGGGCCAGAGAGAGCGTGAGAATGACTCTGTAATCCAGTGATTAGGGCTCCTACATGGGAGGTTGGAGATGCCTGATCCAGTTCCCCTGTTCTAATCACTCCAATTATTTATCCATAGTGGAACACCTTCAACAGGAGAAACTGAGGGAGCTCCCTATCTCAATATCCCATGGCTCAGGGGTTAGAGCACTCTCCTGAGAAGTAGGTGACCCCCTGTTCAAATACTTTCTCCCTGTCTAATTTGGGGAGGGGGGAGACAAATGCACACAGATCTTCTGCATCCCAGGAGAGCGCTTTAACTACTGGGCTAAAAGGTATAAGGTGGACACCACCCCCTTTTCCTCCTGTGAAAACAGCATAGGCCTCTAACTCCAGTAAAGAGTTCATAGCTGAGAATCTCAAGCAGTGATAGGTGCCTATCTATAAGAGAAGGGTGGTGCTTAGTGCACACCCCTTTTGTTGGCATCTCACATTGGCTAGCTTAAGGGTCTTCTTTCCTAGCATGCTGGCTTTTATGAATTGCTTTCTAAGGTGCCTCTCTCTCCCTGTTCATTATATAGGGAGCCTAAGAGCCTAACTCAGGCTTTAGGAATCACAGTGACTTTCTAGGTGCCTAAATATTAGGCACAGTGATGTTCAGCATCACAATGCCTAACTCCCTAGACATTGCATCTGACGAAGTGGGTATTCACTCACGAAAGCTCATGCTCCAATATGTCTGTTAGTCTATAAGGTGCCACAGGACTCTTTGTTGCTTTTAACTCCCTTTGTTCATCCAGTCTTAAGAGCCCACTGAATTTATGAATCTATGAATTTGACTGAATTCTTTGTTGCAGGCTCAAATGCATTTTTAAAAATCCCAACCTATGTCTAGAGAATATACAGTAGTACCTAACCATGCACCAACAGGAAGATACAATGGATGATCAAACGGACCGCTGCATCTTTCATTTCTATGACTACATGACCAAGTCCATTCCCAGTACAGGACTGAATCCTACAGCTCATTCTCCAGTGTTTTGTCCAATCCAGTTCTAAAGACAGATGGTCAAAAATCTTCATCTGAAAATGTTTTTCAATTATATTTGGCTGTTTTACAGAACCAGAAATGTTCACAAAAACATTTCTCTAGAAAGTTTCTGGTTTTCAAAAAATAGAAACTTCTTGGTTTTTTTTTGTTTTTTTTTGTCACTTGGTTTGTTCGTTCAAGATTATTTATTTGGCTGTTTTTAGTTTGCCAATTTTGATTGCTCCTCTTGATTACTTGTGGAGGAATTAATCATTTTTTTGTTTAATTTTTCTAATTGAAAGTGGAAACATTTCATTTTGTACAATTTAATTTTCAAAAATGGAAAAATCATTTTTTAAAATATTTTCACAATTTTTTTCCAGGTAAAAATTTCAGAGGCATCTAAGTGACATACTAGCCTAAGTCCCATTTTCCAAAGTGACTCAGGTACTTAGGAGCCTAAGTCTAATTGAAAGTCAAAAGGACTTGGGCCCATATTTTAAAAGATATTTACGTGTTGTTTTGTTCAGCGTTGCAAAGCCTATGTGACATAGACTGCTAAGTCCCATTTTCAAAAGTAACTTTAAAAGAGACCGACTCCTAAATCATTTAGGCCTTGAAATGCTTAAATATTTTAAAAATCTAGGCTGTAGATTCTTAAGTCTAGGTCACTTTTGAAAATAACTTCTACTTCACTAAATTCTACCTCTAATTTTAAGTGACTCAGGGGAAGGGGATTCCACTACTTTCTTTGGCTTAACTAGGTAGGTAGTCTTGTTTACAATCACTGTGCCTACTGGACACCTTCTTCCTTACTTTTTTCAAATATTAGGTAGGCCGGTTTTCTCTGGCTACCCTAGCATAGTGATTCAGAACCTTTCCCACACTGTGACAGCATGTTATAAAAGAAAAGTTTCAGGACTCATTTCCCAACCTTTTGAGGACCCCTCCTCCCATCCACCCATAAAGGGCTAAACTGTGGCTTTGCCATGAGCTTTGTATAAGGGCCAGGGCATAGTTGAGTTGCCCTACGATCAGCCCAGGAAGCAGACTATGGTCCAGACCATCACAAGCTGCTTTCCAGATTCCCTCCAGCCCTATGCCTGGTGCATAGCATGTCCCTCAGCAGACTGCTTAGTGCACAGGGGATAAGGCTGCCATCCCTGCCCAGCTGCCTGGGAGAGGGAATAGCAGTCCTGCAGAAGCTGTTTCCTCTCTTGTGTTGTGGTAGACACTATAGGGGAATAAGGAGATACTTTACACGCTCTTACAATCCTGCATGAACATGCAGGACATGTGTCTCAAAACAAGTGAATTTGCTCCTGACTCACTAGTTGAGACCTGTGCCTGGGGCATGTCCTAGTGGGTATTCCCACCTATCCAGCCAATTCCCAAGGACAATGTTCAGCGAGAGGGGAAGTAAAAAATGAAGTGAAAGAAATTAGGAACAAGAAAAGCTCACAGAGAGTTGGGGGGAGAGGTTGAGCTATATGTTATAGCTGACATAATAAAGAGAAAAATGCAGCTTGGGGCTGACAGACAGGGAATGAATAGGAAGTACTTCCACAACAGGAAAGAATTGCAGATTCAATTATTACAGACATTTTGCTCATTTACTCCCATGAAAGAGGCAAAGCTCTACCTTTCACTGCTGCCAAAGATGGGCACGGGATATCTGCTGCAAGGCAGTCACACTGAGAAGAATGTTCCAGCAGGCTAATGCACTCTGAGGAGTCCTGCGTTTATGCTTAATCAGCGGAAAAATAAACCAGCCAACACCCTGTTGTTTACTTCGGGTCACTCTGACAAAGCGAGCAGCTGGTGTTTTGGGCTTGGGTTGATGGGATATTATATCTGCCGCTCTTCATTTGTTAGCGTGACAGGAGATTCAAATTAATGTAAGAATTCATGTTTCTCTACTAAGAAGGAGGAAGAGGGGTGAAAATCCCACTAAGTGCTTGGATATGCATTTAGGTCCCAATTCAGCCAAGCATCCCTGTTCAGCAAATTGCTTCAACATGCACTTAACTTTAATCAACCAGTAAAAATATAATACTTAATGCAATTCCTGCAATTCATGGAGTACTTTGTTTGGGGGTTAGGTAATATATATTGTGGCATATTTTCTGGGGTATTATGTTAAGCAATGTGGTATAATCAAAAGACCCCCCAGAGACCTACCCAAGCAAGAAACAATGATCCATTTTAATTTCCTATATATATGTGCTGCTGATTTCATGGGCGTTCTTTGCACAGACTGTATATTTTTTGTGTGTGAGCTAGAGAGCTATGCAGATGTGACTGTTTATCTATACCGCTACCTTGCAAATACAAGTTCTTGTTCCTATCGTAAATGAACCCTCTCCCTATGCCCTTTATCTCTGCACTGGCGGTATTTCCTGATCACAATAAAATCAGAAGCATCTTCCAAAAATCCAGGTTGTATTAAGAGCCTTATCCCCTAATTCCACTGACTTTGGTGTATTGATAAGAAAATACCAATTAAGATTCATATTCCCATGCTGGACTGGTAGTCAGAGGCTAATGAGATTATGTGATCAGTCTATTTCACTTCCAGGCACGTTAAGTAGTTATAACTTTATCTCTTTCAAACAGCAACAGCCCTTGAGCCGTTGGGTTCTTCAGGGCTGTTTGTAGCCATCATTGCAGGTGTCCCTTGACCTTCAGCCAAAAAATGGTTGACCTTCCTGTAGCTTCCAAAGGAAGACTGCTGTCAGGAAAACAGCAGCAACACAAGTTACTTACCATTGTGGCAAGACCATTGCCAAAGAATTTTGCCTAAGTTCCCATGGTAGGCCTTAGTACTGATGGCAATAATGACTAACAGCTGCCACTGTCAGAAACATGATTTATGTTACATCACTTTGTGAGCTAGACAAATGTAATGTATCACTGACTGACCCAGCAGGGAAAGAAGAAGGCATTGCCTAGAACTGAAAGTACCTACCAGTCTAGTTTTGAATGTAACGGTATGAAATATTTGCAAGAGAATCCCAAACTGAGCAAAATGTTCCTGGGTTTATGGGTTTTGTCGAGTGTCATCTGTTTAGTTGCTTTTGTAATGGGATGTGCATGAGTGGGTTGTTGGCAGTGGGGATTGAACCCTGGATCTAAAAGCCTAAACTCTACTACCTGAGTTAAAAGACTCCTTTTTGTTAGCAAGAGCTGAAGCAGACTCAGCAACCTCTATGGGGGCCAGTCACCAGAGGCTGTCAGAGAACCACACTCAGTTAGTGTGGGATACTCCTGGAATTCAGACATTGGTGGTCAAAAGCTTTCTGAACTGCCACAAAACTTTCAATTGAACCTTGGATCATTTTCAAGAAAACCTGGAGTCAATTCATGGATTTGCAAAGAAATTGCACAAAATGTGAAGTTTTGCTTTGTTCTTGAAACCAGGGGAAACTCAGTGGAGATTCTGGGTTCTTCTGAAATTCAAACAGACCAGCATAGGCAGAAACCCAAGAACCAGCTCATCTGGTGATGAGCTGTGATTACTGCTGCCAATCTGCTTCTTACACCTATGAATGCATGCAGGTAGTTTATTCAATAACACGCTTCTGTTACTGCTGTTCCATCCTTTTCTGCCCCTCCTCACACTGGCCTGTTGCATCTGATCCTAAACTAAGGCCTTCTCCTACATTAACCTCTGTGTGGGCAGATCCCTGCAGCTAGTCCCCTTCCCCCCATCGCAGTCATTATGTTTCTGCACCAGCACAGGGCTGAGCCTGTGTGGAGCTCATTGCAGAACTAGGGCTCAGATTGTGAACTCTTGAGGGCAAGGACTGTCTTCTACTATTTGTGTGTGTATTGCACAGTGCAAAGGACACCAACATTTAGTTGGCACTCCCAAAATAACACTAACTCTGGCCTACACAGATGTGGAGAAAGTGAATCCAGCTATAGTTATTATGACATATTATTTATATAGGAGCAAAGGAGTGATGGGTGCTTTACAGACAAGTAAGACAAGTTCACTGCCCCCAAAAGCTTGCAGTCGACATAGTTCATACCCAAACTTTCATTCTGTGCTGAAAGGGAATGAACCAAGTTTTTCCATGTCCTCTCTGAACATTCCAAGCTAATTATCTTTCTGGTTCTCCCTCCCTTCCCCTCATCGCCAGGGGAAAGAAATCAGGACAAGACTCCTGGGTCTCCTAGAACTTGCAATATTTATCACCTGATGCCTTGGCCCAGCAGGAACAGTCAGTGCCAAACCTCTCCTGCTTAGATGAAACTTGCCAAAGAGAGGGGACAGATGCTGAGAACGTCACTCTGCAGAAGGCATCAAAGGGAGCACGAAGGTTCCATTTCCACAAAGCCAAACAAATTACCCAAAGTGAGACGCATTTTTGGATAAGAATCTAGAAAATGGATGTGGAAAAAGGAGAGAGGGGAAGGAAGCATGCGGGAGATGGAGGGGTGCATTGAGAAGTTGTGCAAGGGGAGGATTTGTTGAGCCAGTATTGTTGTCTGCAGCTTTTGAAACAATGTTATACATCTAAGAAGGAAAGAAACAGACAGCACATCTGAGTGAAAATTGCAGGTGGCTGAATTAATTAGCTCCAAATCCCAACACCCCCCGACATCAGGTGGTGGGATTAGAGACTCAGAGCTAGTTTGCCACGGAATCCCAAACCTCAACTATTATTTGGATTCAAATTGGAAGTGTTGCAGATGGGCTCATTCAGGGAAGGGAGAGAACTGCCTTCCTCACTCAGCTGAGGCAGAAAGACACCTCTCTCATTTACAGTCCATCATGTGGCGTTCAGATCACTGCAGCCTTCCCCATCATTAATTTCACTCTGTCCTAGCTCATCTGAATGAGCTCCCAATCCCCTTTATCTGGCCCCCAGCCCTGTGCTATTTAGATTCCTTTTCTTGTTCTTTCCTTCCTCTGTGACTGTTCTGTGCAACATCCAGGGGACATTATCTGCAAGGGATTCTGCCTATTGAATGCTGGAAATATCCCACTGGGTAGTGAGTCTGGGGGAGCGAGGAGACAATGTGATCCCAAAGGCGGTCTTTAAGGCTATCATATATGGAGACAGTGGGTCTCTTAATCTAATGTAGTATCCTGCCATTCTGGATAGCTCTAACACAGTGGGTTTTCAACATTTTTTTTCATTTGCAGACCCCTAAAAATTTCAAATGGAGCAGCAGACCCCTTTGGAAATCTTAGACAGAGTGTGCGGTCCCCTAGGGGTCCACAGATGACAGGTTGAAAACCACTGCTGTAACACATGCATTTCACCCTCAGCCCCCTGCTGTTTCAGTATTGGGATCCTTCTAGCTGCAGTACAGACATCCATTATGGTGGTAGGCATCATGTAAAAACACGGATAGACTAAAAGACTGAGGAAGCCTTCTGTGAATTCAGGCTGAGTCTACTGCAAAACTATGTAAGTTTCACATGGTTTGCTGTGACCATCTTGCAGGGCTGTAATCATCTGCCTTCCTGTGATGTTACTGGCAAACAAAGTGCTGGAGAGTAACAGGCAGTGCAGTTGCTTAGTCAGGTGGATGCCAAGCATGCTGGTAAGTCGATCACTGATATTCAGTAGTACTGCACAGGGAAACAATTAGTGTTCATGTGGCATCTGCACTAGATGCGATCAGAGGGCTGGAAGATATTTGTGTTTATTATAGTATTGGGCCCAGTTGGGACTGAAACCACAGCCACTGTTCCGTTGTTCACTTGAAAGGAGATTTGATGGACAGAGATCTCAAAAGGGCTTGAGCAAAAATTGCCTCAGTAAAACACTGTAGATGGCAATTAAGTATTCATGGATCTCTCTCCTTTTTCCCCCCTCCAAGTTTCTTAGGGCTCTGAGGATCTGCCAAATGCCAGGCCAGGGTAAAGCAGTTATCTGCTTCTGCCTGGGGACCAGCTGTCTCCTTCCAATCAACCTAATACAACACGGTGTGCAGCAGCTACTCATCTGGCCTCGTTTCACATTTAATCAGGCACACTTTGCAGCCCGCAGGTGACACACTGTAACCAATCACTGAATGTGTTTTACCTTGTGCCTAGAACTACCTCCCTCCTATGTAATGGAAGCCATTAATGCCACTGGTCAGAGTTTGCTTGGACATGTAGCATTAGTACAATAGATTCCAGCCGAGTTGGTATATATCACCACAGTGATACCAACTGTCTTCCATCCAGGATGCTCTCCTGAACACCTGGGCCTCCATGACAAATCAGGGACCTTCTCTGAAGATATCCCCAGGTATCACAAGGAGGTCATGTCCTTGGAGATTCACCTTGGACACAGCTGACATGAAATACCCGTGGGTAACCAGGATAAAAGCACAAACAGAGCAACCAAACTCAACCCTCACAGGCTCCTTGAGGTTCTTGAAAGCCTCAGCCAGCACACACACAGGCCTGCTCTGCCAGGCAGCCATCTCTAAGCCCTCTCCGCTACTCATAGCCCTTCCTGATTCCTTCCCAGTCAGAAGGAAGAGTGCCACCTCTTCAGGAGCATGGTGATCTTCAGATGGGACCCCAAACACTATTCAAAGTGGGCTCTCCTAATAACTCTCCCCCCTACTTTTGCACTCCCAAGGCACCAAGCTCTATAAGGTCTGCTGGAGCAGGATTTGCACCTACTGACTCATCAGCAAAAATTCCTACCGTGAGATCACTCATCCAAATACTGACCCAACCAATCATGCTTAGTTTGTCAGACTGGAGGAGACCACAGGAATTTCCAGGCTGGATCAAACAAAGAATCCATCTAATCCTGTATTGCATCTCCAGTAGTGGCCAGTACCAGCTGCTTCAGAAGATGCTAAATGAAAATCCCTAGTGTGCAATTATGAAATAAACTATAAAGTGGTGGTTTCTTCCTACGTCCCATCAGTTGTTAATGTCATAGGGTGATTTTAAACACAGGTGGGAAGATAAATCTGAATTTACTATTGTGATTAAGGAAGAGTCGGGAGTTCTCTGAATTCTAGTTCTCTGAGGCTGCTCCTCCTTTCTCCGCTTGACCCACATTTTAGATTTCATCCATCCTTCAGTTGTCCTCCTGATTCTGTGGAGAGGTTTCTCTTCTGGGAGCTTGTGAAAATCTGCAGCAGAGTTGGTCAAGAATTTTTGGTTTCCTGCCCAAAAAAAAAAAAAAAAAAAAAGGAGGTTTGGATGTTTGAGAAAAATATAAATAAGTAGAATTAAGCCTTTTTTTTTTTTTTTTGGTTTTCATCAACCAAATATTTTCAGTTTAAAACTGAAAACTTTCCATTTGAAACCATGTGTTACTGATATGAAAAAAAAAACAATTTTTTCATTGACAACACATTTTCATTTTCAACAAACCCCTCCCCCCATATCTTTTCATGAAAGATATTTTAATCAGCTCTCTGCTGGGCAGATTTTCTTATTAACCTTGTTACATTTTGATGGTGTGGTCTTCGAAGCCCATTCGACCTCCATTCACTGTCCTATTATGTGCCTGCCAGGCAGTGATACAACAGCTCCTTATGTAACTTTTATTCCAGCTGCACTGTAAAATAGACTGAAGGAAAGGAGTATGTATCATTTCTCTCTCTTTCTCTCCCTCTCTCATGCACTCACTCATGCACTCACACAAACTGAGCATCCATGCCTCTGCAACCATCCCCATCCCTTGGGATGTGACAGGTGAACTTATAGACATAGTTTATTGTCTTCATGCGCTCCCGGACAATGCTTACAGCAGAATAATCTTTTCTGTCGAGTTAAATGAGGGGGGAAATTCTCCAGTCTGTCAGTATGTATTAACACTGATAAGGGCAACAGTAGTCTTCAGTGGGGAGCTCTCAGAGGAAGCTGACCTGAAATTACTCCACGAGAGAAGAAAAAGTCAGACTCTACAGGATTGTGGACAGGGTAGGTTTCCTAGCATTGCTTTTTGCTAGGGTATAACATCTGAGTGCCCCTACTGCCCCAATGTCTTGTGCCACTACTTGTTTGGTTTGGCATGCAGTGTCAATGCTCTCTTGAGTTCACCCCTCCTACACGATAATGAATTTCCGCTTTCCTCAATAAAAGCAAAGGGCACATCTCTGCAAGTAATTCCACCTGGAAGGCGCTGCTGATATTGTTATGGCAGGGGTTACCAGATGGCGCTTGTACATATCATCTGATAAGCTCTCTTGGTGTGTAAGCACATTAGTCTTGGAAGAAATGCTGTGATGTGGGTTTTTTGATAGGGTTTCTTTGCGGGACCTGTGGGAAGCAGCAAGGGAGCTTGCTTTCTGCCTTAATTTCTCTAACTAGTGTCAATGTGTGAGGCTGAGTTATCCCCTGGGAACTGGACATTGGTGTTGGACTGAGATCCTGAGGCATTGCCTGAGTGCCAGGACTGGTGTAGACTGTAAAAATAAACACATTGTGCTAAGAATATATTCAGATTTGTGTCCCTGATTTCTCCTCCAACTGAAAGCTAACCTGCCAGGCCTGAGATCTGCTATCTCTCAGCAGAGGGGTGACAAGATGTACTCTTTCTTTGATCACAAATCCTCTACCACATGGACAGATATATAATGTATATAAAGCCCTAAGCTGTTTGTGGATCTGGCTCCATGAGAGACCTCCTCTCGGTGTGTGTAACACCACTGCAGTTGCAATCAGCAGAGGGGCTAGAGCCAGGTCTCCCTCTCAATTTAAATGGCAGGGTGCTGATGACAGAATATTCTAAGCTCCTTGGAGTAGGGGCCATCTTTTTGTTGTGTTTGTACAGTGCCTCACACCATTGGGTCCTGGTCTACAACTAGGGCTCCTAGACTCTGCAGTAATACCAATACTAATTAATTAAAAAATTTAAAGGGTCTCTCACTCCGGAGCTTGCTTCCTCTCTTTAGTCTGCCAGAGCACAAATGTAAGAAACTTCCACATATGCCGCCAGGCTTATCTTGTTTTCCTGAGCAATTGGGGTCAGGAGGTGGGTGGTGATATGTGGAGTATTGTGGTTTGTTCTTTAAGGATGAAAAAGAAGGTGGCCAAACACAACAGTACTGGGATAGATAAATAGATATCGTGTTGTGTAGGGAGTCCATTATATTATGGATTTCCTTGACTTTATTTTTGTATTGTATATTTTAAATATGTAGCTGTCCCTAGTGAATGCAGTAGGTATACATTGAAATAAGTAAATAATAAATGTGCATCTTCCCCATTCCTTATGGCTTCAGGGTTTTTGTGCTAATGGCATAATCACTTCTGCCTGCACCTTGAATTCACAATGACATGCCAGCAATGACACGCCAACTTGAATGTTGTTACTCCATTGTCGGCAGAGTGACATCCATAAATCATTGTCAGAGTTTCCAGAAATCTTCTGGGGCTGTTAGGAACAGGACAAGCTGCTTTTGAGTGGATGAAGCCTAACTTCTCATGCTAAGTAGGACAATTTCCAGGGCCCAGCTGTTGCGGGAATGGCAAGGATATTCCTCAGTGCCCTTTGAAAGGATGGTCTGGAAGTTAAAATACCAATACATTACAATAGGCATGTCCCTTAAAGTAACTGTACCTCTATTTCCCCATCTGCAAACTGAGGCTAATAATGAGCTGGTTGAACATTTTCATTCAAAACTTGGGTTTTCAACTAAATGCAAATGTTTGTGGGAAGTATCAGCTTTCCTCTAAATTTTCTATTTTTTATCAGAAAACTGAAAACCAAAAATTTTAGCTGAATGTCAGGTTTTGGCAGTTTTCAGCCACAAATGTTCAGTGTTCAGTCCCCCCCCCCCATCAGTTTTCATTTAAAAAAAATCAACATTTTCAGTGTGAAACTCGTTCCAATATTTTTCAATCAGCTCTAAGTAGTACCTGCCTTTGTACAGTGCTTTGAGATCTACAGATGAGCAGTGTTATAAAGGCGCTGAGCAGTAGCAGCATTGTTATAGATGACTGTTCTTTGAATGTGGGTCTGATCCAATGTCCACTGTAATCTTTCCATTGATTTCAATGGTCTTTGAATCAGGTCTCCTATAAGTACATGTGTTAGTAGTAGTATATAGCTGCAAAGTCTTCTTATCTGTTCAGCATCCTTTCACAACCCTGTGTCATGGGCTTTTCACTGTTTTATCCTCTGTGCACCATACTGAACCAGTTAAATCTCTCTCTCTCTCGGGCCTTTGATTTCTGGTCCCTACTGTATTGAGATCCTGCACAAGCCCATGTCTATCTGCATATGTGCGGCTCTTGAGTTGACCATGTTATCTTCAGTGGCACACAGATCCCACAGAGACCAAAATAAACACATAACTAGATAAAATGTATAGCAGTTGCGTATAGAGGGAAATTATTTCAGTTAGGTTCAGAGGTCCATTAATTATGACATTGAGAGCCTGCTGGACTCAGTAGTCCACCCATCTATCAGTCTTTTGTCCATTTGTCTGTCTAGCCCTCTCATCTGTCTGTTTCTTTCATTTAAGGGATAGCAGGTGGCACAGTGGGTGATGAATGGGTGGTGGATTTACTAGGATAGGGTCCACTCATCATCCACTCACACACTGGAGCAAGATAGATGGTTCTGAAGAGCTTTTGATTTATCCAAGGGCTGATTCAAAGCCTTTTCCACTACCCCTGGAAGGGCCCATCTCAGAGAGGCATGAAATCTAACTTATACTCAGTGACAGACAAACCCCCAACATGGCAGCATCTCTTACTCATGTGTGTAACCTCATTCAGCCCAATTTGTGTGCTGGTGCAAGTAAGGGTTATAAAATTGGACCTAAGGCTCAGAGTCTTGGGTTTGGGTGTCCATCCAAACTTCAGGGTGGATCTTGAAACCCTCTCTCAGTTGTTGTTTAGTAGTGTAGACAGCCTTCCTGCGTGCCCTGGCTATGTCATCATGTGGTTTTGCTGGCCAGGGACAGTAAGTATCCTGCAGACAGGAACCCTATAGAGAATGTTATGAATGATTATTATTTGTATTACTGTAGCAGCTGCCAGCCTCAATGAAGATCAGGGCCCCATTGTGTTAGGTGCTGTACATATGCAGAGTCAGAGACAGTCCTTGCCTCCAAAGACTTGCAGTTTAAATAGACAAGGCAGAATCAATATCCCCATCTGTAAGATAGGAAACTGAGGCACAGAGACATTAAGTGACTTGCCTAAAGTCGTGCAAGGGAACTGAACCCAGCTCTTCCTGCAGTTAGTCTAGTAGTGCCTTATCCACAAGGCTTCCATGGTGCAAATACTCAGAGGCAGTGCTCCAGGTGGCATAACTGGGGCAGCAATTGGCACCAGTGCTCAGAAAAGTGCATGTAATTTTATTTTCAGCTTGCTCTTGGTTATTTAAAAATCTGTCTCTGTTTTTACAGCTTCCCCAAACTTTCCACTGTGATCAAGGGCTTCATCCTATGCTAACATGTTTCGTTTTTTTTTTTTTATTCTGGTACATGGAGAGGGAATTCACTCTGTACGCTTTTGTCATCTCCTCTCTCTCTCTCCTTTTTAAATTGTTGCAATGTACCTAAGATAATGATAAAAAAACATCCTGTTTACTGGTGGAGGGAAAAAGCTACCTCAGCACTTTTTCCAATGGCAAAAAAAAGTACATTTTAAAGCCCTTCAGATTGTGACTTCTGCAAATGAGAAAACTCACACTTTTCCCCCCAGATGGAATATAGGCAATTACATTGGTAAAGCAAGTGCTATTTCTGGCCTCCTTCGCCTCACAGTCTCACTAATGCTTTCAAGGTACATAAAGAAATGTTTGTTTGTAGTGAGAAAGATGGCCAACTTCAGCAGTTTGTCCACAAGATCTAGGAAATAGCTTTGCTTTCTATTTCTCTCCTCTCTGCCTCCCTTAAGTGAATTTTGTATTAGTGAAAGGAGACCCTTTGAAAAGTCCTGGAGACTAGAGGCCTCTGTTTATCCACAGAGATCATCTAAGCTTCTCTCCCCAATGTGCCTCAGCCCTGAGTTAGCAACAATTATCCATTTGTTTTTATTTGTATTATATTAGTACCTAGAGACCTCAGCTGAGATAGGAGCCCTATTGTTCTGTGCATTGTACAAACACATAGCGAGAGATAGCTTCTGCTCCATAGAGCTTGCAATCTAAATAGACAAGACAGACAAAGGAAGGATAATTATTCATGTTTTACAGATGAAAACTGAAGCCTAAACAAGTTAAGTGATTTGCCCAAGGTCATGTGTGGCAGAAGTGTGATTTGAACCCAGGTCTGCTGATGGACAGTGCCTTTGCCAAAAGAGCATCCTTCTTCAAGCTCCCTCGACCATGATTTTCACTCATTTGCTTCTCTGCTCAGTTTCTCAGTGGTATTTGTAATTGACAACTGTCTCATCTGCGGGTAATGTGACTCTTGTTTGCTCTCAGGCGGCAGTGTGATCCCCCCCACACAGTTGTTGCTCTCAGTACTGGGGTCCTCGGTGGTCCAAGGGGCCTAGCGGTTAGCATCCACTTGGTCGTGGGGCAGTAGTAGGGGAGCCTAGGCCCACCAACTCCACCCAGCTCTGACTCAGGACCCTAGAAAGGTCAGCAGCATTTGGCCTCCGGGAGGGGCCCTATGAGCTGCCTTCCCTGGGTCGCTTCCTGCCATTGCTTCCTTCCTGAAGTTTCTGGTCCCAGAGAAGGAGAAATGAAAAATGAAACCAAACTGCCAGCTCAAGCTGGGCTCCGCATAAAGTACTGTTCCTTCAGGGGGGCTTCTCCAGTCCCTTTTGGCAGGAACCTTCAGGATAGGCCTGCACTCCTCCCTAGTCTCCCCCTTTTGAGCGGGGTAGCTCGACCTTTTCAACCCTGTCTCCAATTGGCGCATGCTCTGCAAAGCTGGAGTGCGGGGGCTAGCTGGGCCCAGGATAGTCCTTTAACCCTTTCCATCCCAGTGTGGGGTTGGTATACCCCATTACATACTCAGGATCTTTGGTTTAGAGCCTACAGCTCTTAGAGCAGAGTGAAACGTTCACAGTGCAATGGAGAACTGGGTGGAACGTAGCTGCTCCAGATTTCAGTACAACCCAAATCAGGCGAGCTGAAAGGCTCAGTGAGGTTCATAAACTGAAATTGGCAAATTCATCCTCTCATCTTTGATGCTTCTGAGGAATTGGTGCCTGGATCTGAACCAGGGTGAGAGTTCACTGAACCAGAACTCCTCCAATTGGGGTTTGCAAATGCACCCCTCAAGTTCCTGGTCCCACTCCTACTTCGGGTGTGAAACCAAATGAAATTGGATATGCTCAGATACTATATATACCAATATAAGAACCTAGATATATAGCAATATAGAGGTGTATGTATGGCAATGATAGATAGATAGATAGATTACATTTGGCTATAGTCTCTGAGTTTGGGGTCAAGTATCAGGGGGTAGCCGTGTTAGTCTGAATCTACAAAAACAACAAGGAGTCTGGTGGCACCTTAAAGACTAACAGATTTATTTGGGCATAAGCTTTCATGGGTAAAAAGTGAGGTTTTTACCCACGAAAGCTTATGCCCAAATAAATCTGTTAGTCTTTAAGGTGCCACCAGACTCCTTGTTGTTTTTGAGTTTGGGGTTTATTTAGACTCAAAATTTAAAAAATGTGCAAAGCCCTTGCAAACTGAGCCCAAGCAAAATGCTTGTACAGACATCCTTTGAACCAAAGCACTTGCATTCCATTCTAGTTCCATTAATTATACCGGTGAGGATGCTTGTCTTGACTAGAAGATACGTGAGAAATTTTGGCCCACTTCTTTTTCACCAAGACCCTCTTTAGGCTTCTGGTCTACAGCTCTCTCTTTGTCAGAGAAGTCACTTGCATAAATAAAGCTCCTTTCCCCTCTGCTACAGGCTCAGCATTTTGCTACATTAGCACTGTATCATGTTATATTTTGTCCTCCTTTGACTAGCCCTTTATCACTGCATATGTGATTGGAGGAGCTATCTAATGGCAGCATATGTGTTTAATCAACTTTAATACTCCGACAGTCCATAAGTAAGTGAAATGCTCTGGACTGGGAATAATTATCATTTTAATTACACTAAAGTGCCAGAGGATAAGAGGGGCTCTGTGGCTTAGTGCACTAGCAGGCTGGATAGCAGCTGATGGAAAGTGGACTTGGTCTGTCCATGAGGCAGATGGAAACACAAACAGAGGAAATCCTCCTCTAAGACTGGCATTCGCGTTACATTCAGCCATCAAGCAGCATGATGGGAAACTGCACTATTGGATCCTCTTCCGAAAACAGCTCATGAGAAAACAATGAGGAGAACTCCCTGGTTACTTTCCTAATCAAGGATGCTCTTAGTTTGGATAGGCAGGGAACGTTAGCACCCCTGATTTGCAGGACTAGATGAGGGTGCCCTATGTTGATGGGAGCCAGCAGAGCCAAGGGGACTGAAGCTCTACTGGCCAAACAGACAGACAGGCTCAGCTTGTTCGTCCCAGACAGTGCACCACATACTTTATCAGGAGGGTCATTGCTCCTAAGTGCAGATGATTTGGGCCTTCTTGCTGATTCAGTCCTTGGCCTCTCTGGGCGGGCTGCTGATGAGGGCCCCCATTGTTACCACTTATAATAGTGTGTTTTTGGAGGTAACCATACCCCAGTGTCTGTAAGGTCAGTGGGCACCCTCCATACCATCCATGACAGCATATGGCCCTCCCCAAACATGTTTTGTGACCATGACACTGCTAATAGCTGTTTGCTGTTCTGTTCCCATGAGATTACAGCTTTCCTCCTGTTCAACAGGTAATGGACACATTTATTTCATACATGCTGCCAAGTAGCCATCAGACAGTAACAGCTTTTTGTCGTGGGTGTAATTTGAACTGGGAAAGGCTCAGTGCCCCATTGCTAATCCCTTCATCCAACACACTTTAAAACAGTATTCTCATTGAGTGAAACAAAATGTTCATGGACATCTGGGCCAAGGGAAATCTCTGAGTAGACCATGCCAATCACTGTACCTATGGGCTCAGAGGAGGTACTGACCAGCCCCTGTTGCATTGGACAGGTAAATACCAATGGTTCTGGGTTAATTAGTCCCAAATGCTAATTAAACTCACTGTCTGTGGTTGAAAAAGAAGGAAAAGTGGTCACCAATCTAGTCAGTAAGAAGAATGAGTTTGGAGGTATAACACTAGACTAGAAATCAGAAGATCTGGCTTCAAATCTTGTGGGGTGACTTTGATAAATTTCTCTGTGCCTCATTTTCCCTGTCTGTAAAATGATAAAAAGAAGAACAGGAGTACTTGTGGCACCTTAGAGACTAACAAATTTATTAGAGCATAAGCTTTCGTGGACTACAGCCCACTTCTTAGGGGCACTCCTCTCCCTCCCCAAGGCATTGTGAGGATAAATACAGACCAGATCCCCAGTTTCCTGTGGTGGTCACGAGAATGTCTTTGTTGGGGCTCAGAAGGGTAGCGTGTAAACAGCAGCTCGAACAGGGCAGTTAACACCTCCTGTACTGTGATCTGTTGTGTAATTCTAGCAAACACATCAGGAACCATTTTCTATCTAGTTAAATGCCCTTGAAGCTGAGGCTGGGGAATGCTGTAGGGACAAGCACTGCCAGAGCCAGCGCAGTCAGGTTGGGGAGAATTCAATCTCATGCTTTTCAGAAGATTTCAATCTAAATCTCTTATTTATTTTAACTCCCTTATCGCCCGTTAGCTGTAAATTTCCCACACACAAAACCCTTCCAGCCTGAGATGGTGAGAGCTCTACCCCACCCAAATCCTCCGAGCCAAAAGACATAGGCAGATGGGGGCGAGAGCAACAACATGCCTGTTTCTCCCCTTCCCCTATAGAGGCAGAATGCACAGCCAGCTTCCTTGATAGATAAGATCCTCATTTTGTTAAAACCTTCATCTTATCTGCCCAGTCACTTACCATTGAACAGCTGAGCCACTGAAGATTACACTTGAGATGTCACCTAAGATTCATCCTCTTTATGGGCACAGCTCTGACTCACTGATGTGATTCTCAGAGAACCTCCCCCGGCCCCCTTTTTATGGCTTTTAATTTTCAAGCACATTTCTGGTGTGAGCCAGCAGACATGGAGGCTGCCTCCAGGATGGGGATCTGACACATTTACTGATCCAGAAGGATGATATTCTCAAACTAAAGTTCTCACTCTAGCTCAAAGGACCATTTCATCTTCTCTCACTGTCCAGGGCTAGTGGTGTTGGGCTACACATCTGCTGAAAGGGAGGAAGAACCTCCCTTTACATCCTCACCTAGATCTCCAGGCCTGTAGGAGGAAGTGAAGTTACTGTCTCCTGGGTGCAGGTGGATGGGGAATGTGCAGGAACTTGGAGCTACCAATCCTCCTACCCTGAGGGGTAGTAATTTGCTGCTGATACAGGCCAACAATAAATTATTGTTCCATGGGAACAAGGTGGGAGCAGAGGAGGAATTGTGTATTTAGGCACCATGGGCCAGATTTTTAGGTATTTAGGCACTTAACTCCCATTGGAGTGGTTGTAAGAGGGTGGTTTGCCTGTAAGAGGGTGGTTTGCCACTTTAAGAGCTAGACGCCTCAGACCAGCCACCCGCAGTTACTAAGGAGGCATACCTGAGCAGGGATCAGCTGATTCCATTATAAAGAGCAGCAGAACAGTGGCTTCCCCAGGAAGATGTAAGTGGGGGTGCAGAGAATTGCTGGGAGTGATTAGGCTGTAGCGGTAAAAGCAGGAACTTGGGAGTGACCTGATAAGTAGGGAGATGGAGGGACTTGAGATCTTTATTTTGAAGGTTGGATAATTTGATAAATCAGAACCCGAGAGAGGGTGTGAATAGACCAGGGGTAGGCAATCTATGGCATGCGTGCCAAAGGCAGCACGGGAGCTGATTTTCAAAGCAAACAGGATGTTAGGAATCATTAAAAAGGGGATAGAGAACAAGATGGAGAATATATTATTGCCCTTATATATATTGATGATACGCCCACATCTCGAATACTGCGTACAGATGTGGTGGTCTCATCTCAGAAAAGATATACTGGCACTAGAAAAGGTTCAGAGAAGGACAACTAAAATGATGAGGGGTTTGGAATGGGTCCCATATGAAGAGAGATTAAAGAGGCTAGGACTTGGAAAAGAGGAGACTAAGGGGGGATATGATAGAGGTATATAAAATCATGAGTGATGTGGAGAAAGTAGATAAGGAAAAGTTATTTACTTATTCCCATAATACAAGAACTAAGGGTCAACAAATGAAATTAATGGGCAGCAGGTTTAAAACAAATAAAAGGAAGTAGTTCTTCACACAGCGCACAGACAACTTGTGGAACTCCTTGCCTGAGAAGGTTAGGACTATAACAGCGTTTAAAAGAGAACTGGATAAATTCATGGAGGTTAAATCCATTAATGGCTATTAGCCAGGATGGGTAAGGAATGATGTCCCTAGACTCTGTTTGTCAGAGGGTGGAGATGGATAGCAGGAGAGAGATCACTTAATCATTACCTGTTAGGTTCACTCCCTCTGGGGCACCTGGCATTGGCCACTGTTGGCAGACAGGATACTAGGCTAGATGGACCTTTGGTCTGACCCAGTACAGCCGTTCTTATGTTCAGTGGCACTCACACTGCCTGGGTCCTAGCCACTGGTCTGGGGGGCTCTGCATTTTAATTTAATTTTAAATGAAGCTTCTTAAATATTTTAAAAACCTTATTTACTTTACATACAACAATAATTTAGTTATATATTATAGACTTACGGAAAGAGACCTTCTAAAAATGTTATAATGTATGACTGGCATGTGAAACCTTAAATCAGAGTGAATAAATGAAGACTCGGCACACCCCTTCCGAAAGGTTGCCGACCCCTGGAATAGATAAAAAGGGTTTGTGAATTATTGAAGAAGGCCCTTGAAGGGGGAAATTGAGGCAGGGACTGCTCACAGGTGTGGCCAGTGGCTGCAAGGGGCACACAGGTCATTGCCATCCTCTGACAACATCTAACCACCTTTAAAAAATCTGTCCCAGTGCCTTCCAGGGCTGCGTTGGGCTCATATACATTATTCACTAGCACTTGCTCAAAGCTGTGCCTAAACTTGCAATCTAGCTCTTCATTTGGGTTGATTCTACAAGCTCTTTGTCCATGCCGCATTCAACATGTAAGCTCAAGCAGCACAGAATCTGCCACAGGACCCTGGTCTGTCTGGTCTGGTACCATGTGAGAGGCCAGTGGCCAATACCTGATGCTTCTGAGCAATGTAAGAAATCCATAATGGGCCAATTTTGCAATAATGCGCTGTCAAAGGGTAGCTGGCCCTCAGAAGGGGTCATGGGCCCAGCCTACCTCTGACTGACTCTACACAGGGGACTCGGTTTCACCTTGGTGTAGTTAACTCACTGAGTAACTGGGAGGCAGTTAATTAGGCAGGGAAGTATCTGGGCATGATAAAAGGTTAAGAACCTTAATTGGAGGAAAAATTCCTGCAGAGAAAGAAAACTGCCAGAGAGATTGCAAAGAGAGTAGAGTCTCCCCCCAGCACACTGGCACTCTAAAAAGGGAAAGACAGAGCAGAAGGCTGGGGAAAACTGAAGAGGCAGGAAGTAGCTCAGAGAACAGCTGGGACCGAGAGAGACTGGTTCTAGCTATTCTAAACAAGGGCCCTGAGCTGAAACCCCGTGTAGTGGGAGGGCCTAGGTTTCCCTGCCTACCCCAGCCAGGGACTTTTAGAGAAGAAACTCGTAAACCCAGGAGACCTAGGGCTGATTATCTGCTACTCAAGCCACACTCAGCTGTGAGGGGGTGCCTGGGAGGTGACAGTGCCCTTTCTACATGCACTGACCCCTTCAGTGACCTGTTATAAGCCCTGAAGCATGAGATTTAGTTGTCCCTGTCCCAGTGTGCATGACTGTGAATACTATCCTGTAATTAGGTGTGGACTCACCCCTGCAGTGCCTCCTGCTAGTCATCCAGGGGAAATTAGCTCAACCAGCACCCGGAGCACCCTCTGCAGGCCAGGTGTCCCACCTGTCATTGGCCCCTGTGTCCCTCCCAGACCCCAGTGCCCTTGGCTTGGGTGCTGCCCCCTGTGGCAGTACCCCACTCTCTCTCTGGGTCTCCCCACCCAGGGGAACCCCCACCCCCTATCCCCATGTTGCCTAAGTTGTGGCTACTGCCAGTCACCATCTAGCCCCCACACCCTGCAGTCTATCAGCCAATCATCACAGGCAACAAGGGGTTTGGACTGGCTGCCTTTACCCACCCTCAGGTTGCTCCTCTGCAACCCCAATACCTATATGGGCCTAGGACCAGGTCCTGCAGCCTGGGGGGTTGCTGGCCTAGGGCTTCCTAGCCCTGCCATACTTTGGGTCCCCAGTGAGTTCCCTACAGCCAGGCCTCTCTCTCTTTCCTGTCAGAGGGAGACTACTCTGCTTTGGGCTACCCTGGCCTTCTTATAAGGCTGAGTTGCTCCGTTTGGGGCGTGGCGCCAGCTGCAGCCGCTTCCCCAATCAGCCCCAGCCCTCTACAGGGCTTTTCCAACCCCTTCAGGGCTGAAGCGGGCGTTCACCCTGCTACATATCCCCATAAAGTTATCCAACCCTTTCTAAAAACCATCTAGAATTCGTCACTCTGAAGGAGAGATGACTGTGAAGGAGAGATGACAGTTTCTATCAGGAAACTGAAAATGAGAGGAAGGACACCTCGGGCACAGATTAAAGGAATTCTGCACAAATGGTATTTGATTTGGGCAACTCTGAGCACAGTTTGATTTACAGAAAACCTCGCTGGTTTCGCCTCTAGGTCCCCAATTCAAATCCAACTCCAGGTTTGGTCTGCAATAACCAAAAATCATTATTGTGTGATGCCTGTAGCACAAACTCCAACAAGAGAATCCGAATCTTTAATTCCTTCTTCAGATATTGCTAAGTGCAGAGACTGAGCCAAATCCGCAGCTGGTGTAAATTGGCATAGCTGTGTTGACTTTATGGGAGAGTCACCCGTTCACACTTGCTGAGGAGCTGGCTCAGTAACTAGAATTCCTGTAGGGTCTATCTAATAACATTAATTATGGGAATATAGAATCAAGACCATATCAGAGATTGTATACATTCCATCTCTTGCTGCTGACTGACTTGGCTCACCTTATAAGTAGAATCAAGCTAATATGAGCTTGTGAAAAATAAAATATTAAGACTCCCCCTCTGGTACATAGCTCTGTCTGGTGTATGACGTTGCAGAGTGTGCAGGTGCTAAATGAAAGAAGCTGCACTAAGTCTTCCTGTAAAAAGTATCCCATCTTACAACAGGTACAAGTCCTTCGAGGTTTTCAACAGCACTCACATTTTACGATAGTCTGTTAATTGCCTGTGTTTGCCATAGGTTTGCAAAGGTCTTTTGTTGCTGCTGCCTGCGCTTTCCAAAGACAAATACAAGCTTTGGTTGTGCAACAACATGCAGCTGTGCCATTTGTTATGGGCAGACCCATCACCGTCAGGTTCCTTGATGCTGTGCTCTTTTCCATACAATTAATTTGCAACAATACTTTGAGTAAACTGATGTAGTATTCGTGCTGTGCTCCTGTAAGAGCTGAGAATAATACTCATTGCTAATTTAGTCCCTTTTTGATTTTTGCTGTTTGTACATTGTTCACAAACCAATCCTGATTTCAGTCAATATATTCATTATTGATAATCATTACTATTTAGTATTTGAATCTCAGTAAAATTCAGAGGCCCTAAACAGGGCCATTGTGGTAGGGGCTATACAAACACTCATGAAGATGTAGCCCACTGGTCACTGTGCATTACGCCTCCCATTCTGCACCTGAATTTTTGTGCCTAAAGTATAAAGCAGTGTCCCTTTAAAGGGTTAAGAAAGGCCTTCTGCCATCTCTTTAGGATTACCTCAGTCCTCCATCACTGAATCCTTCTGTGGTTTAGCCTAATCGTGAAGGTGAGGAGGTTAATGAATACTGAATTATGAATTATGTTCTTGATACTGCTTTCATTGCAGTCATACATTTTGACACATGTACACAGACCCCTTAGATTTTTAAACACATTATTATGTTTGGCACTTAACATTCAGTATGAAATATACTAGCCTTGGCTCCATGGTCCCTGTTCTATTTAAAACAGTGCTGCATGGCTAAGAATGCACCAGCTGGCTGAACTACTATGCAAGGTTTTCTCCTTAGAGCTCTGCTGTTGCACCTTAAAGCTGACCTAGAGCAATCCTAGTTCTGTACCCCTCATGTCTATGCCAAGGTACCAGAATCCTGTGCTGCACCAATCCCTTTATTATTCTGATCCCAAACCTCTCCTAAGCAAGAATTGCCAGATGTAGTTAAAGCACACCCAATCCATTTCAGTTGTAGCCTAAAGTTGACTGGAACCGATGTCTTCCAACAGATCAGCACGTCATTTCATTCACCTCCCCTTCCTAAGTCCCTAAGGCAGGTACACTTCTGAGCTGTCAAAGAGCTGGTTAATGAAGACTAGACTGAAATAAAGTTAATATGCCGCATTATAGTCTTTTACAGGTATTTCCTTTGACTGGCATACATTGTAATGAGTTAGAATGAACCAACGCCCACATATTGTTGGAAGAGACACTGAATTGCTCTTCCAGCTCTTAAATCCTTTTCTTCAGAAATTACTAAATTGATTGTATTACAGATTTCCACTCTGAACAATGCCTCTTATTGGATGAGTTTGAACACTGCAGGTGCCTGCAGCTGCCGGAGTCAACACAATGCTCTCTCATGCTAGAATACGGGGCAGAAGGAATCCAAGTTCCATCTTGACTTCATATAGTCAGCGAGCAGCAGCAGAGCCTTCAGAGGTTGTTTGTGTGTTTGTTTCTCTCTGAGTCTTACCAAAGCTAATTTACTGTAACTAATATTGCCCTGTCAGTCACTGTAATTGTCTAGTGTGCTAAAACCACAGTCGCTTACTAGACAGTGCCCTGGAAAATAGCTTGAAAAGATTAGACCATATTCGAAGATGGGTGACTATAGAAATGCTGCTTTGGCTGATCAGTACCACGGACAGAATTGTAGGATCACAAGTTTGTTGCTCGTGCAGCCACCAGAGAGAGAGACTCCTATAGATAGCACCTGATGGGTTCACAGCACCAAATGGCGTGTGGCATCATGCCGGAAGACAGCCCCTTGCAGAAGTGACCCCACTGGGAATGATGTCAGACTTATAAGGCAGTGCTCCTGTCGTCAGGGATCAAAAGTGAGAGAAGGGCAAAATGGCTTGGATAGAATGATGCATTTCCTGATTCAGGCCAGGAAATGCAGCAACGGGAGTGAAGGAAGGGCATGTGGCTATATATCCAGCCTAAATGGAAGGAAGTATGGTTTTAGGCATTAAGCATTGGCCTAAAATGCAGGCAATGGGGGTTCAGTTCCCTCCTCTGCCACAGAAGTTCCTACAGGACTAAGGTCCTACCAAATTCACAGTCCATTTTGGTAAATTTCACGGTCATTGGATTTAAAAAAACTTAAATATCATGGTTTCAGATATTTAAATCTGAAATTTCATGGTGTTGTAACTGTGGGGGTCCTGACCCAAAACGAGCCGGGGGAGGGGGTGTCACAAGCCTATTGTAGGGGTGTCACAGTATTGTCACCCTCACCTCTGCCCTGCTGCTGGCGGCAGCACCGCCTTCAGAGACGGGTGGCGGGAGAGTGGCGGCTGCTGGCCGGAAGCCCAGATCTGAAGGCAGCGCCAGTGCCACTAGCAGCAGCAGTGCAGAAGTGAGATGGCATAGTATGGTATTGCCACCCTTACTTCTGCGCTGCCGCTGGAGGTGAGTCTGACCTGGCCCCGGGAACGACCTGTGCAGGGAAAGAGGAAGTCTCATTCCTTCGCAGCATGGCCAGGACTAGGAAGTGGAGCCTTGCGCATGGTAGAAGCTAGGGTTACCATATTTCAGCGAGCAAAAAAGAGGATGGGAGGAGCCCCGCCCTAGCCCCGCCCCTGCCCCTCCCACCCCCCCTGACCTCCCAACCCTCCCCCCGTTCCTTGTCCCCTGACTACCCCCTCCTGGGACCCCTGCCCCTAACTGCCCCCCAGGACTATCTAAGCCTCCCTGCCTCTTGTCCCCTGACTGCCCCAACCTTTATCCACACCCCCACCCCCAGACAGACCCCTGGGACTCCCACGCCCCATCCAACCACTCCCCACCCCCTGACAGCCCCCCCCAGAACTCCCAACCCATCTAAACCCCTCTGCTCCCTGTCCCCTGACTGCTCCGATCCCTCTCCGCACTCCTGCCCCCTGACAGCCCCCCCAGAACTCCCAACCCATCTAAACCCCTCTGCTCCCTGTCCCCTGACTGCTCCGATCCCTCTCCCCACCCCTGCCCCCTGACAGCTCCCCCCCAGAACTCCCAGCCCCCTACCCCCCCCGCTCCTTGTCCCCTGACTGCCCCCTCCTGGGACCCCTGCTCCTAACTGCCCTCCAGAACCCCAACCCCTACCTAAGACTCCCTGTTCCTTGTCCCCTAACTGCCCCCTCCTAAGACCCCCCCCCAACTGCCCACCAGGACCCTACCCCCTACCTGTACCCTGACTGCCCAAAACTTTCTCCACTCCCCCCAAAAAGCCCCCCCCCCGTTTCTTGACTGCCCCCTCCAGAACCTCCCTGCCCCTTCTCCTGCCCCCCCTTACCCTGCTGCTCAGAACAGGGTGTTGGGCTCTGTGCGAGCCGGACACGTGGCTGAGCTCCCCAGCACAACAAAACCCGGTCCCTGGTCCGGACCGGGTTGCAGGGGAGAGCTGCCCTTGTATCAGCACAAAGTGCTCTCGCTCCCGTTTTGCTACCCTGCATGGCAGAAACCGCTCCCAGTTGCAAAAGGGGAGGGCTGCACTTTGTGCTGAGACACTTGCTCAGAATGCAGGGCGGAGCTCCTCTCCAGCTGCTCTGGAGTCCAGCCCGGGACTTTCCTGCAGCCCTCCCAGCCGCTCGCTCTGCTGTGCCGGGGGAGGGGGAAATCCCGGACATTGTGAGTGCTTTACAAATTCCCCCCGGACGCTATTTTTAGCACAAAAAGGAGGACATGTCCGGGTAAATCCGGACGAATGGTAACCCTATAGAAGCCCCCAGCCAGGGCACCCCCAGCCCTGCTCTTCCCCATTGCTCAGGGTTAAAGGGTACTTGGGCTGGCTGTGTGTGAATGGGGTGTGTGTGTGTGACTACAGCCGAACACGGCACCCTGGGTGGTCGCCCACCCATAAGACACCCCCCTTCTCCCTCCCAAAAAGTGTCGACTCCCCACCATACCATAATCCAAATGAGACATCCTTCTCTTTAATGGCCTTTGAGTAGGGTTACCATTCGTCCGGATTTACCCGGACATGTCCTCCTTTTGTGTGCTAAAAATAGCGTCCGGGGGGAATTTGTAAAGCACTCACAATGTCCGGGATTAGCAGAGCGAGCGGCTGGGAGGGCTGCAGGGAAGTCCCGGGCTGGACTCCGGAGCAGCTGGAGAGGAGCCGGATCCGCCCTGCATTCTGAGCCGGCAGCTCCCTTGCAGCCCAGTCCAGCAGCACTGTGCAGGGCCAGACCGGGTTTTGTTGTGCAGGGCCAGACCGGGTTTTGTTGTGCTGGGGAGCTCAGCCACGTGTCCGGCTCGGCTGCACAGAGCCCAACACTCTGTTCTGAGCAGCAGGGTAAGGGGGACCGGGGGCAGGAAGGTTCTGGAGGGGGCAGTCAAGAAACGGGGGGGGCTTTTTGGGGGGAGTGGAGAAAGTTTTGGGCAGTCAGGGTACAGGTAGGGGGTAGGGTCCTGGGGGGCAGTTGGGGGGGGGTCTTAGGAGGGGGCAGTTAGGGGACAAGGAACAGGGAGTCTTAGGTAGGGGGTGGGGTTCTGGAGGGCAGTTAGGAGCAGGGGTCCCAGGAGGGGGCAGTCAGGGGACAAGGAGCGGGGGGGTAGGGGGCTGGGAGTTCTGGGGGGGGCTGTCAGGTGGCAGGGGTGGGGAGATGGATCGGAGCAGTCAGGGGACAGGGAGCAGAGGGGTTTAGATGGGTTGGGAGTTCTGGGGGGGGCTGTCAGGGGGTGGGGAGTGGTTGGATGGGGCGTGGGAGTCCCAGGGGTCTGTCTGGGGGTGGGGGTGTGGATAAGGGTTGGGGCAGTCAGGGGACAAGAGGCAGGGAGGCTTAGATAGGGAGTGGAGTCCTGGGGGGCAGTTAGGGGCAGGGGTCCCAGGAGGGGGCAGTCAGGGGACAAGGAGCAGGGGGGGAGTGTTTGGGAGTTCTGGGGGGGCCTGTCAGGTGGCAGGGGTGGGGAGATGGATCGGAGCAGTCAGGGGACAGGGAGCAGAGGGGTTTAGATGGGTTGGGAGTTCTCGGGAGGGAGTGGGGAGTGGTTGGATGGGGCGTGGGAGTCCCAGGGGTCTGTCTGGGGGTGGGGGTGTGGATAAGGGTTGGGGCAGTCAGGGGACAAGAGGCAGGGAGGCTTAGATAGGGAGTGGAGTCCTGGGGGGCAGTTAGGAGCAGGGGTCCCAGGAGGGGGCAGTCAGGGGACAAGGAGCAGGGGGGGAGTGTTTGGGAGTTCTGGGGGGGGCTGTCAGGTGGCAGGGGTGGGGAGATGGATCGGAGCAGTCAGGGGACAGGGAGCAGAGGGGTTTAGATGGGTTGGGAGTTCGGGGGGGGGCTGTCAGGGGGTGGGGAGTGGTTGGATGGGGCGTGGGAGTCCCAGGGGTCTGTCTGGGGGTGGGGGTGTGGATAAGGGTTGGGGCAGTCAGGGGACAAGAGGCAGGGAGGCTTAGATAGGGAGTGGAGTCCTGGGGGGCAGTTAGGGGCAGGGGTCCCAGGAGGGGGCAGTCAGGGGACAAGGAATGGGGGGAGGGTTGGGGGTTCTGGGGGGGCGGGAAGTGGGAGGGGCAGGGGCGGGGCTAGGGCGGGGCTCCTCCCGTCCTCTTTTTTTCTTGCTGAAATATGGTAACCCTACTTTGAGTGTATGCCATCCCCCTGCATTGTCCCTTGGCTACAAGCTGATTGCAAATGCCTTTGGATCAGAGCTTCAGCTTTCCTTTTGGAGGCACATAAAATAATCATTCCTGAAAACAATCCCCCCATGATTAAAGATCCGCTGCAGCTAAAAATATTTAAAGCAGGAATCATCCCAAATAATAGACTTGGCAAAATGCACCAGAGATGACAGAAATTGCTGGCACGGTGCAGAAAACAAACATCAAAAGACAAAATAGCATCAGACACTGTGAAGCACTGGAATTTTTTTTCACCCCATGCCAGTTTGCCAGGCTTGTTTATGCATCTCTGTGTAATTCCAACTAATCATACAAATTCTTCATTTCTGTTTGAAATCTCTCCAGAATGACACCTACGCTGTTGCCTGGCTCAGTTTACTTCCTCTCCATATTAAATGAAGAAATACATTGCACACAAAAATCAAGGGGTTATTTTATTTTGAAGCTTTTATTCTGCTTTATTTGTTTTCTTCTGTCCCCACCCTTAGAAATAGAGGAGGTAGAAAATAGCAGCCTGTTCCTTCCTCCCCTTCCCTCAGTGGCATGGATCAAGATATAGCTGCCTTGTGGTCACAATTGCTGTTGTGTTGCTGCTTATCAATAATTCAGCCAATCAGTGGTTCTAATGGGATGTTCCCAGTGTAACTTTAACTAAGGGCCTGATCCTTCAAAGTGTACTGAGTGCCTCCTGGAGCGTGCTGCATGACCTCAAGCCCCCTGAAAGCCGATGAGCGCTGACAGCATTCCACACCAAGTGGGAGTCTGCTATCAGTTATTGATCGTTATGATTGAAAATCATTCAGACAGTGCCATAAAGGTGCATGGTGCTTTGCACTCGTATAGCAAGACATGGCTTGCTGCGCCCTAGATCTCGCATCCCCGAGAGGGTACCTTCCACACCACTTAATAGCAAGGGATGGATTCAGAGATGCTGGGCATTTGCCACTCCTAGAGGTGCAAGTGATTAGCAGGATAAGTCCCTAACATAGGCAAGGTCAAACCAAAGACTCAAAGAAGGGTGGATTTATCTACACTGGGTATTTACCCCCAGCTACCGGTGTAGCTGCACCATTTTGACCACAGGCAAAGCTGCTGTTTGCACTGGAGGTGCTAACCCTGGCTTGACACAAGGGTAAGCTACTCAGTGCAAATCAGGGCTTTACCCCATTTCACTAGGGATCTGTACTATGTCGAAGGCTGTAAATGGGGTGCATGGACTGTAAATGGGGTGAGTATGCATTGGTAGGTGTGTGAGCATGATAGGAATGAGAAGGGAAAGGCCAATTCCCAGTTCATCTATTTCATCCCGCTGAGCATTATCTGCATGAAAACTATTAGAACCAGAAAAGAGGTACTTCAGATTTGACAGGCACACAGCGCTACATCTTGGGAGCCTCTCTAATTAAAGAGCAGTAATGAGAGCCTGGCTGGAAACTGCTAAGAGATGCCGGGGTGCAGTTAGCCTTGCAGAATCTGAGACAAGTCCAAAGGGGACTTAAGAAACATCCGTGAAAGCAAAGCTGGTGCAGGAGGGAGGAATAATGGAACAGAGGACATTGGAAGGAGGAAATGAATGGCTCTGTTGAAGGCAGAGACGGTGGGGGTCACACACTCCCACAGGCCTGTACTCCAGGGGATAGCAGGAGGAGATTCCTGAACTTGAGAATGAAAGTGGCTTGGTTCCTATGGCTGGAAACGAAAATGAAACCTGAGGAGCTGGTTCCTCATTTGCATCTCTGCAGAGCCAAATGGCACTACTGCAGAGCCGCAGGTGCAATGAGGTCCGGGTTGTGTTCACACTCCCAAAGCAATGATTGGACATGTGGAAGATACATATAGGGCCTGGTTGACATCAGTGGGCTTTGAATCATGCCCATGGTGCTCTCTGGAGCCCACACAACCAGAAGAGGGTCTGTTGTTCCTATGGAGAGGCAGTAGCCACCTAAAGGAGACAGCTGAGGACCACGATGGCCTTATACTGGTCCTCTGTTGAGGCATGTCAGATATTCCTTCGCAGTTGTTTGCCTAATTAGATCCAAGGCCTGTGCACCCACTACATGGATTTTTTTTAAGTGTCTGAGATAACGACCCCTAAAGTTTAAAAGGCCTTCAATGGCATAATCCCACAAAGGTTGTTGTCAGTTTGAAGGCTTGTTAGCAACAGTCCTCGGGTTTATCTTCTCTGATTAGTGAATTTCCCATCTTCTGGAGCATGGGGAGGCGTGAGGCCTAACAAGGTTCACATTATATTCCCCTCATATAAAAGGGACAGTGTTTTTACTTCATTTGCTCTGGGTTTTTTTACTAGTGTTCCATTTCCTGCATGTCTAATATAGTAACAAAACCTTCACTTTCCTTTGCAAGTTTGCTGCGGTGTTTTTTCAACGTCAGTGGCGCGCGCGCACACACACACTCATGTAGAGAGACCCATTATTATGAGGGCTCACTCATACATAACTCTAGACAGACAAAATCCAGGGAAACAAATCCATTGCCACACATATGAACACTCTTACACATGGAGGCACACAAAAGCAAGCAGGTGAAGCACACACCTGCAAGCACAGGGGCACCAGTGCACAAGCGTGCACCCATCTACCTATCTACACACACAGTCAGACAGAGGTTCAAGAAGAGCTCGGTGTCAGCTCAAACGCTTGTTGCAGTTGGTCCAACAAAAAATATGACCTCACTCACCTTGTCTCTGAAGCACACATAGGCACATAAAAGCACTCAGCGCATGTGCATACACACACACACACGCTGTAAGCCAAGAGCGAGATGTTCACAATTGTCTTTCTGGAAGAATAAAATATCCGGCTAGCTACTTGCAGAGCTAATCTCTCTGACTAGAATGCCTTCAGGCCAAAAGCATAATATTAGCATGAATTATCTCCAAATGCAAAGAGACAGATTAGGGAGTGGAAACCCAGAAAAGCTTGATTTTGGGTCTATCCACCCCAAATTTGCGTTTTGTCTGTGCATTCCAGCCATGTGTTCCTGCACGCTCATCGTGCCATCATGTTGTTTGATGACAGTGAAACCACCTTGCAACTCCAGGCTTTGATGATAGCAAGGGGGCTACTTCCCCACAGCGGGTGCCCCCAGAGTCGTCCTCATTCATGTGAGATCTTCCTCAATGCAGGAGAGGGGGCAGCTACGTAGTAGGATGGAAAAATCAGTTCTGGCTGAAGGAGCATTCTGTCCCAGGGCCCATAGGTGGCACTGTTGCATTGACTGTTGGAAAGAATGGCCTGCTATTTTGACATATATGCACATTATTATTAAGGGGGAGGGGGGCGAATACCTAAATCAAGTTGCCTGTTGATTAAAATTGTGCATTGTTTAATCTCACAGGCCTTATTCAAGCTGACACCTGCATGCATGCCTTTGCCATTAACATGTCCAGCACATGCTGCTTCATATTGTTGATGAGCAGCTTTTTAGACAGAATTGTTGAACGTCGTGACAAGTAGCTTCCCTTTCTTGATGAGCCCGCTGATGTTTTAACAGAAATTTCATTGGAAGGGGAGAGGCGTCCGGCTCTTTCCTCAGACCCTGCATACACCAGCCCGTTCCCCAGGCACATATGGTGTTGATTTCTGGAAGGAAATAGCCTTCCAGTGCTCCACTGCAGAAAGGCCTGAATACAACAGAACTGGAATGTGAGAGATAGCCAGACCGACAACTGGACAAAGCACAGCCTCAGTCCCTGTTTTCCCTTCCGAGGCCGTCCTTCTGGCAAGGTTGACAGTTAGGATTAAAATCCCTGTAGTTGAGAAAGGAAATTTGCTTCCTCTGCCTCCCTGTGATCGAAATCCCAGAAACCGAAGATGCAGGTTTTCATAAGTGCTCCACTCATATTTAGGTATGTCAGCAGAGGCCAGATTTTTCAAGAGCTGAGCACCCAGTACTTTCAGCTCTTCTGACAACCTGGGCTAAGGCTGGCTATAACATGGGTTCATGTTTTAATAGCACCCAGTGAAGTCATCTTGCAGTGGCAGCTCCTGTCCTGCGAGGCTGAGCTGAGCCAGACCCAACTCCTGACTCTCGGCCGGGCGACCTGGCTCACAGGGTTGCTGCACCATTTAAGTCAAGGGCAGGCTTGGTGGGGTCAAATTGGAGTGAGCAGCTTTGCATCCTGGTGTGCAGGGTTGCGGCAACACTCAGGCCTGGCAGCTGGGCAAAACCTGAGTGGAATTGCAACCCCATGCACCAGTTTGCAATGGCATGAGTAGAGACCCATGCCCAGCCCTGCTAGACAGGAGCCATCGCTGCCGGATGAGTGTGGGGAGGCTTGATCTCCAGCCCCGCTCCTCCCCTCCGGCGCCTCCCCTCCACACTGGGCTGAGATTCGGGTTGTGGTGCTGGGGCAGAGGGTGCTGCTGCAGGTAGTTGGTGCCCCCGCCGCAGATTAGTAGGGTGTATCCATTGAATGGGGAAGCTGGTGCTTTGGAGTGATCAGATAGAACCATTCTAGAGGAAGGAACAATGTAGTGTCCATTTTAGAACATCACCCGAGGGAAGGGATGCCATATAATGCACCAGGGCCATTTTTGGAAACTGATCACGTGTTTCATTCACCTGATCCTAATGGATGAGCTCTGTTCAGTGCTGTAAAAGAAGGTGAAATAATGCGAAGATTCTTGCCAGTACACCCTTGGGGAACGAGCTTCCCTGTCTCCAAATGGGGTGATAGACAAGCCTGATGCATGAGAGGAATAATCATGAAACTAAAACATCTACATTCATTCATACCCTTTGATGCTGTTGGTGGGGTGGGTGGCTGGGCCTGAGGAGGAATATTCACTGTATTTTCAAAAGTTTAATAGCACCTAAGAGTAAGAGGAGAGAAGAGAAAATCTTCCTAGATTTCTCCCCTCCCCCACAATGCTTCAGTTATTTTTTTAAATCACCCACTTCTTCTGTAACGCCCGCAAGAATCTAGCTCACTAAGCCATTTCTACTCATCTGTTTCATTTATTTATCTTCATGAATGAGCTCCTTGTTTCCAAGGAGGGAAGGAACACAAGGACACCGGATCTAATGCTGGGAGCTGGAGTGGGGGGAAAGATAAAAGGCTTGAATGGTGGAAGGTGGATGGCGAAAGGGAATTTAGTGCGTTCAATGTAAAGAATAGAAAAATAAAAATCCACAAACAAAAGTGCAACTTAATGAGGCAGGTATCTGTATTCACTCTGATTACTTTGGGCCTGATTGAAGTCAGTTGATATTTTCTGAAGTTCAAGTTTTCAATTAAAATTTTAAGGTTTTTTGATGGTCAAAATGTTCCAAATTTTGAATTTTTGACCAAAACTTTAGCCAATAATAAAAGGTAATCGGTGTCCTAGTGTGTTTACAGTCTAAACGCGCAAACAGATGAAGGGTAGGGTATGGGGATAAATTTTACTTGGTGAAATTTTTTTGACGGTGTTATGCAAGTAGTCAGACTAGATCAGTGGTGGGCAACCTGTGGCCCACTGCTTCCTGCAGCTCCCATGGGCTGGGAGCTGCAGGGGGCCATGCCTGCGAACAGTCAATATCAGCAAAATGTCTCGCGGCCCGCAATCAGATTACCCTGATGGGCTGCATGCGGCCCAGGGGCCACAGGTTGCCCACCACTGGACTAGATGATCATGCTAGTCCCCTCTCTCATTAAAACCTATGAATCTTGAAAAACATACAAGCAAATGAGTACGGTGATGAGCTGGAACTGCTTTCGATGTCACATTTATTGTGGCATTAGTTTGTTTTAATTGTAGAAGTAGGTAGTAAGGAAGTAGGAAAAGGAAAAAAGGGGAAGAGGTATCTAGCTATTTACTGTCCCTGTGATATTTATTTCTGTGTTTATTACTTATTACACATAAATATTTTATTATTCACCCTTTGCCATTGCATCCTTTGGTTGAGGTAAAAGCTGATCATCAGTAAAGCATCCCTTAATAGCTTCATAAGCCTTCATGAGCATCTGGAAACAGTTTTCTATTCTCAGCATTCTCCTTAATGAATTTGGGACGTTCTCTCTCTCTCTCTCTCTCCCTCCTCTCAGTTGTAAGTGTATGAGATTGATAAAGATTCTATTTACTTTTTCCCCCTTATAAGAACTTAATGAGACAAAATTGGTAGCTTGTAATCAGGCATTGGCCTTTTCATCTCTTTGGGCTTTATTTACAAAAGCTTATTAGAGCAAAGCACACGGAGTGATATGCAGTGATAACTAGAGTATTGCTTAATGATCCCTAGCAGGCAGCACAAAAAACAGAGAGTGAAATGGAAAAGGTGATTATAAGAAATGTTACCAACTGAAAACTCTCAACAATTAAAGGTCCTGATTCTGCAATCGGATCCATTGGGCAGACCCTTGGATCCGTCCTCACTGGTCTCTGCAGTAGTGCAGGGGTCTGTATGTGTGGATCCAATTGCAGGATTGGGGCTTGAAAGGTTGCTTCTGGTCTGGAGCCAACCTTTCAATGCATGCTGCATATCTGAGCTGCTAGTGATCCAAGCAGAGTCAATTTTGCTGCCCAGTGTTCCCAGTTCCTCCCCTTCCCCTACCCCCAATGTCCCCTGTGATTTCAGCGTTGGTGAAAGACACCAGACTCCATTCAGGAATGTGATGGTTCAATCTCGGTGGGAAATTCATGCCATTGGCAGAGGGCCAGCAGAAGGAATGTTAGGGAATGGGATTATACGGACCTAAGCAACGTTTCCAGACTGTGCAGTGTGGTCTATATGTCTGAATCCAAGATAACGGGCCAAGGATTCTTGAGTTCTAATCCTCCTTAACACTGAATCTTTTCTGTGGCCGTAGTCAAGTCATTTGGGTTTCTCTGTGCCCTTGCCTTCCCCCCGCACCCCTGTAAAATGGGGATAATAAGGTCTACTTCACAAGAATGTGGTGAAAACTGTCAATATTTTAAAGTTAATTGTGAATGGAAAGTGCATAGAATTTGGCATGGACACCAATGTTAATGCCCTTACTTTTGGGAGAAAGACCATAGAGGTCCGTCAGAAAGGGCTTGTGCCCCTTTCCCAGCCCTGTCAGCGTCTTTGCTCACAAATGGAGTGATCTATGTGCTCTCTTTCTTTCCGTTTGTAATTTGCTGCTTCAATCTCATCCTGATAAATAGAAACACTGAGCTTGCACAAGGCAAAGAGCAGCTTCTGTATCACAGGAAGCAATCACACCGCACACAAAGCAAGCATTCTCAGTAATTAAACCTTATCCAGCCCCTTTTCTCTGTTCCTTTTCAGCATTGCGCTGATGGGCTGTTTATCTTTGGCACCACAGAAGCAACGGAAGCAACAAAATGTTCCTATAGGAGCTCACATGGAGAGACAGAGACTGAGAGAGATTGAAGACAAACACTTTCATTCTTGGCTGCCAACACATTTTGTTTCTGAAAAATAAATAATTGAATGAGGATCAAATCTCCCTTTCTTGTCCAGGTGGCTAAACAGAGAGGAACCCATGGGACCTCATGCTTCTTGTAACCCTAAGTATCTTTTGTTCCACCCAGATGTTTCCCTGATACACTAGCTGTGCTCCAGCTGTGCAGGAACTTGAATCCCACCCTGACATTTCCATCTAAGATGAAGATTCTTCACCAGTAGAGCAAGCATGGGTGCTCACTAAATAGCTCAATCAGATTGATAGCTACTGTGAGAGAGGGCAGTTTGAGGGGGTGATTTGAGAAGGAGGAACTGAGGGATAACAAACTGATTTCCTCTTGCTAAAAACAGTGGCGGGAAAGTATGGTCTTGTACTAAATGCACTGGACATAGGTACAGGATATCTGGGTGCAAATCCCAGCTTTGCCATAGATTCCCTGCGCAACATTGGGTGAGTCACTTAACTTCAGTGACTGTGCCTTAACCTGTGCCTCAGCTATCTATCTGTAAAATGGGGATAATGAAACTGCCTTTGCAGACCTAAAGAAGAGCTCTGTGTAAGCTCGAAAGCTTGTCTCTCTCATGAACAGAAGTTTGTTCAATGAAAGATATTACCACACCCACCTTGTTTGTCTACTTAGATGATAAGCTCTGCAGGATAGGGACAGTTTTGTATTATGTGCTTATACAGTGGAGCCCTGATCTGAGTTTGGGTCTCTAGGGACCCCAGCAAGTAATTAATAATTAGCAGTAAGAAGAGCCTGAGACATGAAGTCTGGATCAGAATCCAAAATTCAGAGACGTTGGGATTTGGGGTTCTGCGTGGGTCCCATCTCTGCCAATAAATAAACAACAGCAATAAATCTGGACACCAAACAGAAGGAAAAGTGCTTCCAGCATTTCCCTAGTGAGATTAATTTACCGTCTAATAGACACTGCATTGAAGCTTGGCTCTTCCTCTCCCTCCACAGCCTCTGGTTGCTGAAAATCTGGGTCCTTGGCGCCATGCCCATGCCCCATTGACAGACACACACCGTTTGAGTGCTCTCAATTTGCATCCGTCATTATCTTTTGTGCGCGCTGAGGTTTAATGTGCAATAAATGTAAATGGGTGATGTATATTCTGCATTTTATTAGCTCTCATTTATGTTTGGCATCGTGTGTGCCTGTGACGCTTTGCAGGGCACTGCAGCTTTTCTCTGATCTGACAGCCAATCCCTGTGTTCTTTGTCACAATGGACAAGGCACTTCTGGAAGATGGCACATCGGACTGTTCAGGGGCTGGCCCTGTCCATGCTTGCAGTGTGTGACCACATGGTGAATATGGGTGAAACTGATTCCTGTGCAGAGGGGCCAGCACAAGGAATATGTTCCACCAAAAGCCTATTTTGAAGGATTAAGTGCAGGGTGACCAGATGTCCCGATTTTATAGGGACAGTCCTGATTTTTGGGTCTTTTTCTTATATAGGCTCCTATTACCCCCCCAACTCCGTCCGATTTTTCACATTTGCTGTCTGGTCACCCTAATTAAGTGGGACTTACTTAAGGGGTGCATGTGTTTTGTACTGGCCCTCTGCCAGCTCATGGCAGAAAGACTCATGGAAGGCAATCCTGTCAGAGTCAGAGATATTAATTTTGAACTTGCAAATGAACGTTACACTAAACCCTGCTTATGTATTGCAACTCCACAGACTGTTTAAGCGGTCTCAGCATGGATTTCCTTTATGGTGACAACAAACCCTCTGAAATAATTTACGGGATGTCGGTAAACTCAGTTGGAAGAACTCCTGACTGAGCTGCAAAAGGAAAAAAATAAAAGACTTTAAGCCTGATTCCCAATAGCCCCACCTCTTGTGTAGCCATTTATACCACTGCAAACCAAGTGCACAATGGACATAAAACGCAACCAGACCAGAATAGTCAATGTTTTACACTCCCTTTGTGTTCACTTTGCAGAAGTGTAAATGACAACATAAGGTGCAACCAACAGAGCATCCAGAAAAGAGCAGGATTAGAACTGCTGGCTTCTCTCATTTCTCTTTATTATAGATTCAAACCTGGCTGTCTCACATGAATCAGGAAGTGACATGGAAACTTGTAGGCAAAGGATCCGTCACCATGTATCACCCCTCCAAGGAGCCTGAGTAGCTGTAAGGAATGGAGCTATTTGAAGATTTTCTTATAAAAATGACAAAATGGAGATGTTTGTGACCCTATTCATTAAAAAATAGGGTTTTTGTTGACAATCACAAACATTTTGTTTTTGTTTTTTGACCAAAAAAAGAACATGATGGAGAAAAAATTAGATAAAAACAAAAATGTTTTCATTGTTGACAAAAAAATTTCATGGGGGAAAAAACCATTTTCCAACCAACTCTAATAAGGAAACTCAGCCCCCACTCTGACACACCTTGAGCATGCGGATTGAAAGCCCTATCTGCTCTATTGATTGGTTTCCTACCTGCTGGAAGCAAAGGTGATCAGGGGATCATGGTGCTATTGATCCCCCTTCAGCACCTGTGCTCTGCCGTTCCTCCATCAGGGCTCCCAGAGCACTGAGTAGAATTAGTGCTGAGTTGATCAGTATTAATTGCATGGTATTGACCAATTTACAATCCAGCAGCTTTTGACAGGAGCAGCTACCCCTTGGTTCAACATTCTCCACAAAGCCCCATCACCTCCAGCCACATCATTTTCTTATGAAGAGTTTTGCATGAGCTCAGGGAAAGAGATTGGCCTAGAGGACAAGCAGCGTTGGCTCCATTCCCTCACCTACTGTGTGTGCACCAGATGGATTATTTGTGGGTTTGTTTCCCTCTGCACTGTCCAGAAGTGAGGAGCATTTGATCCATGGTGTTCTGGAGCTGGCAAGCCATCCAGACCCCAATGAATAGTCATGTGTGTTTCACCTAGGCACTCAGTGAATATCTCCACTGATGGAGCTTCCACACGTAGACCTCAGGAGATGACTCCATATTTTTGGTCACAGAACTCATTGTTTTTTTTTTACTGAACTCTAATATCTCTGGGACATCTCCAAAGAGTGGCTCACTAGGCTGGGGATCAAGGATCTCTAGTGATTTTTATTCCACCACCGCTTGTGCAAGTTGGCAAGGCAGTTCATTGCTGGAGGGGCAAGGCTAATAACAACCCATTAAACTGAGTTCATCAAAAGGACTGTGGGTATTTATGTCAGACACTTACTAGAGAAGGAAGTTGGTTGTAAGGAACATAGGAGAATAAAAGGCAGCAGTTAGCAGCCATGCAAAATTCGTAATGATTTCCTCCAATAAATGTTATGTTGTTTTAATTTAAATATTGATTCCTAAGGCTCCATTTATGCTGGGGATAAAACTTGCCTGACCATGGTGGATTGGATAAATAGCTTTTAACAAGGGGTTTCTTTGTGACTTTGAAACATTGGACGAAATTCTCTGCTGTCATATATCCATGGAGCAATGCAATGACTTCAGTGGAGTTACATTAATAGAGAATTTTGCCAATGGATTTTAAATGATCACCCCCATCTAAACAATGTGAGCCTAAACCACATTGAAACCATGCTTAAAAACAGTTGCATTAACATGGTTTATCCCCAATATAGACAGGTCTTTAGGTGAAATTTTATTTGGAAGGGTGCAGTGAGTGAACATTCAATGGAAGCTCATATAATTTAGCTGAGTGGCAGCATAGTCCAGTGGCTAGACTAATGGACATTGGTTCTATTCCTGGCTCACTTGCTGTATGACCATAGGCAAATCACCCTCTCGGTGTCTCTGTTTCCACATTACAAAACCAGGGTGATGGTACTGACTTTTCTTTGAAAAGTGCCTTGAGAACTGTACAAGGCAGCTATCTGTTCTCATCATAAACTCTGAACATCAGGCCCCCTAGCAGTTCTTAAGAGAAAATAATAACCTACCTGAATCTTTGCTCAAAATTCAAACTAGACTACCACATGTTGAAGGGGTGTGTGTGAAGCTCAAACTACTTGAGGTTTGGATTTGACTGCAGAAATGCCCAGCAGCAAAGTTGTTTCACCAAACCTCTCAAGGCTAGGAAACTGGGCTGAAAATCTTAAGAGAACAGGCTTTCTGGCATGTCCTGCTTCTGGCCAGAATAGTGTTTTGAACAGACATGGATGAATGCTGTCATCAGCAAACTGTTAGAAATAAGTCACTTTGCATAGACAGTATCTGACTCACAGTTTTTATCTAAGTAAGAGAGATACCTTATGTCAATACAACAGGAAGTGCAAAATATTCTGCTCCTACTTACATTCCCCATGGGTGTTTGAAATAATCCCTTTCATCTTCTAAGTCCTAAAGGAAGAAGGGATAATATATATAAAAACTAGCTTTCTTTGAAGCTATTCAGTCTAAGCATTAGTAATTCAGATAATGGTCATGGTCATCATAGCTGTTCAGCAGATAATTTATTCTAATATGCCTGTACCTGCTTGAACCAGGTTTGCATTCCCCTCCGCCCCCCCCCCCCCGTTTTGTTTTCCTGCATGCAAAGAGCATCACATGTTTATTCCAGTGCAGCTGACATTTATTTCAGATTAAGGGGAACAGCAAACAAAGAAGGATTTTTGTGAGAGGCAGCGTGCAGTGGCTTCTTCTGAATCGAAAACATTCTGCCTCCAAACTAAAACCTTGCACAAAAAGGCAGGCAGAGTCCTCTTGTGATTAAAGCTGAAGCAGATGCAAACACTGTTTCATTAGCAATAACCGCTGTATTAAACATGTTGAGAGGCTAGTGTTAAAAGCAAGGGCTCTAAAATTTGTCTGCTAGCAGGCTCACATCTTCTTGCATTCCGAAGAGTATGTTTACACTGCAGTCTGAGGTGGGATTGCATCTTGGGTAGACATACCTCTGCTAGCATGGCTAAAAATAGCAGTGTAGACACAGTGACATGGGCTTCAACAAGATCTAGCAACGTGAGTACATTCCTAGGGTCCATGGTGTGCTTGTACAGCCTGCAATGAAGCCAAGGCAGCCCCATTGCTATTTTTAGCTCGGCTAGCACAAGTAAAAGCTAGTGGGGGCATGTTGATCTATGCTGTAATCACCCCTTGGATTGCAGTGTAAATGTACCCTTTGTGACGCACCAGACTATGGCCCTCTTGGAAACTGACCAACTTTCTCCAGTTCCACTCATCCTCCTAGAAACAACACAGAAGAGCTTGCAGTTGCACAGTCACACACACCACACACCCCTTCCAAAATGTGGCTTTAGGTTGCAGATGGGGATTCAATTTACCTAATATGAAGGATGGTTTTGTAATTAAGGCATTGGCCTCTGAGTGTAGAGGTCTAGATGCAAGTCTGTCTCTGACAGACATTCTGTGTGACCTTGGGCAAGTCATTTATTCTCACGGCTCCCCAGTTTCCCCATCTGTAAAACAGGGACAGCAATCCTTCCTTTCTCCTACCCTTTGTAAGCACAGCACTTAGAACCATGAGGCATCTATCTCAGTGCAGGGAATAAGCATAGGCATCGCTGAATTAAATAATGAAACTGTTATGCCTGCAGCTTTGACATTGGATGAAGGGAGTGGCTGCAGCTACAGAGGAAACATCACCTTTTCACAACAATGTTGCCCCTGAAGTGTCATTTCACACCTTTCCCTCTCAGTCATGTTAGTGGCAGGAAGTAGCTAAGCCTGGTGCTAAATAGGCTTCCAGTTGTTGATGAAACCCCAGAAGAGCGTGTTTCATTTATTAGCCAGGCCTTTGAGGTGTATGGCTTGCAGGGTACACACTCAGGTTCTTTGCTTTTGCCTGCTGTGTACAAGAGCTTCCGAAAACAGACAACAGCAGAGGAGAGAGGGGAAGGTGTACTCATCCCCCAGCTTAGCTCACACACAGTCTGCAGTTAGTTAATCATTGAAAACAAATAAGGCCAGATGGATGTACAATCACTTTTACTGGTTCCCTATTATAACCATCCAGAGTGCTGGTAACCAGTGAAGCTGCCTCTAAAGCAGACAGCCCTCTCCTCCTCACCTAGTTGACCACCTCCTGTGTGTTGCAGTAGAAGACCCCTCTGCCAGTCGAGACAGGGTTATATACATATTCCCATTTCATTTTCATGGGATTTGTGCATGGAAGTTACCTTCTACACATGACTGTCCCATTCCTGTGCATGGCATTATCCCCTGCTAGATGCATCCAGAGTCCACATAGTAGGGCGGGTTCTGTGACTAGTTAGGGGTGGGTAGTCTGGGTGCATGGCTGGCACATTTTTCCTCAGCTAACATCCCACAAGCCTTACTTAGGCCTGGTCTACACTACGACTTTAGGTCGAATTTAGCAGCGTTAAATCGAATTAAGCCTGGACATGTCCACAGGACGAAGCCCTTTTTTTCGACTTAAAGGGCCCTTTAAACTGGTTTCTTTACTCCACCTCCGACGAGGGGATTAGCGCTGAAATCGGCCTTTGCAGGTCGGATTTGGGGTAGTGTGGATGGAATTTGACGTTATTGGCCTCCGGGAGCTATCCCACAGTGCTTCATTATGACCGCTCTGGACAGCACTCTCAACTCAGATGCACTGACCAGGTAGACCGGAAAAGCGCCGCGAACTTTTGAATTTCATTTCCTGTTTGCCCAGCGTGGAGAACACAGGTGACCACGCAGAGTTCATCAGCACAGGTAACCATGATGGAGTCCCAGGATCGCAAAAGAGCTCCAGCATGGACTGAACGGGAGGTATGGGATCTGCTCGCCATATGGGGAGACAAATCAGTGCTAGCTGAACTCCGTAGCAGTAAACGAAATGGCAAAATATTAGAAAAAGTCTCAAAGGCCATGAAGGACAGAGGCCATAACAGGGACGCACAGCAGTGCCGCCTGAAAATTAAGGAGCTAAGGCAAGCCTACCACAAAGCCAGAGAAGCAAACGGAAGGTCCAGGGCAGAGCTGTAAACATGCCGCTTCTACGCGGAGCTGCATGCCATGCTAGGGGGTGCAGCCACCACTACCCCAACCATGTGCTATGACTCCATCAATGGAGAATCACGCAACAGGGAAGCGGGTTCGGGGTACGAGGAAGATGATGATGAAGACAATGAAGACAGCTCACATCAAGGAAGCGGAGAAACCGGTTTCCCCAACAGCCAGGATATGTTTATCACCCTGGACCTGGACCTGGAACCAGTAACCCCCGAACTCACCCAAGGCGTGCTCCCAGACCCTGAAGGCACACAAGGGACCTCTGGTGAGTGTACCTTTGTAAATATTACACATTTGCCTCAACCGCCTCAACCGCCCACCCCGCCATAAATGTCTCCCCCTTACTCTCACAGATGGAGCACACTGCAAGCAGCAATAACTATTGGAATATTAGCTTCGCTGAGGTCTATCTGAGTCAGTAAACTGCACCAGCGTGCTTTTAAATGTCCAAATGCACATTCTACCACCATTCTGCTCTTGCTCAGCCTGTAGTTGAACAGCTCCTGACTCCTGTCCAGGCTGCCTGTGTACTGCTTCATGAGCCATGGCATTAAGGGGTAGGCTGGGTCCCCAAGGATAACGATAGGCATTTCAACATCCGCAACAGTTATTTTCTGGTCCGGGAAGAAAGTCCCTTCCTCCAGCTTTTGAAACAGACCAGAGTTCCTGAAGACACGAGCATCATTTACCTTTCCCGGCCATCCCACGTTGATGTTAGTGAAACGTCCCTTGTGATCCACCAGGGCTTGCAGCAGCATTGAAAAGTACCCCTTGCGGTTTATGTACTCGGTGGCTTGGTGCTCCGGTGACAAGATAGGGATATGGGTTCCGTCTATCGCCCCACCACAGTTTGGGAATCCCATTGCAGCAAAGCCATCCACTACGAGCTGCACGTTTCCCAAAGTTGCTACCCTTGATATCAGCAGGTCTTTGATTGCGTTGGCTACTTGGATCACAGCAGCCCCCACAGTAGATTTGCCCACTCCAAACTGATTCCTGACTGACCGGTAGCTGTCTGGCGTTGCAAACTTTCACAGGGCTATTGCCACTTGCTTCTCAACTGTGAGGGCTGCTCTCATCCTGGTATTCTGGTGCTTCAGGGCAGTGGAAAGCAAGTCACAAAGTTCCATGAAAGTTTCGCAGCCACTGGGAATCATCCCACACCTGCAACACGATGCGGTCCCACCAGTCTGTGCTTGTTTCCTGGGCCCAGAATCGGCGTTCCACGGCATGAACCTGCCCCAGTAACACCATGATTTGCCCATTGCTGGGGCCTGTACGTAGTGAGAGATCTATGTCCACGCTGCAATCGCTGCAATTGCCTCCTCGCCTGGTTTTGCTTTGGCATGTTCTGGCTCTGCATATACTCCAGGACAATGCTCGTGGTGTTCATAGTGCTCATAATTGCTGCGGTGGTCTGAGCGGGCTCCATGATCCCAATGCTATGGTGTCTGGGCTGAAAAAAGGCGCAAAACTATTGTCTGACGGAGGGAAGGAGGGAGGGGCGAGTGACGACATGGTTTACAAGGAATTAAAATCAACAAAGGTGGCTGTGCATCAGGGAGAAACACAAACAACTGTCACACAGAATGGCCCCCCCAAAGATTGAACTCAAAACCCTGGGTTTAGCAGGCCATTGATTTCACGGAGGGAGGGGGAAGCAAATGAATACAGAACAAATCTGGTCCATCTATTTTTTACATCTTAAGCTGGCAGCAGACGGTGCAGCATGACTGATAGCCATTGGCATCTTCAGGGTGCTTGGCAGAAAATGCTGTATTTCGACTGCTAGCCATCATCGTCAAGACGGTTCAATAGGACTGACGGCAGGACTGAGTCTCCAGGAGACAAAACATGTCTGCCTCTGACCAAATTCACTGAGGAGTACAACGACAATGGATACCAGTCGTAATACACCATCCACTGCCAAAAGGCAAGGAGCTGCTGCTGTGTAGCAAAGCAGTACCACGTCTGCCGGCACCCAGAGGACATATGGTGACAGTGAGCTGAGCTGAGCGGGCTCCATGCTTGCCGTGGTATGTTGTCTGCACAGGTAACCCAGGTAAAAAGGCGCGAATCGATTTTCTGCCGTTGCTCTGATGGAGGGGGAGGGGCCTGACGACATGTACCCAGAAACCCCCGCGACACTGTTTTTGCATCATCAGGCATTGGGATCTCAACCCAGAATTCCAATGGGCGGTGGAGACTGCGGGAACTGTGGGATAGCTACCCACAGTGCAACGCTCCGGAAGTCGACGCTAGCCTTGGTACTGTGGACGTGGTCCGCCGACTTAATGCACTTAGAGCATTTTATGTGGGGACACACACAATCGACTGTATAAAACCAATTTCTATAAAACCGGCTTCTATAAATTTGACCTAATTTCGTAGTGTAGACATACCCTTAGAAATGGTGAATAAAGTTCAGGACTGTGTTAGCTTTTCCCTGCAGTCCCTGTTCTAGGCACAATAGCTGGAAGAATGGTGCAGTGGTTGGAGTGTTAGCTGGTGACATGGGTTTAATTCCTTGCCCCTCCACAGACTCCCCATGTGACATTAGAAAAATCACTTAGTCTCTCTGTGCCTCAGTTCCCCATCGGCAAAGTGAGGATAATGAACCTGCTCTACCCCACAGGGATGCTGGGAGAATAAATATATTAAAGATTGTGCACTGCAGAATACTCTGACAACGGGGGCCATATAGCTACCCTCAGTAGCAAGGTAGTGGTTTTAGGGTGAGCTGTGGCCAGGAGGGTCCCTAGCTGTGTGCTGCCAAGGGCAGGGAGTGGTTGTTGCTGGAAAGGAGGCCTGGGACCTCCACACAGATGGATGGGCATTTGTGGGTAGAGAAACTGTAGAACCTGTGCCATGATGCAAAATAGGTGACATTGGTTAGGCAGCTGGTCTGCTGTGGTTGCGTTTATCGCACGTCTGTCTGTTGTGTCCACCTGTCGTTTCTCCTCTTATACTCATACTGTCAGCTCTTTGGAGCAGGGACCATCTTTTCATTAAACCTGCGTGTACAACACCTAGCACAATGGGACCCTGTCCTTGATCAGGGTCTCTAGGAATAATACCAATACTTAATTATAGGAATTTTTTTCAGTATCTCTCTATTTTAGCACAAGAAAGCTTGTCTGTGTATTCCTATCTAATAATTTCCAGGCTACTGACTGTCCTGACCTAGGGAAAGCTGCCACTTGCTATTGCTAGATATAATTGCTGTAAATTAATTTTTGCCAACTGTATTTCAAATCCCTGAATACAGCAAAAAATAATTTGCAAAGAATGTTTCCAATCCTGGGGTACCAGAGATGCATCTATGTGTGGGGCTGGTGCTTTTTGAGCAGAGAGTTCAGAAATGGAATCATAGTCCCTTTTGAGAGAAACTGAGGGGTTAGGAGACAAAATTACCAGAGGCCTGGAGGGGCTTTCATATGAAAAGAGATTGAAAAGACAGAGGGTGAAATATTGGCCCCATTGAAATCAATAAGAATTTTGCTATTGACTTCTATAGGGTCAAGTTTTCACCTTGGGACTGGGTTAGTTTAGAGAGGAGACAGATAACAAGGGACATGGTAAAGTAATGCAAAATAATGGATAACAAGAGAAGGTTAAGAGGTGACTTGATTACAGTCAGTATGTATCTATATGGGGAACAAATATTTAGTGGTCTCTTCAGTTGAAGCTAGGAAAATTCAGATTGGAAATAAGGTATACATTTTTAACAGTAAGAGTAATTGGAACAATTTACCAAAGGCTGTGGTGGATTCTCCATGACTGATGATTTTTAAATCAAGATTGGATGTTTTTCTAAAAGATCTGTTCTAGGAATTATTCTGGAGAATCTCTCTGGCCTGTGTCCTCCAGGAGGTCAGACGAGATGATCACAATAGTCCCTTCTGGCCTTGGAATTGATGGATGGGATACAGAGAGTAAATTGGGTGCTCCGATTTCTCCTCACTCGTAATATACAATCAGTAAGATCCGTTGTTTGTCATTTGTGTTACCATAACACCTAGATGCCCCAGCTCTGATCAGGATCCCACTGTGCTAGGTGCTGTGTAAACATATAATGTGATGCAACCCTTATCCTGGAGAGCTTACTGAAGAGACAAGAGACACAAAAGGTGGGAAGGGAAACAGAGTCACTGAGAGGGGAAGTGACTTGCCCAAGGTTATTCAGCAATTCAGTGGCCGAGCTGGGAACCAAACCCAGGTCTCTTGGGTCCCAATCCTGTGATGGTGCATAAAAACATACATAATATTATAACATTGTTTATAGTAAGCAATACATTTATATATAAAGTGAAGCACCTTCCCTAGATTCAAGACTCTCTGCATTGTTCTGAGCATAAAACAAACACTCACAAATCCTTGTTAAGTATGGGATGTCTGGAAATGTTATTAATCTGATCTTCCTCACTGCTTCCCTAATCACCTACATATTAAACAAAGAGAATTCTCAGTCAGAGTCACTTGCTATTAAGGAGCCCATTGCAGTTTGCTGAGTATCCCATGCAAGGCAGCCAGCCCCACAACATTTCTCTTGGAAACTGATGGTTCGGCAATAAAAACTGAAAGGGAGAGTGAGTGTTGTTATGTTGCTCTCTAGTCTGGGTTCCAGGAGCTGTGTGCTAGTCAGCTGTGGCTTGCAGAGAAGAACATGAATGAAAATTCTTACTGCCCCATTTTTGTTTGTTCAGTTAGACCCCGATCCCGTGAGGGACTCTGCACTGTGCTGGAGTCCAGTTGCACTGTACTGCTTGTCGGATTGGGAGGGGAAACAGAGTCACTGAGAGGGGAAGTGGGAGAACAAATTCTGCCTCCCTGTGCTGCCTGGAGAGTAAGGAGCATGCCTGCTTCCACCTTCATTTAGTGGCTGCACCATACACCCTTCCTTCCCTATGTATCTGTACAGCTCTGCTAGTCATTGTTTAGTAGGGGTGGACGTCTGGTCCCACTTCCTTTGCACCAGTTCTGGATCCCTTTGTCTGAAGTGGAGTAATGCCAGATTTACAACAGTGTAAAAGACAGCAGAACCAAGCCCCATGTCAGCATGCTGGAGCACATTCTCTCTTACCCACTGACCACACAACAGAGATCGCAGAGGGTTCATTTTCCTTCTCCTTGAAACACTTATTCTACTTATAGAGCCTAAACTTAAGTCTCTGTGAGAGGTGGGTGGTTCATCTATAGATTTCCAATGAATGCTCCAATGGGCATGAGCACTATGAAAAGACTATAGGCAGATCAACAGTATCACTGGGTAACATTCCCATGCTCATTTCCTGTAACTATGGATGCAACTGTCACTAATGAGCTACTGGGTGCATATGAAGTGCTGCCAAGCACATTTTGTGTAGATGCCTTGCTGCACCTCTGCAAAAGAGTGTGATGCATAGCTCTGGAAAGCAGCGGTGGGAGAGAATGGGCTAGGTGCTGGTTAAATGAGCCCGATGGGATGCCTGCCACAAAAAGGAATAAGATGCAGAGTGAAAATAGACCCAGGCAGACCCACAGTCTGGTGATCTTTTCACAGGTTTTCTCCAGGCTGCCAGCCAAATTAGTGCGTAAAGGCCTATATATATACAGTGTACACGCTTTTAATAGTCGTGTATTTCAGTAGCTTCTAGAGACCCTAACTGAAAAGGAGGTCCCATTGAACTAGGCACAGTACCTACAGCTAGGAAGAAACAGTGAGGAGGAGTTTGTGGTCTTAGTTATCATTAGTATTACCACCTACAGGCCCCAGCAAAGATCAGAGCACAATGGTGCTAGGTGTTGCATAAACCAATAGTAAGACAGTCCCTGCCACAAAGAGCTTACGATCTAAGTAGACCAGAGAAGTATTATTATTCCCATGCCAAGATGGGGGAACTGAGTCGTAAAGATATTAAATGACACAGGAAGTCTGTGACAGAGCCGGGATTTACAGACAGCTCTCCTGGGTTCCATTCCAGTGACTTAAGCACAGGATTGTCCTTTTTGAATGAAGCTCACTTGTGATCTTTCAAGACCATCCTTCCCTTCACACAAAGGCCAAATTCATTGCTAGCTTAAGTAATTGGAAATCCCAGAGCTGTGCATAGTTACCCAAGCAGAGAGTTTGGTTGGCTATATCTGCAAAACCCGAAGGGTTAGTAGGTGCCAAGTTAGGAAACCTACTTTTTGACAAAGTCTGCTAACAAGACCTAAGACTTCATTGATTTATTGGGTGAAACTCTGGACAATCTAGATAGGTTTCAAAGGTACTACCATATTTTAGACAGAGAACAATATTCAGCTCTGGAATTGACTAGGGCTAAAATCTTGAAAAACAGCAATTGTATTGTGCACCTTCCTGGCAGGGCCGGCTCTAGGCACCAGCAAAACAAGCTGGTGCTTGGGGCGGCACATTTTTAGGGGCGGCATGGCCGGCGCCAGAATGCCGCCCCTACCAGCCCTAAAAATGTGCCCCGGCCACCCTAGCTCACCTCCTCTGCTGCCGCCGCTCGCACACCACAGCGCGCGAAACAGCTGATTCGTGTGCCGCTGCTCGCCCTCCCTCCCAGGCTCTCAAACCTGGGAGGGAGGGGGAGATCCCAGGCGGCCGCGGCGCGTGAAACAGCTGATTCGCGCCCCGCTGCTCACCCTCCCTCCCAAGCTTGAGACCCTGGGAGGGAGGGGGAGACTCCGAGCGGCCGCAACGCGTGCGCCACTTCTCTCCCTCCCTCCTAGGCTTGAGAGCCTGGGGGGAGGAGGCAGAGCTGGGGATTTGGGGAAGGGGCGGAGTTGAGGTGGGGCCGGGGGGTGGGGTAAGAAAAAAACGGGGGGAGGGGGGGCGGCCAAAATTGATTTTGCTTGGGGCGGCAAAAATCCTAGAACTGGCCCTGCTTCCTGGAAATCCATGTGGAAATCATGAAACCCATCCTGAAACTCAGCAAACTCATTCAACAAAGAGCATTCACGTGTTTTCTTCTTGAGAAATTCTGGACCCTGTTCTTTGTTTTCAAATGGAAGCTGGAGTGGGTTTCATAGAATGCTGTTTCACCTTCCTCTGAAGCATCCAATATTAGCTACTGTTGGAGATAATGCACCAGGTTGGCTGGACCATTTGTCTGTTCTAGTACGGCAATTCCTATATAAAATACTTTGCGCTTATACAGCAATTTCATCCAAAGATCTCCAAGTGCTTAAAAAAGAGAGTTAACAGAGCAAGTAGAAAATTGTTCTTTGAAACATTGGCAAAAAATGTTTTTTTAAACAAACGCAAAAATTGTTGCAAGAGAATTTTCATTTGTTTTCATTGAATTGTTTTGATTTTCAATGGAAAAACTGTATAATTTTTCTAAAGTAATAAACATTTTAGTTTATTTATTTTAAAGTAAATAAATACTTTAGTTTTTCATTTGGATGTTTTTAGTTCACACCCTGTTTCTTTTTTCTGTTTTTCCACTTTCCTTTTTCCATTTTAAAACAAGGAAAGGGGGAAAAACACTGAAAAACAACAACAAAAAATCAGTTTGTTTTTTTCCAATTAAAAACCCCCAAACATTTCCAGGGAAAGATTTCAACAATTTTTTTTATTCCTTTAAAATTTTTTCACAAAAAATACTTATATTTTTGGCTGGCTCCCATTATTCTTGATTATTACCAGCTTGCCCCCAAGATCACCCAGCAAATCAGTGACAGAACCAAGAAGTAAACTAAGCTTTCTGGACTTCCAGCCACCAGCTCAGTCCACCAGACCAAAGCTGCCCCTTCCTGATTCCCATGAGTAGTTGTTGCAGCTTTACAACTAAAGTCAATCGTTGACTCATCATATACCCTAAATGCGGCATCTCTTCTTGGACCACATACAGGCACCTTCTAACTTTGGAAACTTCCAGCCTTCACCTCCTGTGTATTGTTCCCTGAGGGTTGCAATGGGAACCTCCTGCTTAATGATTTGACCTGCTATGTCACAGAGACGGGTGGATTCTGGCTACCAGCCCAACAGTAAAACCTGGGAGTGGCTCTTGTATTCTGCTCAGCACGCCATCCGTTAATATTCATCTTTTTATTTCATTTGATCAGTGAAGCCCTCTTTGGGGTCATCAACTGGTTACTTCAGCAAGTAAGAGAATCTTGTATCTAATTACATGCTGCAACTCGTGAAAACACCTCAGTCAAATCAGGGAGTGGAATACAGACTAGGTGAAATTTGCCCTTGGGCAGAGGAGCAGCACTAGGCTCATGCACCACTTAAATCCTGTGTAAACCCTATTTTGAGGTCTTAAGTGGGATTTAAGTGGTGCATTGGCCTTAGCCTGTCTCTCTGCACAAGGGTGAATGTCACCCACTCACTGCTTTTGGCCCCGATTCAGCAACACACTTAAGCAAGTGCTAGACTTTAAGTATGTGCTTAAGTGTTGTGCTGAATAGTATTGGATTTAAGCACCTGCTTAAAGTTAAGCACGTACTTAAGTGTTTTGCTGTATTATTTGCTGAGAGGATAGCTGGCTGTGGATCCCATCTCATCTCTCCATTCTGCCTTCAGAGGGGGAACAGCTCACAGCTATTGACAGTAAAGGGGGCACTGTTGTCATTTGGCTAAAAAAATATGCCAGAGCCATAACAGTGTAGAAACTGTTATTGAAATAAAACTGATTGGATTGCAAGTTCCATTAAGTAAGTAATTTACAAAGAAACTAAAAACTACCAAACAGTTTAATCATACACTAAAAAGACCAGAACAAGCTAATAAAAATGAAACATAATGAGGGGGGAAAGCATCCCCAACCAGCTGCACTTGTTTTGGAAACTATAAAATAGATTGGGCTTCATGTTTTGGGCCACATCTTCAGCCACTTTAAAATGAAGTAGGGCTCCAATTCTTCCCTTAGATACTCAAGCCCAGCTGCCATTGACTTCAATGGGAGATTAATTAATGTAGCAGGGAGTAGAATTTAACCCAGGACCTGAATGAAAAATTCATATTTTGATTTTCACACACCTTCCACACCTTGCCAAAGTTCAGAGGTAACAGATGTTGGGAGGTTATGGGGAAAGGGTTGGTTCAGGCCCATGTGTAACTAATTGGAGACTTCAGAGTAGCAGCCGTGTTAGTCTGTATCCGCAAAAAGAACAGGAGTACTTGTGGCACCTTAGAGACTAACAAATTTATTAGAGCATAAGCTTTCGTGGGCTACAGCCCACTTCTTTGGATGCATAGAATGGAACATATATTGAGGAGATATATATACCCACATACACCTGTTCATGCTCTCTGTATGTGTGTATATATATCTCCTCAATATATGTTCCATTCTATGCATCCGAAGAAGTGGGCTGTAGCCCACGAAAGCTTATGCTCTAATAAATTTGTTAGTCTCTAAGGTGCCACAAGTACTCCTGTTCTTTTAATTGGAGACTCACCACCTGTGGGTAATTAGGGTGAAAGTGCCCCAATGACCTGCTCATCTGTGGTTCAGGTCACATTCAGTGGTTCAGTTTAGAGAAACTGGGAATGCATGACAGGGGATAGATCATGTGATGATTACCCTGTTCTGTTCATTTCCTCTGGGGCACCTGGCATTGGCCACTGTCGGCAGACAGGATACTGGGCTAGATGGACCTTTGGTCTGACCCAGTCTGGCCGCTCTTATGTTCTTATGAGAGTGGAAGTACAAATCTTTACTAGCTGCTTCTAGAAACAATACAAAAGGTGACACTCAGCAATGTGTAGAGAAGCCAAAAGAAGTTCGATGCAACACTTCTGTCCCATGAGTAGGACTTAAGAGCTGCAGAGGCCTAGTGCTGGCCCCTCCGCTTAGGGATGAATTTCATCTAATGGCTTATCCACCACTGCCCATTAGTTTATACCTCACATTATCTCTTTAGTTTACCTGTCACATGCCAATGGCATCCTTCTTATCATCATTCCTATAACACCTGTGCTTTGGACTCAGCTCCCCCTCCTGCCCTCCAAAAATTGTGACATTATGAACACAGTGCAAAGTGGGTGCACGTTATTGCCACTGTGATTTGCAAGCATTTTATATTCACTTTGTACTGGTGTAAGTGACTCCACAAGGTGCAGGGACATGGAGAATCAGGCTCATTGTGTCAATTTCAGCCAAGTCTGTCCTTAGGGACAAGTAATTGACCTATCTCTGCCTCCCCCTGGCCCCCGCAGTTCTCTAAAATGAAATGAAAATCTGCAATCAATATTATGTTGATAATTTGCAGTTACAGGAGAAAAAAATGAACGGCTTGCAAATATTAGGCCCAGGTGAATTCATTTAGTGTTTTCTGCATTTCATCTTAGACTGTGGCCTTTCCACTATCAGGGCATTCAAATTAAATCAAAGCGCAGGAGATGAAAACCAGCTGACTCTAGGTTAAACCCACCATCCAGGGAAAAAGTATGTTTTACTTTACATTACTGCTTTTGAGTTTTCTGATCAGGAAGGACAAGAGAATATTGATGTTGGTAGAAGGATCTTCAAGTCTATATGGGTTATATTCACCCCAATGCAGGGAGCCAGCAGAGTACCTATGCACCATTTAAGTCCTACTGTGAGTGCTCAGAATTATGCCATTGGCATAGGACTGGTAAATTAAAGAGATAATTCACCTATGTTTAAGTGGGACATAAGTGACGCATTGGCCCTCTGCACAGGGATAAATTTCATCCAATATGGATAATAAGAAACAACCTGTATTTTGAGATCTGACCAATCTGATGCTAATGGCTCCTCCACAACCCCGGAAAATTTAATGTAAGAGTTTAATTTGGTGTCTTCGGGATTATCAGTGAATTCTGAAAGAGAAGAGGTATACATGGAGATATCAGGCCATGTCCTCAGCTAGTATAAATTTGCATAGCTTCATGGAAATATCAGACTTGGGTCTTTCAGACACTATTACTGAGCCAGTTATTTTCATTTAAAGCAAAACACCAACTGCTCCATAACCCACTGGCAATTCCAGGAGTACATGCAGTGCACAGAGTCACACCATCATATTAGGATGAGCTGGTTCATGGGTACATGAGTGCAGTTGCTCTACAATGGATGTAATCAGAGCTACTAAATGGTGTGCCGAATGTCAGAGGGCCTTTACTGTTAGCACCAAATAGATACTGTCCCCAGTGATATCATGTTGTGGTTTTGCATGCAAGAAAGTGGAAGGTTCCACAAATGCCAGAAAGGCAGGGTCCCATATTTGAAGTATCACTTAGCAAAAGACTGAGAGTCAGGACACTTGAATTCTAATCTCAGCTATACCAAAGTTTTATGACACAGCTTTTGATAGCCTTCACCTCCCTGTGTCTTCTTTTCCCCATCTGTAAAATTATAACTCTCATGTACCTATCTTGTAAGGTTTTTATGAAGATTACATAGATAAAGCACCCAGGAAACTGTTGGTGCTATACAATAATAATAAAATAAACATACTTTTAACACATACATGTATTTCCACTGAAAACCTGGCTCTAAGTGTTATACTCATCTAATCAGGAAACAGAATCAGTGCCATGTGGGTGATATACCAAATCAAAACCAAATAACCCAGCTTGAATTTTTAATTCTGAATATCAAACTTTTGTCATTGAACAGCTTGCAAATGAACTACAGGTCAGGAATTGTGTACTGTCATTTTTCTGTCAATAATTTAAAATAATAACAAATAAATCTGAGAAAAATCACAAGCTGTTTGCGGACAATTCATGAACCAAAAAAGAAGTGAAATAAGTGAAAAAGTAGTAGATAAATTATTCTCTGCAAATTAATCCCTTCTCCCGTGATAGATAGATCAAACTGAAAAAATATATATACAAATGCCTGCAACTCAAACCTTCTGACTTTTGAATAGCTGGGGCATTTATTGCTATTGTTTCATACGTATTTATTTCAAATGAATAAAATAGTTTGAACAAGGAAAAAATACAACCTTAATATGATCACATTGCTAGGAAGGATTCTAAAGGTTTTTCTTTTTTTGACAAAATAAATAAATTAATCTCCTTTTGACAGCCTCACAGCATATGGTCAAGGAAAAGGCCACTTCATTAACAGTTCTTTCCCTACCCTACTGGCTATTGAGAGAGGTGATGAGTACAGGCGCCACACAGCTGGTACTAAAAGGACGCAGAAGCAGGCAAAAAAAAATTATATAGTCAGTCTTGCTAAATTAGTTTACCTAAAATTGTATGTGTGAGTGATTTTAATCAAAATCTAATTTCCCCTCTTTTTAGAGTAACTGAAATGAGATTTTTCTAATTTACTTTTTGCGGTTCAAGTTTCTCATAATTCTTCTGTGGTCGTGACAGCACCGTGAAAAGCGTCTGCTGCTACAAAGCATTAAAAAAAATTAGATTTTCAAATTGATGTGCTAAATTAAAAATGTTTAATGTTTCTCATCAAAGGCACAGGAGTATGCATTGGGGCCTTCAGTACAGTTAGAGGCACAAGACTTTTTTTTTTTTCATCTGTTTTTTCAATTCATATCCCAAGGCAACTCTGCTGTGAAAATTAACAAGCTACAAGCAAAGAAAGTGTTGTAAAACAGTGTCTTCAGAGAAGATACCTTTTAATTTCCTTTCCCCAACCCCCACCAATGTGACCTTAAAGATGTCATAATAAAAATAGATACTGTGCCCTGTTTCTTTCTTACTTTAGATGGAGTTTTGCTGGTTTCTTTCAGGGCATCCGAGCCTCTGAGTGATTTTAATTCTCTGGGCCTGGTTTGCTAATTCCCATGTTTTAGGAAATCACATTATTTCTGTAAATTGACTAAAGTTATTATTACATTCAAATCTAGGCTTCTGACCTTGCTGGCTGCCTGCTAAGCGGCTCTGAGCTGGGATGGGAATACTTGATCAGTTGCTGACGTGTGTATGTGTGTTTTGGGAAGTTTCTGGCAGAAAGCAGGAGGCTTGCACGTTAGAATAAACTTTCTAGCCAACCAGATTGTTCAAACAGTCAGACTGGCTACTTCTATCACATGACAATATAAGAAAAATGGCCACATGGAGTGAACTTGCAGGTATTATAATACTAACTCTTAACACTTATTCAGTTTATTATTATTATTATTATTTTATTGTGATGTTATTAATGGCAGTAGCACTCAAATGCACCAGTCAGGATCAGGGCATCATTGTGCTGGCTGATGTATACATGAGTTTTAAAGTTCCTGCTCCAAAGAACTTACTGTGTAAGACTCTAGTTCTACAAAGACTTAACAATGTGTATAACTTTATCCAATGGAACTCATCACCTGAGAAAAATTATGCCAGGGGGGTAAGTGTTTGCAAGATTGGGATCTGATTTAGGACAGGGGCTAATCAAACTCCCACTGACATCAGTGGAAAGACTCCTATTGAATCAGTGTAGTCAATTCTATCATGAGTCTCATGATATTTAGTGTTTTCCCTAAAGCCCCAGCTCCTGGAGTCATGTGATTATGTGAGACTCTTAGCTTTCATTAAAAAGATGTACATTTATAGCACTCACAATTGCAGAGAAAAGCTTGAAGTTGTGACACCTAAGGGCTCAAAAGCTAGAAGAAGCCCAAAAATATCATGATTTTGTTGGGGAACTGACTCATGGTTGGCAGTCCTGTTGACCTCCGTGCATTTAGAAGGATGGGTGAGGGTAACTCTAAAGAATCTTCATAAATGATCCTAACCTGGCTCCAAATTATTTTAAAGTGTATTTTTTAAAAAAGATAAACAAATATGTAAGCAAATACCAGCAATCCCCACTGGCCCTCTCCCCAGCCACAGATTTTGTTCCGTCATTGCATTAATTCCAAACAGAAAGTGAGAAACACATTTACTGTATTTGCATAAACATAATTGCTTTGACAATTTAAACACAATTTCTGGCTGCCTAGGCCAGGCAGGAGCAATGCCGTCTGGTGAGACAAGCGCAGCCAGATGGAATGCTATGTGGAGCAATGTCGTCCGGTGAGACAAGTGCAGCCAGATGGAATGCTATGTATTCCTGAAACCCAAGCCGTACCAGGAAGAGGTAAGGAGTGACCCCTGCTTCATCACATGCCCAAATGCACCACTAGTATGCTAAGGAACCAGGCAGCATGGAAATCACTGGATACTGCAGACTTGAGACCAGTGAGCCATGCAGAGATGGACTGGAGGGCAGCTTTGGACCTGGTCCTAATGCTTTGATTCAAGACAGAACTTAGACACACGACACCCTTAACTGAAAGCACCTGAGCAATCTCATCCTGTTCAGCAAAGCGCTTATTTAAGCATCTGCATAAGTTCCATGGGAACTTGAAGCCAATTGGAATTTAATATGTGCTTAAGTGCTTTGCTGAACTGGGGCCCCGCTGAAGAATTAGGGCCTGTTCCAAAGTCTGTCAAACTCAGTGAGAGTCTTTCCCTTGAGTTCAATGGGCTTTGGACCCCTTAATGGTGGATTGTCCCTGTGTTGGAAACATGATTCTGCTGGACTTTGTCTATTAGCCTTCTCCTGCCATTTGCTTTCTCTTTGTTCTGAATTCCAACAGTCTTCTTTACTCACCAGGTTAATCCCTTCTGTAAAGGATCCTGATGCATGAGCACTTTCCCAGCCCGAATTTTAAGTGAGTCCCGTGTCACCAACCAGAACCTTCCTATACACATTGAGTGTCTTTGTTCTTCTGCAGAGCCTTAAAGCTCATGGACAGCCCGTGTAGTGTCCACCTTGTAATTCTCTTATTTTGAAGTCAGTAATTGTTTCTTCCCCATATAAATTTTACTTACCAGAATCCATTTGATTAAACAATGGCTGGAGTAACAGAGCCATTAATATTTCCTGTGTAGCTAACCATAATATGATAAAAAATAATGCCAGTGAATAGGAAAAATCTATTAAGATTCTCAGTTTTCCCAGGCAAAACTAAGATAAATCTACTTAAACTGTTCTGTATCCAAGAAGAAAATAAACAACAAACCCTCTCAATAAAGCTGAAAGTTGTGATGCCATCACTCCCCAGAAGTGACAAAAGGAGGCCAGAGCTGCTGTGTTTATACTCTGAGGATCTGGGTAAATGGCTTTTGCATCTCTTATCATTTCCTACAATCAGCCATCAATTGCTGACACTTTCTGTGTGGTTTGGAACAGTTGGCTTGGCTTCAAGGCAGCCAATGAACCCTCCCCCTGGGATTGCATGGACGGGCCAAGCAGGACAGAATGAAATGGCCACAGGGTTCTACCCCTCTCCTATAGGGGTGTGTGGCATCTGCAGAATGCTTGAAAAGGCAGATAGAGCATCTAGCCCATTGCTGGGCTTCTCTTGTTTGTGAGATTCTAGGCTGGGATTTACAAAAGAATTCTAAGGGAGGTAGAGGCCAGATTTTCAAAGTAGTTAGGAGCCTTAAAGATGCAGATAGATGTCTAGTAGGATTTGCAAAGGTGCTGAGGTTTCTAACTAAGGTGCTTTTGTAAGTCCTACTAGGCACCCATCCGCATCTTTAGGCTCCTAGTATTTGCAATTCTGGCCCTAGCTGCCCATTTCCCATTGAATTGCATTGGGATTTGGGTGCCTAACTCCCTCAGGCTGCTTTGAAAATCTGACCCCTAATTTCTTTGGTGTTTACTTAGTGCCTTTGCCTCCCAAGGTGCTTTTGGTGTTTGATCCTTGGCCCATTGAAGTCAATGGAAAAGGTCACATTAACTTCAGAGGGCTTTGAGTCAGACCTTTGGAGGCCAAAGATCTGATTCTCAGGTGCATGGCAAGAGCTTTGTATCACTCCAGCAGTGCAATGCAACTCTAAAGCCACCTGACCCTGCAACTGAACGATTTCCCTTGCATAGGGGAATCCACCTGGTACTGTAGAGCTGCTCTGATAATATCGATGACACCCCTCTCCTGGCTGCCAACTCAGGAGGATGTGGGTAGGCAAGAGAGGGTGTGACTGGAGCTCCTGGAATAGCCCTTTGGGAATACTGGTCATTTGCATAGATCAGAGCAGCCTTCAGATTGCTGTAATTCACATTCTGGACCAGACTGCCTTTCATATGACTCCAGGGTCAGGGAATGGAAAGGTGCTCCCATCTTACGCTGTATTCACCGACTGCAGCTCACAATCTCTCTCTCTCTCTCTGTGTACAAGGCTCATCAATTCAATGTGCATTAAAATGTAGCCATTTCTGCAGCCCTCCCTTGTGCTAAACTATTGTAGAACTATCAAAATAGTTTAATTTACTTGGGGATGGTGTTTGCCTGAACCATGTTTTTAGCTACAGCTGTCAAGAGGATATTAGCTTCATTGTGTCACTGGTATATTCTGTTGCAATAATTCCTACACAACAAAGAGATGTGAATTCAGACTCACTCTTTAAACTTTTTATTCCTACCACTTTGCAAGCACAACACAGCCTAGCACAGCTTATCTGATGCACAAAGAGAGTGAGAGTAGGAGATACATACACACGCGCTCTCTTTATGCCATTCACAATCTGCATACAGTACATCCTCCTGCTAGTAATAATTCTAATCTACTCATGTAAAACCTCCAGAAATAGTGTTATCCTTCAGCGGAGTGAGATAAAAATAAAAATGCCAGACATGAGCTGCAGAAAAAGCAGCAGAACGGATTCTCTCTGGTTTATCTGAGAGTCGAAAAGTTTGGGTGATGTGGAAAAAGTAGGATACTGCCACGGCCCAAGAAGGAGAGGTTGGTATCTCCTTATTTCAGAACCATGGATCATTGACATTATTTGGTGGTGGGAGGGGGAGCATCTTTAATACTAATGGATCTGGAATGAGAATCCATGATTAAATTCTGAATAGCACCTGAAGATAATTTGAAAGGTGTAGTAGCAGAAAATTAAACCCTGTAAAATGCTGTCTAGCAAATTGAAAAACATAATTGATTATATTAGCTCATTTTCAAAATTAAGTGCTGCTAATTGCCAGAGATAGCATTTATTTGGTGAAGTTACTGTATCTAGCCAGCTGAGCTCAGTTTACAGTACTGACAGGCAACTGAGCCAAAATTGCCCAATGTTTATTCCTTCTTCTTCTTTGCAAAGGGTGAGAATTGGTTGGAAGATGATGTTATGTTATCCACTTCCATTTGCTACAGGTGAAATACATAGAGGAGGCAGCAAAAGGCCTACACATCAGTGAAATCTCATGTAAACACTCAAAAGGGCCTTAGATGGTGCGAAGGTCTCTACATAGGGGTGAGGTTTCAGAGTAACAGCCGTGTTAGTCTGTATCCGCAAAAAGAAGAACAGGAGTACTTGTGGCACCTTAGAGACTAACAAATTTATTAGAGCATAAGCTTTCGTGGACTACAGCCCACTTCTTCGGATGCATATAGAATGGAACATATATTGAGGAGATATATATACACACATACAGAGAGCATAAACAGGTGGGAGTTGTCTTACCAACTCTGAGAGGCCAATTAATTAAGAGAAAAAAAACTTTTGAAGTGATAATCAAGCTAGCCCAGTACAGACAGTTTGATAGTAAGTGTGAGCATACTTACAAGGGGAGATAGAGTCAATGTTTGTAATGGCTCAGCCATTCCCAGTCCTTATTCAAACCGGAGTTGATTGTGTCTAGTTTGTATATCAATTCTAGCTCAGCAGTCTCTCTTTGAAGTCTGTTTTTGAAGTTTTTCTGTTGTAATATAGCCACCCGCAGGTCTGTCACTGAATGACCAGACAGGTTAAAGTGTTCTCCCACTGGTTTTTGAGTATTTTGATTCCTGATGTCAGATTTGTGTCCATTAATTCTTTTGCGTAGAGACTGTCCGGTTTGGCCAATGTACATGGCAGAGGGGTATTGCTGGCACATGATGGCATATATCACATTGGTAGATGTGCAGGTGAACGAGCCCCTGATGGTATGGCTGATGTGATTAGGTCCTATGATGATGTCACTTGAATAGATATGTGGACAGAGTTGGCATCGGGGTTTGTTACAAGGATAGGTTCCTGGGTTAGTGGTTTTGTTCAGTGATGTGTGGTTGCTGGTGAGTATTTGCTTTAGGTTGGGGGGTTGTCTGTAAGCGAGGACAGGTCTGTCTCCCAAGATCTGTGAGAGTAAAGGATCATCTTTCAGGATAGGTTGTAGATCTCTGATGATGCGCTGGAGAGGTTTTAGTTGGGGGCTGAAGGTGACAGCTAGTGGTGTTCTGTTATTTTCTTTGTTGGGCCTGTCTTGTAGGAGGTGACTTCTGGGTACTCGTCTGGCTCTGTCAATCTGTTTTTTCACTTCAGCAGGTGGGTATTGTAGTTTTAAGAATGCTTGATAGAGATCTTGTAGGTGCTTGTCTCTATCCGAGGGATTGGAGCAAATGCGGTTCACATAGGGGTGAAGTATCAGAGGGGTAGCTGTGTTATTCTGAATCTATTAAAAGCAACAGAGGGTCCTGTGGCACCTTTAAGACTAACAGAAGTATTGGGAGCATAAGCTTTCGTGGGTAAGAACCTCACTTCTTCAGATGCAAGTGAAGAAGTGAGGTTCTTACCTACGAAAGCTTATGCTCCCAATACTTCTGTTAGTCTTAAAGGTGCCACAGGACCCTCTGTTGCTTTTTACATAGGGGTGCTTTCACCTTTTAAGAATCTGGGACAGTTTTTTTAAAAAGTAGAGGCTCATTTCCATGTGCAAACATTTGTGTCTGAATGGCGATTTGCACACGCAGTCACCTGCCTGGCCCACACAATTGTGGTAATTCCACGTGCAAATAGAGCTACATATGCAAATGCACCTCTGACTTTAAACAATCATGCCCCAGTAAATAGCATCATGTGAAACTTTCATTGTGAAACCAGAAATCAGTTCTTTACACATATGTGTGGTGTCTTTTCTGCAGATTTACTTATGACGTGCCTGATGCTTTGGTCAGGTTTGTGTAGGCCTGGCTTGACATTAGTAACTTGCCTTATTTCTTAGTGGCCCATGATTGGGGAGGTGAATGGAAAGTTAAGTTGTCATAACAAGCAGTATGCTGGAGTCAGAATGTTTAGCTATGATCAGCAAGAACATCCTGGTATTAGTAAACAAGCCTAAATGTAAGATAAGGTAGAGGTCAGGTATGCATGGACAGACCCTACTGTACAGGCATTGGCTTCTACAAAGTAACCAAGCCAATCCCAAAATGGGTGATGCAATGTATAGTAAATGCAATGTGATGGGTAAAGGTATAGAAAGGAAAAGTTTTTCTGTGTAACTTTGGATGTATGGTACGCCCTATACCCACTCCCTATGCTTGAGTCTGATCAACTCATTGTGGCTTTCCCGTGTACCAAATATAGATACCTGTGTGACAAAATCTGGAGTCGAACTGAATTCTTGGGAAGCTGAGTGGAAAGGGATCTTGGAGGGAATCCCAACATAGTGTGCCAGGACTTGGATCCATTCATTTGGAACAGGTAACGCATGGTTTATTATATGTGTAGCTTTGCTAGCAAGCAGCTTAGCAATGGTATTAGAAGGGTTCAAATCTGAGGAGGTTTCCAGGGTACCGGAGGAGTGGGTTAGATCTAAAGGAAGTCCCTGTGGACTCGCTGGGAATGATAAGGGGAGACTGGGACTGGATGGAAAAGGAACTCCAACAAATAGTATTAGACAAAAAATGGGGGGTGGGTGGAGAAGCATGTGATTAAACTGTAGTATAGAATTATTTTCTGAAGAGAAGTTCAGTAACATAAAGGGAATAGAGGAAGGTACTTTGGATCTCTATGTAAAAGAATGCTTGGCAAAGCACAACAAAGGTCTGTTAAATGTACTAAAACTTTAAAGAATAAGACCCATGGGCACCCATGGAGAGAACAGCAATTGTAACTAAAGAATGAGTGAAAAAAAAAATAAACCAATACCCACAGCACACAACCCACAAAGATAAGCTCAGAGTCACCAAGAGAAATCAGCCGAGAAATGTGTCACTTTGGGAGATAAGTAAGTGATTTAAGGAAAGAGAGTGAGGAGTTCAAGGGAGCATTTGTGAAGACATTAAAAACTTTACAGAGCACTGAAAGGATTAAGCAGGCTGGTGTAGTAAAGGTATTGGTGGTAACATTAAATAAAAAGGGAAAAAAGAATGCTTGGTTTGATGATAAAACCTGGTTATGGCAGTATAACTCAGAGTAGTCTCACCTGGTGAAACCCTGGTAGTCAAACACATTTTGCAAGGAGAAGTCAGACGGTGACGACCTATGAGCACTATGCTTTTATCCCCAGAATCCTTTACAGCCATTCTGAAGGAAAATGGGCCCCTTTCCCGAAGGAATGGTCTGTATATAATCAATTGTAAATGACTGCTGTAGGCAGAGACAATCTGATTTGAATCATTTGACTATGGACAATTTAGTCAAAATCACTACAAGGAAATAAGGGATTTCCATTTGAACTTGGATGCTTCTGAATTTACAAGTAATGAATGTAGCCTAGGTTTAGCTATGTAAAAAGTAGTTAGAGCAACACCATGGGTACGAGCAAAATATTTAAAAGAAACGCAAAATACATTTGTGTAATTATACAAGGTTTTAAGGAGTGTGACAGACCCAGACCAGTGGGGTACAGGAGTCTGGTAGAGGGCAAATCTACCGGTCACTGGATGAGTAGTTTTCTGTTCCTTGAGTGACCAGAGCAGGGGCTGCACTAGAGTAATCAGGAACCTGCTAGAACCAGTTCAGGCAGGCAGGCTAATTAGGACACCTGGAGCCAATTAAGAAGAAGCTGCTAGAATCAATTAAGGCAGGCTAATCAGGGCACCTGGGTTTTAAAAAGGAGCTCACTTCAGTTTGTGGTGTGAGTGTGAGGAGCTGGGAGTAAGAGGCGCAAGGAGCTGAGAGTGAGAGCTGCTGGAGGACTGAGGGGCACAAGCGTTATCAGACACCAGGAGGAAGGTCCTGTGGTGAGAGTAAGGAAGGTGTTTGGAGGAGGCCATGGGGAAGTAGCCCAGGGAGTTGTAGCTGTCATGCAGCTGTTACAGGAGGCACTATAGACAGCTGCAGTCCACAGGGCCCTGGGCTGGAACCCAGAGTAGAGTGTGGGTCCGGGTTCCCCCCAAACCTCCCAATTGACCTGGACTGTGGGTTCTCCCAGAGGGGAAGGTCTCTGGGCTGTTCCCCAACCCACATGGTGAATCTCTGAGGCAAGAAAATCTGCCAATAAGCGCAGGATCCACCAAGATAGAGGAGGAACTTTGTCACACTGGTGTCAAGAGTGGGATCTTGGGGTGCACAGCGTGGTGGAAGAAGGAGGGTGATTTAAACAAAAAAAAGAGACTAATCGCCTGCTGATGGTCCAGGCTGCTCAAGACCGAGCTATGTTGCGGGAACTGGTAAACCAGGTAAAGTCCCTTACAGAGCTGAATCGTTGCCATGATGGGACGCGGCTCATACGGGCCAGCCATTGGCTGCAGAAAATGACATGGGAGGATGATGTAGAGGCATACCTTCTGGCCTTTGAGAGGACAGCCCTACGGGAGGCCTGGCCTCGAGATCAGTGGTCTGGCATCCTTGCCTCATTCCTGTGTGGGGAGGCCCAGAAGGCCTACCATGATCTGCCTGAAGAGGCTGCGGCAGACTACCCCCAGCTGAAAGCAGAGATCCTGGCCAGATCTGGGGTAACGACAGCAGTTCAGGCTCAGCAGTATCACGGGTGGCGGTATCAGGAAGACAAAACCCCGCGGTCCCAATTGTATGACCTCATCCATCTCGCACGAAAGTGGTTGCAAACAGAGTCCTGGAGTCCGGAAGAGATACTAGCGGTTCTGGTCATTGACCGATACGTGAGGGGACTACCACCAGACCTTCGTGCCTGGGTAAGCCAGAACGAACCCTCCACCTATGATGAGGTTGTCGCCCTGGTAGACAGGCGAAGGACAGCGAGGGAGCTGACCCGACCAGTTAAGGAAGAGGCACCCCGGCTTAAACTAGCAGCACCAAGCCCTAAAGTTCGAGTGACTGGGCCTCCAGGAGGGCCCAGGTGGAAAAAGAGAGAGGCTGAAGGCCCATCAGAGGCCACAAAGTGTTGGAGCACTGAGAGAGAAGAGGATCATGATGTTAGACTACCCAAACCAAGAGACCGGGGAATGCCTAGGGCTCCATACAGATGTTATGCCTGCGGGGAATGGGGACACATAGCTGCACAGTGTCCCAATGCTGAGGAGCCTATGCAGTGTAACCTGGAGAACTGGGCAGATCCATGCTCCCTAATCCACCTTGTGGGGGTCTCACTAACCCCACATATATATACCAGACCAGTGAAACTAAATGGGGTAGGGACCACGGCACTGGTTGATTCGGGGAGTGCTATCACGCTTATCTCAGGGAAGCTCATGAAGTGTAGTCAGCTGCTGCAGGCTAAACGTACGGGGATAACATGTGTCCATGGGACAGTTAGTTACTACCCCACCATCCCAGTAAAAATCGAGATCCAAGGGAACACTACTGAGGTAGCAGCAGGTGTAGTCCCTAAACTCCCATACCCGGTGCTCATAGGGAGGGACTTCCCAGGGTTTGGAAACTTACTGCCAGTAGGGATTGGAGGAAGATGGGGACCCTAAAATTGATGAGGCATCCACAGCAGACTGTCAACCCTCAATCTTCTCTGAAATATCCCCAGATTTGTTCTCCACTCCCAGACAGGGTAGAAAGACAAAAAGGGAAAGAAGGGGAGCTAAGGCCTTGGGAACCCGAATACTGACCCAAAGCCAGAGGGTCGCTCTTGTAGGTAGGCAGACCCGGGCAGCTGAAAAGGAGGCCACGCAGGAGGGAGAAGCACCTGAGTCTGACCCCCACCCTAATGCTTCTGAACCAGTAGAGGCAACAGAGACTGGGCCCCTAGATCTTGGGCAGATTAGCCCTGGGAGAGGAAATTTTGGATGGGACCAGGCAGAAGACCCAAGGTATGACAACATTAGGAAGGAGGTAACTGAAATAGATGGGGTCCCTGTGGAAGGAAAAACCCAGGGACCAGGACTCTACTTCATAATGAAGAAGGATCTCTTATACCAGGTTGCACCAGTACAGGGGCAGAAGGTACAGCAGATCCTAGTACCTCAAAAACACCAGAACGCTGTATTAAGTCTTGCTCATAGTCATCTTTTTGGGGGGCATTTGGGGGTAGAGAAGACCCTGGCACGAGTCCTATGACAATTCTTCTGGCCTGGAGTACATGAAGAAGTGCGGAGGTACTGTGCCTCCTGCCCGGAGTGTCAGCTGCACAGTCCCCATCCCCACTTGGGGGCACCTTTAGTACCCCTTCCCATCATAGAGGTCCCCTTTGAGGGAATAGCCATGGACCTAGTGGGACCCCTGGAGAAGACGGCTCGGGGCCACCAATATATACTTGTTGTTTTGGACTATGCTACTCGCTACCCAGAAGCCGTCCCCCTGCGGAACATGGCCTCTACAACTATAGCCAAAGAGCTGGTGGGGATCTTTGCCCGAATGGGGCTACCGAAGGAGATATTAACCGACCAAGGAACCCCATTTATGTCAAAGCTAATGAAGGACCTCTGTATGCTGCTCCATATACATACCCTGAGAACTTCGGTTTACCATCCGCAGACTGATGGATTGGTAGAAAGGTTTAACCGAACCCTCAAGGCTATGATAAGGAAGGTGGTAAATCAGGATGGGAAGGATTGGGACACCCTACTACCCTACCTTATGTTCGCTATCCAGGAGGTACCACAGGCCTCAACTGGGTTTTCCCCCTTCGAGTTATTATACGGGCGTCACATACTAGTGGCATACTAGATATCGCCAAAGAGATCTAGGAAGAGGAACCCAATGAGGGGAGAAATATAATAGAGCATGTAATGCAGATGCAAGACCGGATAGCCCGGGTTACCCCAATTGTACGTAGGGTGACCAGATGTCCCGATTTTATAGGGACAGTCCTGATTTTGGGGCTTTTTCTTATATAGGCTCCTATTACCCCCCCCCACCCCTTGTCCTGATTTTTTACACTTACTGTCTGGTCACCCTAATTGTATGGGAACATTTGGAGAAGGCACAAGAGGCCCAGCGAACCCATTACAATCGCCAAGCAAAAGTGCGACAGTTCCAACCAGGGGATCGGATTATGGTGTTGGTACCCATGGCAGAAAGCAAGCTTCTGGCCCAATGGCAGGGGCCCTATGAGGTGGTTGAACCCGTGGGGGAAGTAACCTACAAGGTGCGGCAGCCAGGACGCAGAAAACAAGAACAGATTTATCACGTTAACCTTCTGAAACCCTGGCATGCAGAAGAGGCATGCACAACGGTCCAAAAAGACCTAACCCAGAACAACAAGCCTTCCAAACAGGTGAGAGTGTCTCCCGATTTAACACCAGACCAGAAGAATGAGGTGTCTGAGATGATCTTCCAGAACCAAGATGTGTTCTCGACAAAACCGGGTCGAACAACCGAGACATATCACCACATTGTCATGAACCCTGGGGCCAGAGTAACAATGAGGCCCTATTAGTTGCCAGCGGCAAAAAGGGAGGAAATAAAAGCAGAAGTAAAAAAAATGCTGGAGTTGGGGATCATCGAAGAATCCCACAGTAAGTGGTCCAGCCCAATCGTGCTGGTGCCCAAACCTGATGGCACCACAAGATTTTGCAACGACTTCCGGCGACTAAACGAAGTATCCCAGTTCGACGCATACCCCATACCTCGCATAAATGAGCTAGTGGACCGTCTGGGTAATGCCCGGTACTTGACTACCCTAGACTTGACAAAGGGGTACTGACAGATTCCCCTTGCGGAAGACGCAAAGGAAAAGACTGTGTTCTCTACACCACAGGGTCTTTTTCAATATGCTGTCCTCCCTTTTGGACTACACGGGGCCCCAGCTACCTTCCAGCACCTCATGGACAAGCTATTACACCCGCATAACAGTTATGCTGCTGCCTACTTGGATGATGTGGTCATTCATACCCCAGACTGGGAAACCCACCTGGAGAAGGTGGAGGCAGTCCTCGATACCTTCAGGCGAGCTGGCCTTACAGCAAACCCTGCCAAGTGCGCTGTAGGGTTTACAGAGGCCAAATATCTTGGCTACATTGTGGGAAAAGGTCTGGTAAAACCCCAAGTGAACAAGTTAGAGGCCATCCAAAATTGGCCCCGACCAAGTCGCAAGAAACAAGTCCGGGCGTTCCTAGGTGTGGTGGGGTATTACCGACGATTTATCCCTCACTTTGCCACAAGGGCAAGCTCCCTGACAGACCTAGTGAAAGCCCGTGGACCTGATCTGGTGAGATGGTCTGACGCAGCAGAGGAAGCATTCACAGACCTACGGACTGCCCTCTGCAATAACCCCGTACTGATAGCCCCTGATTTCACCAAGGAGTTTATCCTGCAGACGCATGCATCGGAAGTAGGGTTGGGGGCTGTTCTATCACAGATGGTCGGGGAGGAGAAACACCCAATTCTATACCTCAGTCGGAAACTCCTTCCAAGGGAACAAAAATATGCAGTGATGGAGAGAGAATGCCTTGCTGTAAAATGGGCCATGGAAACATTGCGCTACTACCTGCTCGGGCGCAGATTTGTCCTCGTGACCGACCATGCCCCTCTTCAATGGATGCAGCGGAACAAGGAGAAGAACACAAGGGTGACCAGATGGTTCTTATCCCTCCAACCTTTCCAGTTCTGTGTGCAACACAGAGCAGGGAGCCGTCATGGCAACGCCGATGGCTTGTCACGTGTGCACTGTCTGGTGTCCCAAGCTGCCCAACCCCTTGGCGTTGAGCAGGGGGGAGGGATATGTGACAGACCCAGACCAGTGGGGTACAGGAGTCTGGTAGAGGGCAAATCTACTGGTCACTGGATGAGTAGTTTTCTGTTCCCTGAGTGACCAGAGCAGGGGCTGCACTAGAGTAATCAGGAACCTGCTAGAACCAGTTCAGGCAGGCAGGCTAATTAGGACACCTGGAGCCAATTAAGAAGAAGCTACTAGAATCAATTAAGGCAGGCTAATCAGGGCACCTGGGTTTTTAAAAAGGAGCTCACTTCAGTTTGTGGTGTGAGTGTGAGGAGCTGGGAGCAAGAGGCACAAGGAGCTGAGAGTGAGAGCTGCTGGAGGACTGAGGAGCACAAACGTTATCAGACTCCAGGAGGTGAGAATAAGGAAGGTGTTTGGAGGAGGCCATGGGGAAGTAGCCCAGGGAGTTGTAGCTGTCATGCAGCTGTTACAGGAGGCACTATAGACAGCTGCATTCCACAGGGCCCTGGGCTGGAACCTGGAGTAGAGGGCGGGCCTGGGTTCCCCCCAAACCTCCCAATTGACCTGGACTGTGGGTTCTCCCAGAGGGGAAGGTCTCTGGGCTGTTCCCCAACCCACATGGTGAATCTCTGAGGCAAGAAAATCCGCCAATAAGCTCAGGACCCACCAAGATAGAGGAGGAACTTTGTCACAGGAGATAAACACTCCTGGCTTGTAAAACCTAATTTTGTATGTTTAAAATTAATTGGCTTTTAAAAGATTCCAGCAAAAATCCATTTGAATTTTTCAGTCAAGGTTGCAAAAACTGACAGACACTTTTTGAGCAGCTGCTAATGTTTCCCCAGCAGTCTTTGCTAAATTCTTGTTCTCGCTCCCCGCCCCCCCCCCCCCTTCTCAAGCCAAACACAAGTAGTTGGTGTTATCTGGCTTTGTTATTCAGCATTTAACCATTTGGGTACCTTAATACTTTTATGAAGTTCAACATCTTTAAAATAAGGACCAGAGGACATGGCTGTGGCGGGGGAAGGGAGATGTGTCACAAGAGTAGCAATAAAATAACGAGGAGTCCTTGTTGCACCTTAGAGACTAACAACTTTATTTGGGCATAAATTTCATGGGCTATAACCTACTTCATCAGATGCATGAAGTGAAAAATACAGGAGCAGGTATAAATACATGAAAGGATGAGGGTTGCTTTACCAAGTGTGAGGTCAGTCTAATGAGATAAATCAATTAACAGCAGGATACCAAGGGAGGAAAAATAACTTTTGAAGTGGTAAGAGAGTGGCCCATTACAAACAGTTGACAAGAAGGTGTGAGTAACTGTAGGGAGAAATTAGTATTGGGGAAATTAAGTTTAGGTTTTGTAATGACCCAATCACTCCCAGTCTTTAATCTGATGGTATCCAGTTCACAAATTAATTCCAGTTCTGCAGCTTCACATTGGAGTCTGTTTTTGAAGTTTTTGTTGTTGTTGAAGGATTGCCACTTTTAGGTCTGTTATTGAATGACCAGAGATATCTCCTCATTTTTGTTTGCTGATACAGACTAACACAGCTACCACTCTGAAAAGAGTAGCAATGTTAGGTACACTGAGCCTTATGGAAGCTCTGAGTAATTAGACAATCACTTTGATGGGGGTACATGGAAACTCTTTAAGCACAAAACAAACAGTTAGCCATATTCATTTTCACATGAAGTTTAACACAATTTCATGACAAATAAAGGGTAAGGGTTGCACTAGGGAAGGAAGATACATTCCCATGAAAACAGGTAGTGTATATTGTAAAAAGAATAAAACAGATGTAAATAAGACCTGCTTTTTAATTAAGTATTATAGAGGCTCCAAAGAGGAGCCACAATAGATTGTTTCCTTTTTCACATGGCTGTCCGTTTGGAAGCAGAAACCAACACAGCACCAAGAAAGATCAGTGAATATTAGAAACGGAGCTTAACCATTAACAATCTTATTCAAAAGTAATGTTTAACTGTGATGTAAAATAAATGTTATTAGGAAGTAAAAACGTAGATGGTAGCATTTTGTAAATGGAAAAAGAATAATTGCATTAAAAATATGCAATTGTATAAAAGATTGAAATGCCCTAGATTGGAAACAAATCAACTAATCGCTTAAGGTTAAATCTATTACGAAAATATTGTTTAATAATATCAATGAGCAAGTGTTGCAGCCAGAATTAGCATCTAGAGTGTTGTACTTTGAAAATCAACAAAGCAAAGAATTCACTGATAAAGAGCTTTTAACTGTTTTATGTGTGAGGTTGTAAATGTTTTTTTTTTTTTTTTTTTTTTTTTTAATGTACAAGATCAAGTTAATATCCTATCATGAAAGGTACAAGGCAAAAAAATGACATTTGCAGTATATGGGAAATATATTGGGGGGAGGGATAGTGGTTTGAGCATTGGCCTGCTAAACCCAGGGTAGTGAGCTCAATCCTTGAGGGGCCCACTTAGGGATGTGGCAGGGCCGATGCAAGGAAGTTTCCTGCCCTAGGCGAAACTTGCACGCCCCCCCCCCAGCCCTGTGGTAGCTTCCCCGCACCCCCCTGCAACATCTTCCCCCCTCCCCCGGGGAACCATGCGGCAGCTCTCCACCCTAGCTCACCTCTGCTCCGCCTCCTCCCCGAGCACACCACCCCCGCTCTAATTCTCCTCTTAGATTTGTGATGCCAAACAGCTGATTGGCACTGCAAGCCTGGGAAGCGGGAGAAGTGGAGTGGCGACCGCGTGCTTGGGGAGGAACACTGTTTTAAAAAAAAAAATAAAAATTGGGGGCACCGCTTTTTGGTGCCCCCAAATCTTGGTGCCCTAGGAACCGCCTAGTTCATCTTAATGGTAGCACTAGCCCTGGATGTGGGGCAAAATCAGTACTTGGTCCTGCTAGTGAAGGCAGGGAGCTGGTCTCAATGACCCTTCAGGCTCCCTTCCAGTTCTATGAGATAGGTATATCTCCATATATTATATGCTATATAAAGTCAAAGAGGCTTTAAGTGACATAAAACAAGGAAAGTTGCCCTCTTTTATCTCCACAGAAAAGTTAAAAATTTGGTACAAGGGAAGTAATGCTAATTAGTACAGGGTATGAAAATTAACAAGGGTCCAACACCATGAAGTTCGTGGGGGGAAAAAACCCCAAACCCGACCTTGGTCAGTGTGTTACCAGTGAAAGCACTAGAAAGCACTACAACTTATGGTATGGAAGACGTTTGTTTTCTCTCCTCAGATACTGTTGCAAGAGAATGCAAGGTCTGGAAAGCTCCAGACTTGTACTGCTCTTTGCACTTGGGGACACTTACATGGACAGGTGTAATGTCTTACAGACAGAGTTGCCGACATATGCACTCTGGGGGAACAGTCTCCAAATTACACACTACGGGATGTTGGTAAAGTAAAAACTGACAGATATTGTGTGATGGATGAAAAGGACCACTTCTGGTATGGATTCAGGGAATGTTATTTTAATTGACCTATGTTCTGTGTCACACCTAAATTGGTAATAAATTGAAAGTTTTAGATTTTGTGCCAGTTTTTCATAATATACTTAAAACAAAAGCAGAGTTAAAATGACAGAAGATTGCTTTAAAGCTCATAATGTGGTATTACACTCTGGTGGACTATGCCAGAGGAAAACAACAAGGAGTCCGGTGGCACTTTAAAGACTAACAGATTTATTTGGGCATAAGCTTTCGTGGGTAAAAAACCCACTTCTTCAGATGCATCTGAAGTGCTCCTAAATTCCTTAGCTCCTAGCAAAATTCCAGCTCAAGTGACTTGGGAGAGGCAGAAGTTGTTTGGGGCTCATCCCATGCAGAGGTTTAAACTTGATTGTAGAAATAAAATGCTTTAAAAATCTCTTGGCATCCACTGTGCATTTGTTCTGACACAGACGGGTTTCTGTCTCCTGAACCTGCAAAGTACAGTAATTAATAACACCTGGAACAGGCCTTGTTAAAGATTTAGGGAGGATTAAGTCTCCTGTGGAAATGAATAAGAGAGAAAAGAGAATCCCCATGGGGAAATAAGCAGTCAGGGGGATGTCTGCCTCTTCCTGGCGAATGAACATCATTTGCTTTTCATGTCCAAACCAGAAGCTTCCAAAGAATGATGGAAAGCAATTGTTGACATGCAAGAAGAAATATGGATTAAGTTTCTAACTGTGTTTAGAGCATCAGGGGATGAATTAGCCTAATTGGTGTATTAGTCTCAGTTACACAGAGTAATCACCACAGGCTGCTTCTGTTTTCATTAGAAATTTAATTAAGTTTATCAATGTTTGGCTTCTCCACCCCCATTTTCCAGCATCTCCACAAGCATTCTTTTGTTTAATCAGTATTTTTGTAGTGAGGTGGGGAGGAAGCTCTTTTGACTATATTCCGTTTTTAAATTTTTTTCTTGGCGTGGTTCTGTACTTCAATCTCTGCTTATCTAAAATCCGTTGCAAAGTTGCTGCTCCAAACTCCAAAGTAAGCTCCAGTGCAGCCTGTTGTTCCAGTCTGCACTTCTTGCTGGAGAAGGAATTGATGGTTTATGGAATGGAGAACAGAGCAGGTTGGGATATGTCACTACAGTCACCAGCTGACTCGGGCTCATGGGGCTTGGGTTGCTGGCCATAAAATTGTGGTGTAGACATTCAGGCTGAAGCCCAGGCTCTGGGACCTTCTCCCCATGGTTTTCCCATCATATCCATTTAGCTGGAAAGGACTTTGAGCTAGGGGCTGTCTCTCACGAAGTGTATATATATCATCTAGCCCAATGGGGCCTTGGTCTCAGTTGGTGCAACCATAATACAAATATTAAACTAAAATGGCCTCTTCCAATTGACCTATAGGAATGTGTGTTCAAGCTGAAACCAAAATGGGATACTTTTGTTAGAAATATGTCTCATAGCTCTGGCAGTGCCAGGTGTCCTCGAAGTGGGCATATATTACATTTATACTTACTTTAAGGCCCCTTTACATTGCCCTAGGGTGCAAAGAGGCCCCAGTGTGAATAAGCATCAGGACCATTGTGTGCATGCCCCTAGTTCTGGAATAGTCCAGCATATGCTTAGCACAGATCTGCAGGAGTGCATGGATTTAAATCCTCAGCTGATTTAAATCCAAATCACTGGAGCTACACTGATTTACAGCAGCTAAGGAACTAGCTCATTTCCCCTCTCTTTTTGGGTGTTTTTAATGGAGTTACAGTAGCAGTGATGAATCAGGCTGTCTCCAGTTTCATCCAGAAACTGGAAAGTCTCCATCGCTTAGAGTTATTCCTGGCTAATGGAAGGGCGCGCTCCATAAATGTTGCTTCCAAGTGTCACCGATGATATTTGTCTTTGCGCAGAGTCTGCAATGTGATGCAATTAAAAACAAACATCCCCCTATTTAGGAATCAGAGCACATGATGGATGGGCCCACGGCTCAGTGTTGCTCTGTAGAGGACTGGTAGCAGACTTAAGCTGGGTGATAGCGAGCTGCTGTCAGCTGGAGTACGCCATGCAACACTTAAAGTTACATCTTTCCATTCTCCGGAATCCAGTTTTGCCACATGCTGATGTTCAAAGATGGACCTTCCTCCAACGCAATCAGTGGGGACGTTAGCATCCCTGATATTTGTCTTGTTATCTCACCACTCTACCAATCTCATCTTACTTTATCAGCACAACTAAAAAAGAACACAAATATTCAGCATTGCTTAGTATTTGTCATTAGTGCAAGAGACTACAACTTGCCCTGCTGCATTGTCTAAATTAATCCACTGAGGGATATTGAATCACTTAATCATGGCGGAAACGTACTGCTTTGGAAAGGCACGCTTTCCCTTCATTAGATTTAATATATTTCTCATTATACAAATCTGCCACTGCGACAATAAGTCTTGTTCATAAATCAGTTTGCCCTTTTGCTTTGCAGTCGCGGAGAACTTTCATCAAAGAAGACATAAATGGAACCTGTAAGACAGGAGGTCAGAGCAGCGCTAACCAGATATTAATATCTATTCATTAAGCTTATTTTAATAGCACATTTTAATAGCCTCTGTAAAACAATTATGGTCCCCTTCTTTTCTTCCCCCGTCTTCATGTTGGCATTTTCACACTGTAAAAAGAGAGAGAAAATAATTACATGGTTATTATTTATTGTTTGTTTTATGGTAGTGTCTAGAAGCCCCACTGTGCTAGGTGCTGTACATTAGAGAGAGTCAATTTTTTTATTTTTCAGAATTTCATTAATGTTTCTTTATTAAACATTTGTGGAAATGTTTCAAAAATTAAAAAAAAAAAAATCAACGCAAACTTTTCAGCAGTTTCTGACCGGTTCTTCTCCAGATGTGCATATACAAATAAAATTGAAATTTGCTCATCACTTTTCCAGTGGGTTGTGTCTCTAGGTCTTTTGTTTTAAGACCACGAATCAGTTATTTACACAACATTGAGGGTCAATAGACTATGAATCAATGCACAATAAAATCACAAGCTGAAGCACCATGTTAGCATATGCAGTATTTACCTCCGAGATTATTCTGCCCTGGATAGTGCAAGGCTTTTAAAATTTTTAAGAAGCTGAGAAATTAGTTTCTGACAAACACTGCAAAATACTTTGGGCAAAATAAGGGGATAAGCTCTGTCCTAAGTTATACCCATGCTGCTGCCGCCTCCTCTTTCTTCATTAAATTAGCATCCAGGAGCTCCTACAAAACATCAGGGCACTAGCGTACTAGGCCTGGTACACACACTTAGTGTATACCTAGACTGCCACCACATCCAGAGAGGCCATCCTGCCTCCCTTCTCCTTGTCTTGCATTTCTCCTGAAGAAAATATATCTCATTATTTATCTCAACCTATCTCTGTTATGCATGAGCAAAGATCTGGGCTGTCTCCTTTTTTTGTGATTCTTATTTCTAGATTTACTACACAGCTTCATCCATTCTCTCTCTCTCCCACACTCAGTACGGAGCATGTTTCCTTTTCAAGAGGGCTACACTCTAAGCCTGTACGGTGTTTGTATGTCTGACGAATTGCTCTGTTCCTCTGACGCAATCTCCTGTGTTATATCATTAGCCAATTAAGATGTAAGGGTTCAGAAAAACTCACTTCAGTGGGTGAATAGTCTCTGATTTTAATTATTTGGAGCTGCTTTGGTGGAGCTACACCTATGTTCCCCTTATTTTTCCCTCTTCTCCATAGGTTCCTGCATTAGGAACTTAGGAACTGCCAAAATGCATCAGACCAGGGATCCATTTAGTTCAGTACACTGCCTTTGACAGCTGCCAGCACTCCCTTAGTTAGAGGAATGCTGTCAGAAACATGGGATTCTCCTCCTGTTTCTGCTGCTGGCTCACAGTATGACTTTAAAGATTCATAGATTTTTAAAGGCCAGAAAGGATCACTGTGATGGCCAAGTTCTCCTATTGCAGCACACAGGCCAGAAAACTTTCTTTCATTAATTCCTGTTTCATGTTCAATAGCTGTGCTTGAACTAGAGCAGATCTTTTAGAAAAACATCCAATATTGATTTAAAAATTGCCAGTGATGGAGAGGCCAACACAACCCTTGGTAAGTTGTTTAACTGATTAATTACCCTCCCTGTTAAAAATGTATGCCTTCTTTCTAGTCTAAATTTGTCTAGCTTCAATGATCCAGCGACTGATTCTTGTTATACCTTTTCCTGCTAGACTGAAGAGCTCTCTATTATCAAATTTTTATTCCATATGTAAATACTTATAGACTGTGATGAAGTTGCACCTTAATCTTCTCTTTGATGAGCTAAAGAGATTGAGCTTCTTGAAATTAATCTTCCCTGTGCCTTAGTTTCCAAGGGTAAGTGTCTAAGTGATTTAAGAGCCTAAATCCTATTTTTTTATTGGGATTTAAGCTCCTAACTTTCTTAGGTGCTTTCAGACATGTTATCTCCAATAGGAATAATAATATTCATGCACCTCCCAAGGTGGGTTATCAAGTGTAATTAATTGTGAGCCACTCTGCAGTCCTTGGATGAAAGCTGCTTAGTAAATGCCCAAAAGTCATATAATTACAATGACTTATTTCCAGAAGACATCACAAACCAGATGTCCATTGCAGGTCAATGCAATACATTTATGACCATGTCTCTAGAGAGTCTTTGCACTGAGGGTATTTCTTAGGTACCAGTGGACAGACCTGAAATGAGGACTCCTGGGAACAACCCAGAAGTCTAGCTACCTTATGTTTTTATACTGACACCCAACTCCATGGTATAGAAAATGCCAAATTACTTCTCCTAAGAGTCCTGGACAAGGGTGTATAATTGTGTTTGTGGCTGCGGTTTGATGTCCTACTATCATAGCTATTTTTGTCCTTTACAAATGTGGCAGCAATTTAGCAATCTATTAACTAGACTTTTTTTCTCATAACTATGTTGGCTGTTGGACGCATAATTCAAATTCACATATAAACCATGAGCTGTTTGCTTTAGCAAGAGCTATAATTTAAGCGTAACCTCAGTAGAAAGCCATTCAATGCCATATCCCTGTAAAGTGTAATTTAGTCTGGCTATGCAATCTTCCTCAGCACCATTCTAATATGGGAGCTTGTTTGCTAAATAATTCTCACAGAGTTTTGCTCTGAGCACTAGTTTTATGCAGAGTCGTCATCTTTCCCCCTCCCCGCTTCTCCCTGAAACACATAAACGTTGCCAAGGTAAATGAGCGCTCTTTGGAAAGCTATTACTGCCATGTAGTTTTCATTTGAAAATGTCACAATAAAGCAATGTTCTTTGATGCTGAGAAGTGTGCCAAGTTAGAGCATGATAAAAACAGCAAATAAAATAAAATAATACATCAGAAAAACTTGAAGGAGAAAAAAAATGACAATTTTTTTTAAGTCCAAGCTTCTTTCTTCTGTGCACGAGTCTGTCATTTGAGATCAGCCAGTTTTCTTCACTTCTACAACATGAGATGGGTCCAAGTGGTGAAATTTGGATTCTCAGTCAGATGCAACATCCCTAGAGTTTGGGGCAGTCCATTACAAAGATAAACCCTGGGCTGTGAAGCTCATCTTTTAATCTGGATTCAAGGGCATTTGGGCCTGGTGGTCTGGATCAGTCCACTAGAGAGGGAGATCCCAGTTGTGAAACTCACATCCAAACCCACTTCCTGATATGAACTTCTGCATAATTTTGGAGAGGGGGGGTTTAATCTGGTGTTCCAGTTCCAACTGTCTCTATAATTATAATCCCCGTATTCCAACCATCTCTAATTATAATCCCCGGAGCCAGGATGTTTTCTGGGGAGCATCCTTGATTCTCTAACCTGCTCAGAATAGAAGGGAGATAAACTCTCATACTGAAGAGCATAATCCAACCTTTAACTGAGGGGCTTAAGGAGACGCTTTCCCTATCGGCTGGTTATTCCATAATTGCCCATTAGGGAGTTCCTTGAGTAGCTGATGTGGGTCACTGTTGGAGGCAGGATACTGGTCTAAAATGGACCCTTGGTCTGATTCAATATGGAAATCTTGTGTTTCTGTGGTTACCTGTCCATCCAGAAACTAATCATGCTGACTTTCAGAGCATGGTGGGTGGCTCATCTATTGACCCAAACTTTAAATAACTACTGTTAATAATAAATAATAATTAATAACCCATAAATAAAGTTTAAGATGTAGCAAAGGAGAACACAGGTGTGTCTGTCACAAAAAGTTTATTTGTGCAAAGTAAAAGAGTAGTGATTTTGTATTTTTACTTAGTGGCAATTATGATTTCTGGTTGAGGAGCAGGGAAACATTCAAAATGAATGAGATTGGGAATGTAGTTTGCTACAAACCATTGCCAAGAGAGGCATTACAACATTTTTTGCAGAAGGAATCTTCTTTTTAGCGTATGCACAATGTGTCTCAGGTGGCATGTGACCAGGATTCATCACCAAATTTGGTCCGCATCATTAGCTGCCCTGGCCTGGGCTGGGTATTGACGGGGAGCGCAACGTGAATGCCGATCAGGATGAATAGAAAACATCCATCACATGTGAGAAGAGATGTTAGTAATGTTGATTTATGCACTAATGGAAGATTACATATTGTAGTGAGGAGGGTGGTATAAGAACCTGTTTAGAATAGAATAGAAAGTCTTAAAAGTGGAATTTAGAGCTAGATCATAAGCTGATGTAAATCTATGTAGCCTCGAGGAAATCAATGTAGCTACATCAAGTTACACTAGCTGGGGATATGGCCTTTAGAAAGGGGAAATGGCTCAGTAACTTGGATAAAACTGTGGAGCGAAGGGATGGGCAGATAAAGCAAGAGAATTTCCAACTCTAGAGTCAGTGAAAGGGATAGAAAAGAGGCCAGGCTGGAGATGTGGACTGAGCCCCAGCAGAGTAATCATAGCTGGCTCACCTTATTGAGGTGTTTTTAATTTAATTAATTAATTGGCTTTCATATAGGAAATCTGTTGTCTTGGTGCAATTGTCCCAGGGATGTATCATGCAGGTATCATCAGCGAACAATTACTGGCTCAGGGAGTGTTCAGGGAAATGATTTAATGAACCCTCACTGGCTCAGAGATTTAAGGAAAATGTAAGATACACCAGGTACCAAGAGAAAAGACAGTCTTCACACGCTATTACAAGGAAGGTCTCAAATCACTTGGTTCTGGAGCAACAGTACTCCGGTGCCTTAGGGCTAAAGCTATTTAGTCTTGGAGTGTCTCTACTCTTCTGGTAATATTAAGCACCTTGAGATTGATGAAGAGCATTATATAAGAACTAGTTATTATTTATTATTATTTTATTATTACTGCTGTTGAAAGCCAAAGCTGAGGTGGCTCTTTGTAAGAGATGACCCTTATGTTCAAAATAAGTCTTGATCTTTTCTTGTGTAAGTGGGAAATTAATCAAAAGAAGGGGAACTATTTTTTTCACCTTTAATACTGAGGAAGCAACAAGGACTGCTCTATTCTCCCAGTTTCTGTAGATTGCACACTGTTACTCACAATCTTTTAGCAGTAGGTATAAGTCTGCAAAAAAGACTAGAGGGAACAACCTTGAAAATCTACTGCCAGTAGAAAGGGGAATGCAACTTAATGAAAGTACAGCTGGGATTTAGAGCTGCTCACATATCTAGGCTGCCTGTTGAAAAGCATGGCATACCAAAGATTGCAGGAGCATGTTATCTTTTCCCCCAGTGCCCTGGGAAATCGGAGGATCATAAGAGCCCATTTTTACATCTGATGGCTCATGACCCTCGAAGATCTTTGCTCCCTGCTGTACACTGACACCAAAGATCCATAAAAGACCTGAACAATTCCTCAGGACAGATAGGGTAGTTCACTGCCTCTGAATCAAGCACTGTATGAGTTTCATCTGATGCTGCAAAATGGCTCAAAGCCTAACTTTGTGTCTCAGTTTTGCTTGCCTACTTTTAGGTATCACTAGCCTCCACTGGCCCAGACTCTGTTATGGACATTGCAAATGGAAATAGGCATATTTGATCACTGTCCCTTCTTATCTTCCCAGCCAATGCACAAGTCATTAAAGCAGCACAATCTGCTCATCTCCAGTAGAGTTGGCTAGGGAATGCTTTTTTCCCCCCATGAAAATGAAAATGTTCATCAAAATTTTCAGCAAAAAGTTGCTTTCCACTAAAATATTTGGGTTTTCATCAAAAAGAACTGGAAACTTTGGTTGTGAACAGAATTGTTGGTGTTGTTTGACATATCTTCATGGAGAACAGATTTCCTTAATGAAAAATTTCTTTTTTGACAAAACTCCCACTTGCAGTGATAAAACTAGAGCAGTGTTGAGGATGGACCTTCTTTCATGAAGGATTTCATGGATTTGAGATAAAATGGAATCATTGCCTACTCATCCTATGCTCGGGAGACGGATCTGATGAATCAAATTGCAGACAAGGTATTAAAGACTCCGTTCTCACATTCCTCATCTCTTTCCTATACACACAAGAATGTGTGTGTTTGGTGGTGAGGGGTGTCTTGTGAGGTCTGTGCCTAGGAATGAAGGTTATAATACGTGGATTCTGATTTTGGTGTTGCTCAGTTTTCCTAACAGTAAAAATGGGTGTCAATAGGACTTTGTGGTGATAGCGGTGGCATGTTGTGTGGCTTTGTTAATTAATGTTTTAAGCCCTTGAGATCCTTGGATGGATGGAACTATACAAGTGGTAACTATCATTATGAGGTAGGAGGAAACAGTAATAATATAAATTCCATTGGAAATTTATTCTACAGTTTACTGAATTGATGCAAAAAATAAGTTTGCGTATTTTCTATGAGCCTGTACTACCTTTCCAGTCTCCTGCCCACATTAAGTGACACCCATTTATATAACTCTCTGTCTCCATTCTGCTATGACAATGGGCAGGCGATTTTTGGATTACACATTCTTTAATGCCAAGGTGCGTAAATTATCTCATAGAGAGAGAGCAAAAATGCAAGGTTCTTTTGTTGGCTTGTTAATAGAAATATTAGACTTGATTGCCAGTTCTAAGCAGCTCATTGTGTTGAGATGAGAGTCTGTGTTCTTTTTCTTTGAGCCTATAGAGAAATTGCTCTCTCTTTCTCTGTGATTGGTTCTTGATTTGTCCTAGAGTTACAACTGGCTTGTTCCTTTAGCATTATGGTAGGTTTCCAGCTGTGCAGTTTAAGCAATCCATGGGATTTATCATCGTTAGAGACAGTTTTATATTTCTTCAATGCAGTTAGCTGTTCAGATGCTGGTGGTGCCATTTGTCTTATTTAATAGGGTTTTAGTCATGTGCATGAAACGTATATTTACCTCTAGTACAACACTTATTGGTGTTTCATGCTCCTCGCCATAGTTGTTGTGGTTGACTAGTTAGGATTTAATGCCAACCAATGCCAATATCTTAAAACTAAACTAAGGAATGATGCTGAGATAACTGTTGTGTCTCCAGATGGCATGATGGCTAGTAATGGCATCCATTATCATCACGGACATTAGGATAATGGTAGCGAATGAATATTTTACCTTGGCATTATTGGTAGTGAGTGATAATAAACTGTAGCAGGCAGAATATTTGGGTCCTGCTGATAAACTCATCTATCTTTTGTTTGTAGTGTTGTTGTAGCTGTGTTGGTCCCAGGATATTAGGGAGACAAGGTGGGGAAGGTAATATCTTTTATTGGACCAACTTCTGTTGGTGAAAGAGACAAGCTTTTGAGCTTACACAGAGTTCGTCGTCGTCTTCTTCTTCATCATGAGTTGATCCTGTCTGTTTTAGTTCATTCTAGCTATGTCTTCCCCCATGCCCCAGACACAAATACGCATGTGTATATAGAAATGATCTAATTCTAATCTATTTTACACTGTCTTTTCACCAGTGTAACTGCACTGATGTCAATGGAGCGATCCTTGATTTACATTATTATAACAGCACGAATCTCATTAGAATTACTCCTTGTTCACATAGATGTAACTGATCTGGCCTCAAAGGATTTACACTTTGTGAGAGAAGAAAGGTCCAAAGAATGTCAGGACGTTATTTTTAAATGAGTCTCAACTCAGTCTCTTAGTGAGGCACAGCTCATAGCTTCAAGACATCTAACTGGCTTCCAAACCTTGGACACAATTGCTGGGGGCTGGGAAATTGGCATTATTAGCCTGTGTAAGCAATATGCTAGACCGCAGTTCCGTCTTGGAGGTGAACTGGGAGGAGTGCCGAAGGGGGTGATAGTATGAAACCCAGACTTTCCTGACGACCACCATCAATTAAAAATCTCTAGGGTCATTAGGAGACCATGTGTTAAGTGAGAATGCAAGCAATCAGTATCTTGCTGAGGCACTAAGGAGCTTTCCCAGCAGTGACAAGGGATTCATTTGTGTGAAGCCCCATCAGTTCTAACTCCAGAAAGAAATAATTCTGCTGCTGAAATGTACTGAAGATGCAACATAGGTGGCTGGAGAACGGTCTTCATTTGTCACATTTATTTGTTAAAAGAAGGGGACATACTGACAGCACCCCCATTAAAGCAGTTCCTCTTATTTATTAGCCCTGCCAGCATCTTTGACTGAAAGCTTTGGGGCCTTTTTTTAAAGAACTTGTCTTTCCAAAGAAGACTAACAACAAATTGGTTTTGTTTGTTATTTGGCATATGAAAATTGGTTCTTTTGTTATAACTTGTCCAGCTTCATTGCCTGCTCGCAAGACTGTTGTCTTGATTACCATTATTAATTTGTATGAAAGCAAAATCTAGAGGCCCCAACTGGGATTAATGCTGCATTGTGCCAGGTGCTGTGTGTACATGCAATAAGAGACAGTCACTGTCCGGAAGAGATGACCACTTACACAGACTATAGGTCGCGATGAGGGAGTACCATTATCCCTATTTCACAGAGGGAGAACTGAGGCACAGAGCGAATAAGGGTTTGTCTACATGGCGCAGCAACATGCACTAAAGGGTGTCATTTCTCAAGCTCACCAACATGTTGTGCGCTAAGTGACCCATTGGACCCTGCTTGCCTGCACTAAAGTTCCCTAGTGAGCATTAATGCAGGCCTGTATCACACAGCACTATGTTACCACGCACCGGGGACCTTTTAGTGTGCACCAGCAGGGTCTACACAGGGAAGTAGTGCACAACATAGTGGTATGCTTTAGAAATCATACCCCTCTAGTGCACATTGCTGTTACGTGTAAACAAGCCCCAAGTGATTTGCCCAAGGTCACACAGACAGTTTGTGGTAGAAATGGGAGCTGAACCTCTGTCTCTTCCATCCCCATTTGGGGCTTTAATTACAAGACCATAGTTCATGACTATGTATATTTCCTGTTAATTTGCATACAATGTTCTGTCAGAACCCAGATTTCTGGCCTGGCATGGACAAATGTGCAGAGCAAGATGTGGGATACTGAGAGAACTTTTGTGAAACTGTCACTACATCAAGTGATTAGATTAGGATTGGATCAACGGTTCTGGGGAATCTCTTTCTGACTGTTCTGTTAAATGTCAAATCACTTCACCACATCTGGTCCCTGTTTCCCCATCTATCCCCCATCTATCTGGGGTAGCGGGGCCGCGGGACTTGCCACGCTCCGGCCGGGGTAGCGGAGCCGCGGGACTTGCTGCGCTCTGGCTGGGCACGGGGCCCTCTTAGGCGCGGGCCCGATTTGGGGGAATCGGCCTAAAGCCAGCCCTGCTAAGGCATGTGTCTATTGAGTATATGTGTGAGCATGCATATAAGGACATGTATTCATGTAAGTGTGTAAGAGTAAGACCATTTGCAAGAGCAGGGTTGGTAACCATTCATGTGTTTGTATATGTGTTTGTATGGTACATATGTATGTACACAGGTGTGCTTGTGAGTATGTATGCAAATTAAGATGGGTGAGAGGGAAGTGCAGTAATTTAATTTATTCCACTGACATTTTTATGCCTCTAGACAGAAGAATGGATGTCAGATCGAAACAGTCTGGAAGTCTCAATATCTGGTTATTGATCTTAAATTTCTTCTTGGTAAAAATAGGAATCAGCACATAATTGATAAAACAAACATACCCTGGGCAGCAAACAGCTTATTGATGATCTGCCTCTGATAAAGTCATGGAGATGACCTCATCGCCCTATTGCCCTGACTTGGGGGATTTCTCTGCTGCTGCCCTCGCTCGCTGAGAGCAGCGATACATTCATTTTGTGCTAGGGGGAGAATGCTCCAGTTGTGGGAGTTACCTGTTCAGCTCCATATATCTCTGTCATGTTACCTCTGCTAATTACCACAAGAGCCTTCTTGACAGCTATTATTACAGGCAATTTTATCCACACTGACATGGGAGACTGAAGCCTTATAAGCATTTAGGAGGAATTTTAGAAAATAGGTCATTTTGTGCTGTGCTTTAACTGGGTTCCCTGGGTACGTGATCAGAGAGCAATTAGTGCTTTTAGAAAAATTAGCCTGAGAACTTTCACCTAGCCAGGTACCTGGAAGGAAAGTTCAATAGGAGACAACTTCAATTAGCAGTTGACCTAAGCCATGTTCTCATTCTCTTGTACAAATGGCAAAGTCTTATCCCATCCCTTTGCTGTATACAGGGCTTTGGACAACCAAATCCCATTAAAATGAATGGGAATTGACTGTCTAGATCTGCTTAGCCCTGTGTTCTGAAGGATCAGTGATCATGGTACTTTCTTGCTAGACCTGTTTCACAGAGCATCATACAGAAGACATATGCAAATACCCACCTGTTATTATTGAGCATATGAGTGTGCTCAGCAAGGTGCATTGGCAGGAAAAAAATGTGTAATATCCACCGCAGAAAGACATGAGATATTTCCATAGGGAATGTGATGCCTCCATGGTTTCTTTAGTCAGGTCCATTGTCAGTCCCCAGAGACAGGAAGTTGTAGAATCCATTGCAAGATATCTAGGAGTACTGAAAACCGAGGCAGTTTGTTCTAATGAATGCAACCCTGCTGTAGAGTCCCAGAAAGGGATTATCTCAAACCAAGAGCTACTGGCCACATTTCCAAAAACCTTTCGGGTTCTGGTCCATTCAAGGAAATCTGCAATGACTTGCTCTCCCTGCCTCTTCATTGGTTGTTGTATCCAGCTGTTGTCTATAGGCTTAGGGCTAGAGTACACTGGAAGCTCTACAGTGGTGCAGCTGCGCTGCTGTAGCGCGTGTGATGAAGGCGCTTTATGCCGATGGGAGAGGGCTCTCCCGTCGGTGTAATAAAACCACCTCTGCAAGAGGCGGTAGCTGTGTTGATGGGAGAAGCTCTCCTGCCAATGTAGCGCTCTCCACACTTGTATGTAGGTCGGTGCAACTTACGTCACTCCGGGGGGTGGCTTATTCACATACCGACATAATCTGTAGTATAGACAAGCCCGCATTCTTCGATTGTTAGCTCTTCAAAGCCAGGACGTTGTGTCTGTCTGTTAGCAGTTTCTACTGCACCTAGAACAAAGGCACTACTGTAACAATACTAATACTAATGCTAATACTTCAATATTTCACTTCAATGAAACTTTGTTTGCACCATAAGCTATGCAAATGTTGTCAAAGTGTAAAAATGAACTAGACCCCCTCAGGTGTCTGTCAGAGGCTGCTAAGATCCACCCAGGGCAGGGCTACTTGCTGCATTTGGAGTCTGATCCCCTCTGTCCATTTCTTAGCAGTGTGCTTTCCAGACATGGAGGTTGGTTGCTACATAGCCTGGTGCCATCTCAGCCATCTCTCTCTTTAGCCTCAGTGTTAAAAACAGCATATGGAAGGGGCATTTCGGCCTCTGGCTCTTCATAGTCAAACAAACAATGGATATATTGCTTCCACTCAACCCTCTCTTATTCTGGCTGCAGGTTTTATGTCAGGTCACATTTAATTTCTGATAATGTGGTAGGTTTATGTCTCATATCAGGGAGAGAGCAAAACAAACAACCCCCTCTCCCCCCCCCCCCCAAAACACACAACTTTTTAAGATCTGTTGCCATCCTGATGGAAAATGATAAGCCCTAGAAAATATTTCCAAGTGCCAATTACTCAAAGGACATGTAGATGCCACTACCATTAAGGTTAATAGCACTTGCGATGCTCCCGGACATTGTGGAACAATGCACTCCATGCTCTTCAATAAAACAATTAGTACCACCAAGCCAAGGTTGTATCCTCTGCTAAAGGATTAGGTCATTAACCTTCACAATGTCAATGTGTTCTCACTTTCAGATTCAACTTAATTAGTGTCCAAGGTAATATTTAAGAGCACACTTCACATCTCATTCTTTGTATGAATGTATTAGCTGATCATAAACTGAGCAGCCCTTAGAGGCTCTAAGGAATAAGAAAGCAGGGAGATGAAACATGCAGAAGAAGAGAGAGACACACAACAGTCTGAGCTAGGGCAAGACACAGACACTTAAAGGTGTCCCTACAGATAAACAAGGGGAAGAGAGAAAATGGGGTATCAAAATCTACTCCCACTTGCAGTGGTATAAAATAGGAGTGAACTATTGACACCTATAGAGTTACACTATTAAAAAAGTCAGTGTAAGTAAGATCAAAATCAGGCCCAGAGTGTTATCACTTTAATATTAATAACACTTTGTTCAGCTGTAATATTGTCCACTAAAGGTTCTGCGAGCTCTCCATAAAACAGGAGAGAGGAAGGATGATCTTGTTCTGAAAGGACTGGCCAGACAGTAAGGTCATCTGAAGTCAATTCCTGGTTTGGCCATAGACTGCCTGGGTAACCTTGGGCAAGTCACTGAATAGTTCTGAGCCTCAGTTCCCCACCAGTAAAATGGAGATAATAATCCTTCACTTTACTCACCTTTTGTGTGTTTAGACTGTAAACTCTTTGGGGCAGACGTGGTGTACTTTGTGTTTCTACAGTGTCTAGCACAAAGTGGCCCTCATCTCAGTTCGGGCCTCTAGACACTTGTGCTATAATACTAATAGCTATTGATTAAGCCTCCCAAGACCTAGGCAGAGTAAATGAACAATATCCACCCTGTGGATGTGTTTAAGATGCCTGGTACTATAAATAATGTCAGGTATTTAGTCATTATCCCCCCCACCCCAGCATGTTCATAAATCTATTTTATAGCCCTTTAAAATGCCGGTGATACAAAATTCCATAGTGAAGCACCACCCCATATATGTCAGATGTGTTGGACTATGGGACATCACTCCAGTTTTACATTGCTGTAACTCTTGGTTTCATTGTGGTGATTCCGGTTTGCAGGTGGTGATGATCCCCAAGCAGACTCTAAAGGCCTGATTTTCATTTACACGAAGATTTGTTTACACTGCTCTGGCACATTAAAGTGGCCTTTACATGCATAAAAATTACATTTACACTCACTTTAAAACACTTTTACACTGCCAGAGAGGTGTAAAGGGGCCTTAATGTTAATGAGAATCAGGCCCTATATATCCAGAAATCAAACACTGGCATATCTCTGTGTACGAGTCCCCGCCTGGATAGAATTATGGAGCACATTCATGTTCAGAGCACTGTGCCAATATGATGTAGCTCATCCTGCCAGGGGGATGTTATCCACATTTTACAGAGAGGGAAACTTACGCAGAGACTCTAGGCCAGATCTTTGGCTGGTGTAAATCAGCATACCTCCATTACATACATGGATTTAATCATAGAATCATAGAATAGAATCCTAGAATATCAGAGTTGGAAGGGACCTCAAGAGGTCATCTAGTCCAACCCCCTGCTCAAAGCAGGACCAATTCCCAGCTAAATCATCCCAGCCAGGGCTTTGTCAAGCCGGGCCTTAAAAACCTCCAAGGAAGGAGACTCCACCACCTCCCTAGGTAACGCATTCCAGTGTTTCACCACCCTCCTAGTGAAATAGTTTTTCCTGATATCCAACCTGGACCTCCCCGACTGCAACTTGAGACCATTGCTCCTTGTTCTGTCATCTGCCACCACTGAGAACAGCCGAGCTCCATCCTCTTTGGAACCCCCCTTCAGGTAGTTGAAGGCTGCTATCAAATCCCCCCTCATTCTTCTCTTCTGGAGACTAAACAATCCCAGTTCCCTCAGCTTCTCCTCATAAGTCATGTGCTCCAGACCCCTAATCATTTTTGTTGCCCTCCGCTGGACTCTTTCCAATTTTTCCACATCCTTCTTGTAGTGTGGGGCCCAAAACTGGACACAGTATTCCAGATGAGGCCTCACCAATGTCGAATAAAGGGGAACGATCACGTTCCTCGATCTGCTGGCAATGCCCCTACTTATACAGCCCAAAATGCCGTTAGCCTTCTTGGCAACAAGAGCACACTGTTGACTCATATCCAGCTTCTCGTCCACTGTGACCCCTAGGTCCTTTTCTGCAGAACTGCTACCTAGCCATTCGGTCCCTAGTCTGTAGCAGTGCATGGGATTCTTCCGTCCTAAGTGCAGCACTCTGCACTTGTCCTTGTTGAACCTCATCAGGTTTTTTTCGGCCCAATCCTCTAATTTGTCTAGCTCCCTCTGTATCCGATCCCTACCCTCTAGTGTATCTACCACGCCTCCTAGTTTAGTGTCATCTGCAAACTTGCTGAGAGTGCAGTCCACACCATCCTCCAGATCATTAATAAAGATATTAAACAAAACCGGCCCCAGGACCGACCCTTGGGGCACTCCGCTTGAAACCGGCTGCCAACTAGACATGGAGCCATTGATCACTACCCGTTGAGCCCGACGATCTAGCCAGCTTTCTATCCACCGTACAGTCCATTCATCCAGCCCATACTTCTTTAACTTGGCGGCAAGAATACTGTGGGAGACCGTATCAAAAGCTTTGCTAAAGTCAAGGAATAACACATCCACTGCTTTCCCCTCATCCACAGAGCCAGTTATCTCATCATAGAAGGCAATTAGGTTAGTCAGGCACGACTTCCCCTTCGTGAATCCATGCTGACTGTTCCTGATCACTTTCCTCTCCTCTAAATGTTTCATAATTGATTCCTTGAGGACCTGCTCCATGATTTTTCCAGGGACTGAGGTGAAGCTGACTGGCCTGTAGTTCCCCGGATCCTCCTTCTTCCCTTTTTTAAAGATGGGCACTACATTAGCCTTTTTCCAGTCATCTGGGACCTCCCCCGATCGCCATGAGTTTTCAAAAATAATGGCTAATGGCTCTGCAATCTCACCCGCCAACTCCTTTAGCACCCTCGGATGCAGCGCATCCGGCCCCATGGACTTGTGCACGTCCAGTTTTTCTAAATCGTCCCGAACCACTTCTTTCTCCACAGAGGGCTGGTCACCTTCTCCCCATGCTGTACTGCCCAGTGCAGCAATCTGGGAGCTGACCTTGTGCGTGAAGATTTAGGGTGATTCAAACCAGGTAGGGAGCTAGCCCAGTGTGGTAAAAGCCAAAGGACCTGATTATCAGAGATGCTAAGCAGCAGGGCCGGCTCCAGGCACCAGCTTGGTAAGCAGGTGCTTGGGACGGCCACTCCGGAGAGGGACGGCAGGTCCAGCTATTCGGCGGCAATTTGGCGGACCATCCCTCACTCCCGCTTGGAGCGAAGGACCTTCCGCCGAATTGCCGCCGCAGATCGCGATCGCAACTTTTTTTATTTTTTATTTATTTATTTATTTTGTTGGTTGCTTGGGACGGCCAAAACCCTGGAGCCGGCCCTGCTAAGCAGCCAGAAGTGCAGTTGACTTCTATGGAAGGTAAGGGGAGTTCAATGCTTCTGAAAATTGGGCCACATTTCTTTAGATGCCTAAGCTAAGATACATCTAAAAATTGTTAACTTAAAGAACTTGTCCAAGGCTACCCAGGAGGCCTGATTCTCTGCTGCTTTGTACCTGGTGTCACCATTTATGCCTATGCAAAGTGAGTTTAAAATGCCACCACATAAGGTTTTGAACCCACTTTGCTCAGGTGGAAATGACTACAGAAAGTTCTAGGTAATATAGAAGGAAGTCGAGGGAGACTGTTTCTGGTCTGGGATTAGCAGTCAATTGTTCTGGCACCCAGTCTTTTGCTGAAGCTACTAGATTGTGCCTCTCAAATATTCTTACTTGAACTACCAAGTGAAAGATTCTTTTCAAAATTCTAGTATAATCCTGATTTATTTTTTCCCTTAAAGGTAGACCTGAATAAAAAAATTGGATACTATCTCTTGGGATGCTATGAGTGCAAATTTGTGATAGAGGAGTCTACGTCCTGGGCAATGCAACTCATTGGAGCCCATGATGCTGGCAGTCAGGCAGACTTCACATCACACATCCACATCCAGTGTCCTATCCCTTTCCCCTTAATTGCTAGTCTTTCATTGTATGTGTCAAAATCACAAGTCTTCTCTTCGGCAGACAAGTACAATGCAGGCTGTGGTTTTATTTGTGTGTGTGTGTTTCCATAATACCCTCAGCAAAAGACATCTCATCAATCACAGCAGACAGAAACAAAGAAGAAAAATTGTCTATAATTTAGCACGGCAGAAAGATTAGAGATGATTTCACCAGGGTTTTCATTTTGTAATCTCTCAGATAGATTTCCAGCAACTTTTCATTTTCAGCATTGATTATTAATAGATATGCTTCCATGTTCTAATTCTGTATTTGTAGGTGTATTTAGGTTTATGTTTGTCATGTTTTTTTAAAATGTCTCTAGCAACCACTGATGGGCTTGAGATGGTGGTTTATTAATTATTATTATTATTATTTTCTTTTTTACTATGACTACTACTGTTACTAGAGTAGCACCTTGAGGTCCCAACTAGGTATTGTAGAAACACCCTAGCAAGAGAGAGTCCCTGCTCCAGAGAGTCACAATCTAATGAATATACACAATTAGAAAGGAATTACTGTATTACCTACCCAGTCTTCTCACTGAATTTGATTTCCTGGATGACAGAAATACTATGAAGAGGGCAGATTGTGACCATGCTTATTAAGCTAGAATGTGAGTGTTTCCCTGTCCACATTCCCCCCACTGTACCACAAACACACTAAAAACCATTCAAATATAAACACAAATTCAAATGCCAAGATAGTCAGGTCCCTTTGGTAGTAGGAGATGTCTCAGTGGAAAAGATCTATTAAATCGCATCAGGACCAGAGAAGGATTGTTTCCCACAATCTATCCTCCTCCACTCCCATTTTACATGTCTTGTTTACAGTGGGCATCTGGAGAGACTATTCCTCAGGTTAATAGAAACCCTCACTGGCAGGAAAAATTCCCTGAAATTCATTCTAAATCTTCCTTAGCTCAGTTACCCTCCTATAATGCCATTCCCCCTCCTACCCTCAAAGTTCCTTATCTCATGTTACCATATCAAAGTCACAGCTTTATTTCATGGTGAAATATTGTGAAGCAGCTTTATGATAAACATTGGCCAAGCCAAGCTTCTAACTGGTAAATTGGAACAAATCTGGTCCCAGGGTTAATGGGTATTTAGGCTGCTGGTGTGCTGAGACCACTGTCTATCACATTGACCTATATTATCTCATTGTTTCCTTGTACTCCCCTGTCTGTCTCCATCTGTTGTCTCTTGTTTTATACTTAGACTGTAAATTCTTTGGGACAGGGACCATCTTTTTGCCCTGTGTTTATACAGTGCTTAATGAGTTTGTACAGGTTCAAAGAGATGCTTCAAAGCTTGCAGGCCCCGCAGCTCACAATTCATTGTTGGCTAATTCACACTTTCTCACACTGGTTAACTAGCAGCCAGAGCCTAATTTAGGCCACTGGGTTGCACCTGGAGAAGTAATAGGCCTAATTGGTGATCAAGCCCAGCTGTGTCCTCAGAAAGGAAAGTGCAGAGGGTAGGAGGGGAAAAAAAGCCAAGCAGATGGAAGTTTCTTCTGCTGGACTGATGTGTGAGAGAAACCTGAGCTAGAGGATATTGAGTCTGTCCTGTGAAGAACTTTACAGGTATGAGGCTGATCCCTGGCAAGAAGCCTTGAGGGTGGAGGGTATGGGACCTAATTAGAGAGCCTAGGAAGCTGAAGGTGTCAGGGAAGGCTCCTGGAGGCAGTGAAACCCTGGGTACAGATAGTGAAAGGGTGAGGGCTACAGGAAACTGTGATTCTCACTGTAGTGGAACTGAAAGGGGTTCAATCTGCAGCAGAGATGCGGGGGGTTGGGAACAAGGGGTTCTCACCAGGGTGAGACTGAGACAGGATTGGGGGAGTACTAGGAGCAGAGCAAGGATTTCTTTGAATGGTCTACATTGAAGGGTGATAACTGCTGGTCTTAACTCTCAGGAGGAGGGGCTGAACAGTCTGGAGCTTTAGGTCTTGTTTTATGTTGCAGTGAGACTGGAGTACCCTGAAAAGGGTGTGGAATTAAATCATGACCTGGCCAAGTTGCAAGAAGACCTAGGCCACCCGAGGGCTGGAGTGACTATCAGCAGGAGGTGCTACAGAAAGAGAGCTGCCACACCTAGCCATGAGGTGGACACACCTGTGGTGAGTCTACTATTCTACACCCATATTCTCTCCTGACTTAGTGCCTGTGACTGAAGCAGTCAGTAGGGTTCCATAGGCTATACCAGTAAGTCAAGGAAAAACTTCTCTTTGAGGCCTATGTGCTCAAAAGCCTCTGCTAATTTTGGTTTCCTCCATTGTTGGATGTCCAGCTTGATCTGTGTATCTACCCTGCTCATAGGCAACAAAATGCCTGTAGCTGTGAAATCTGGTGGCCTCGCCTTCCTTTGTGTTGGAGATCCAGATTGTATTTATACAGCCTTATGCCCTTAGAAGTCCTTCACTGTACTCTGATTTTTCTTTAAAGTGTCAAGCTTGATCCCTCCTTGGGAGCAGTGTGCTCAGTGATTAGTGTAGCAGGGTGCTCTGGCCTTTTTTAATCGCCAGGGAGCAACCTGGTCCTCTTCTGGAGGGAAGCCGAGTGGGCAGGTACTGGGAATCAGCTGGCCCAGCTAAACAGCAGCTATTGATAGGGTCTGATTCTCTGCTGGTGGATATAGAGGGAGGGCCCTACCTGGTGGTGGGAAAAGCAGGTGAGAACTGAAAGTACTTCTGTGGCTGCACAGAACTGCAAGCCAAAGGGCCCCACAATCTCAGCGAAGAACAGGGCACTTGCAATTTATTCTACATTTCCTTTTGGCTTCTGTTTGAGAATTGAGCCCTGAAGAAAGGGACTATAAATGGAATGCGGCTTGGCTGACTGCTTGTTCCAGGCTGGTGGTCAAATCCACCAGCCTACAATTACCTTGCAAGGTATACTGTTTGATTTATTGTGTCTCCTGGGTCATGATATTCTTATGATGCAATATGTCACTCAAGATTTCATCCTGAATACAAGGGAATGGAAAGTCTCTTAAGGAGGAAAAAGGTTGGGGCAAATCATCCCTGAATTTCTTATGCGATGTTTTAACAACATCCCCAAACTCCTGTTTCCCAGCCACGTGACAAAATCAGGCTTGCATGCACATCTGCCCTTTACTGTTTCTCCTGGGGTAATTCACCATTTTCCCACCAGCCCACTGAAATGGGCAGACCACTCATTGATCCGTTGCTGGCCCAAGTCCCTGTTAAGGAGCAGGGGGTCAATGTTCTAATGTTGCAATGGAATTATCATGTAATTATATTGTGGTTTTGCTTTGGGTCGTATTAATTACCCTTTTGAATTCATATAATTGGAACCTTGTGTATATGATGTATTTTGAAACTAGCTGAAAGTGTGAGGGATTTCCTGGCCCTGCTTGCAAACCAGGGGACTCTGAGGGAAGCCCTGCGACGTAGGTCATCTACACTGTTTTAAAACCTGCAATAGTGAGTCTTAGAGCCCAGGTCTATAGAAATGGGCTTGCACTGTGGTATTAAACAGATGTGTGAACCCTTGGGCTCGGGGCTGGGTTTCGAAGCTGAAGCTCTGATCTGAGCCCAAACATCTAGACAGCTGTTTTCAGTGTCATAGAGTGAGTCTGACTCTGGAGACCTGTGATTTGAGACTTGCTGCTGTGGGGTTTAAAAGGCAATGTGGCCCTACACTGAGTCAGCAGACAACCAGTCTGGAAAGAGCCAGCTTCAAGCAAGGTGGGGTGAGTTCTGCCTTAGGGAGAAACCAGGTTTTTCAATTTGGTGGTTCTCTTTCTGAATTCTAAGAAATAAACTAGTGTGATACTGTGACTTTCCAGCAAGAGTATTCATGGTTTTATTTAACGTCTGTATGTATTCTGTGAACCTAACAAAGTACATGACTGATTTACTTATTACCCCCTTGCTGTTTGTAATTCACTGCTGGAATCCAAGTATAGTAATGACTCATTATTGAACTAATAATGATATAACAAGGAGTCCGGTGGCACCTTAAAGACGAACCGGTTTATTTGGGCATAAGCTTTCGTGGGTAAAAAACCACTTCTTATGCCCAAATAAATCTGTTAGCCTTTAAGGTGCCACTGGACTCCTTGTTGTTTTTGTGGATACAGACTAACACAGCTACCTCATAATAATCTAGTGAACTTTCTGCTTATGATGCTTAAAAAAGGTATTAAAGCATGACTGCAGTTACAATTGCACTGTAACTTCAATGTAATCACAGTATCCTTGTTAAAGAAGGTCAAATTAATCCTTGGAATAACTCCTTTCTTAAATGGTGGTGTACCGTAGATATCTGGCCTTGGGAGGTTCTTCTACAATGATTGGTAGCTCTGGAGATTCCTGGGTGTTGAGGGATGCTCAGTTCTCTGCCTTCTGAGGCATGCTGCCAGTTCGTTGTGTGTGTGTTTGTCTCTCTTCTCTCCCCCCCCCCCCCCTTTGTGATGCTTTAGGTCACAGTTGGTTTGTCCTCACCTTGCTTATATGGTCTGATCATGTCAGCTGGCTCCTGCCTGCTGTTCATCTCGGCAGCAATCAGCAGAGTGCCTGCATTCACTGACAACACGCAAGCAAGCCTCTATTATGCTGCTTCATCTACTGTTTCTAGGAACAATTCCTTGCAGCACTGAGGATAGGGATTTATCTTCTGCTCTTTCCATTTCGGGTATAATGCATGGATCTTTTCATTGTGTTTTATAGCTGAAGATCCATATCAATAGAAGGATAGGGGGAGAGAACATGCAGAAAAGTGACTTGAACAGATTAAAAACCACAGGGCTCCTAATGTGTTACACCAGTTCCAGTTACGCTGACTTTGCTCTTATGCCCCCAAGTTAAAGGCCTCATTATTACCTGAAACAAGATTTCAATGGCTAATCAATAGTCCCAGGGGGCAGCAGCAACAGTTACAACTTCACCAGGGGGGAAAATAGAGCCAGATTCTCTGCTCGTATATCAGTTTAGCTTCATTGAAGCCAATAGAACTAAGCTGATTTATATCAGCTGAGGATCTGGTCCCTAGTATATAGATAAATACATTTAGAGTCATTTGAGTGCAAGAAGAAAACAGCATGAACTGAGTGAGTCTGGGAGGGCGTGAGTAAATTCAGCAGAGCTGGCCAATCGGTTTCTATTGGCATAAATTGTAAAGAACAACCACCGCAATAACAAAACTCTCCACTATAAATCTGCTCCTTATTGCTTACAGCTTTAGGCTGACTTAAAATCAACTTTTATTAGCTCCATATTAGGGGATTGTTTCCTTTATAATTTGATTATTAGAATGGATCTTTGAAATCTGCATTTCCATATAGATAGAACTGCTTCTTATAACCCTGCCGCATTTCTAAAGAGGCGAAAGAATTCACGGGGGCTGATTGCTTCTGAAGGGGGACTGGCAGCAGCAGGGGATGGGTTGGAAGTAGAGGTACTTCTACCCTGGCATCAGGGCTACACAACAGACTGCATAATAAAATCATGGTAGAATTCATGAGGATATTGCTCATTCAATTTTACTACTCTTTGCATTACGCTAGTGTCTAGGTGCCCAAACTGAAATCAGCCCCCTTCTGCTAGGTGCTGTCTGCACACAGGTTGTAAGCTCTTTGGAGCAGAGACTTAACAGACAAGTCAGGAATAGGATGGGGAGAAAGGAAGTGGTGTCACCCCCAACAGAGAAAGACAGATGAAGTGATTTGCCCAAGCTCATAATGGAATCTAGCATTTCTAGTTCAGTGCTTCAAGCATAAGATCAACCTTTCCTTTCGAATGTGCTGCCGATGCTAATTAGAAACAATTGTGGTGCGAGTTTTGTCATGGAGGCACCTTACCCCGTGGGACCTGGAGAAGAACCATTCACTTGCTTTGAGTATAGAATAGCCATAGAACTAACAAGTTCTAGACACTGCTGACCTGAGCAGGCTCAAACCAATACCCCGGTGGGAAAATGTTCCGTAGCCCTTGGAGTACTACGAAACAGCACAGATTAAAGGATTCATGGTTCTGAAACACAGGCATGTTAGGATTTCACATGACCAGGGAAGCTGAAAGGCTGTATGTGCTGGGCAAGTGACAATTAACACTGGGTATTGAATGTCTGTGCTGGAAACTGGGGCTTCACTTGGTCAATGGGAACCTCAAGTTCAATCAGTCTGTGTTGAGATTCTTGGGATGAAAGCTCCTCCGTAGGAGGCCTGTGGCTATAGGGTAAGCAGAATATCAGTTTCTAGAAATACCTTGTAGATTCAAAAGTTTGGAATTTTGCCCTTAATTTGCACCAGTCTGGAAATCCAGTGACTTGTCTGTGAGAATGTGATGTGACTTGTGCAAAGAGTGCTGCACTGGGACTTATAAGACATGGGTTCAATTCCTAGTTCTGCCACAGGCCTGTGGGGTGACCTTGTCTCAGTTTCTTTATCTGTACAATGGTGATAATGGTACTGATTCACCTATTGTAAAATGCTGTGAGACGTGTTGCTGAAAAGCACCATGTAAGAGCTCGGCGTTGTGTCCTGGCTTTGGGGAGGATCACTTTCTTCCTATGGAGTCATAGCTACAAACATCTACCTTGAGAGCTTCAGTGTGACAAGTGGAAAATTTCTCCATTAGCAGAACAAAGGGGAATTAATCCCTTCCAGCACTTTTTTTTTTTTTAATGGCCATGAAAACTTTGAATTGAATATGCAATAACAAGTAGGAAAAAATGGAGAAAATATAATCACATAAGAGTAGAATTACTCCAAATTTATTTTCCCCCAGCCTCTTCTTGCACTAATTTTGTATCTATTTGATGTTAGATTGAATGGGTTTCAGGACAGAAGTTAATCCCAGGAAAATAAATCCACACAGTCAAAAATTGAAATTCAACTGAAAAAGGAAGTACATATATAACTGGAGTTGTGGTCCTGCATCTGTTCTCTTCAGGAATAAAATTTACTCCCTGTGCAGAGAGTCTAGGCAATGCTAACACTCCTCATAACTCTTGCTGAAGCCTTCAAAACACTTTGGGGGTGTGTGTGTGTGGGGGGCGGTGCTTAAGACTTTAGGACATCTGTCCAGGGGTAAATTTCACCTGGTGAATATTTAATGTACTAAGCACACATCTGCCTACTGTGTGGGTGGGTTCTAATATAGACCCCCAAAGAGGGCAGGCCCTGCTCTGGAAAGTGCACAATATACAGGTCACACAGGTAGATGAACTGCTGTACTCTGTGCTGGTTAGGCCTCAGCTGGAGTAGGTTGTCCAATTTTGGTCACTGCTGTATAGAAAGGAGGTGGAGAAACTGGAAAGGACCCAGAGGCAAGTGACACAAATGACCAAAGGGCTGGCATGCAAGTCATAGGAGCAAAGGCTGAAGAAATTTTAGTTTGTTGAATGTGGAAAAAAGGAGATTAAGGGGGGGGACATGATAGTGGTCTTCAAATACTTGAAAGGTTGCCATAATAAAGGTGGAGAAAAGTTGTTCTCTCTGCGAACAGAGGACAGGTCAAGGAGCAATGGAGTTGAACTACAGCACAGCAGATTTAGATTAAATCTCAGAAAAAATGTCCCAACAGTAGGACAATGGAACAGACTGCCTAAGTAGATGCTTCTTCACTGGAGGCTTTCAAAAGGAGGCTGGATAGACATGTCTTGGATGGTTTAGACAGAACAAATCCTGCAACTTGTCTTCTGTCAAAGGGCAACCCTTGCCCTTTGTGATCTCTTCTAACCCTGTGAGTCTATGAAACAGACAAAAAGATATGAGGTAGTAAAGAGAGCAGCAGAACCATGGCACAGGAATGCAGTGGAAGCGGGATCACTATATCTGTGCTCACACAGCATGCGTTTGTCATGCTGTCACTGATGCCCACTAATTACATACCTGGTACATGAGGAAGCCAGGCTGTTCTGTATATTGCAGACTCAGGGGTATTCATAGATGTTGTTGATACAAATCCAATTTGAGACATTCGGCTCCAAGAGGTGTAAACAAGATGATGGGCTGTGCTAACAGCACAGGGACACCAAGGCTGCACCCCTGGCTTCGCTGGGTCAGAGACTGGAAGTGCTACCGAATCACAGGCTTGACTCTAGAAGGTTTCAGGACATCTTGCTATTCTCCTGCTTGCAGCTCATCTCCCCTCTGCGCGCCGCCCCTCACCTACGTTGTGGATGTCTGACAAAATACCCTGCATTATATACTCCCAGTGGAGTACTTATAGTTGAAACATGCCTCACATTGACTTTTCATGTGCAATGGGAGTCTTGCGGTGCTGACACTTCACTGCATTGTAGCATCTAATATTCATTCCAGGTCTGCCGTTTGATCAAGATAGTGTGATTCAATGAGACATTATGTTGCTGCAAGCCATTGCAACCACAGGGCCATCTGAGAGGAGACCACAGCTAAATGGAACACTGGTCGGAAGAAACTGTTTGCAGGCTAGGCTGGAATAAATAGAAGTGTTGGAATAGACCAAGAGGGGACCAATTCATGTGAAAAATACGGAATTTGGCTCTCAGATGTAAAAATCTCAGCACCCTTATCTGTAAGAAAAGACAACTGAATCGGCAATAAAAACAGACTGCATAATAAACAGCCCTATAGAACCCATACACAAACTGTTGGCTGCACAGCAGACTGCATGATAAAATGGTATAGGTATATTATCCTGGATTATTGCAGGTATAGCAGACGGTAATGTACAAGTATATTCCATTCTCCCATGACTTGATCCTGGTAGTTGGGTCTCATAGTGGGTTACTGTGAAATGGATTGGATTTGATGCTTTCCTCCAATTCAAGGTAGTGAAAGAATATTCAACTTCATGCCATCCCCAGCAGAAAGCTCTTAGCTCATCTAAGGGTCTGTTTCTAGCAAAGGCACTTTTTCTATTCAAAGCATCCCCATTTCCCCATCTTTGTGGCAAACAGACAAGTTTTATGTAGTTGCCTTCTCTGTGTTAAAGGGAATATTTTCCTCCAGGTCAAATGTCTGGGGGGGGGGGGGGGGGGTGGAATAACTTTTTTTTTTTTTTTTTTTTTTTGGTTACTTTAAAGCATGACATGAATATGGTGCATTGTGTGGATGCAGACCCCTGACCATACACAAGGAGAAGCAGAGAAACATTAATAGCCAATGATGGCAGATATTGTCCTATAAAAGGAAGCTGTGTTGGCAAGTGGATGTGCTGTAATAGATATCAGAGCAGGAAACTGGGAGTCAGGCCTCCTGGGCTCTATTCCCAGAATTGGAAGGCCAGTGGTTGGACCAGGGGATTCGGAGTCAGACTTCTGGGTTAGGGTCCTGGCTTTGGGAGTGAGTATTAGTGTTTAAAACAGGGGATTGAGAGTGAGGGCTCCTATTCTTGTATTCCTGGTTCTGGGAGTGAGTTGCCAAGCCTCCAGGATTGTCCTGGAATCTCCAGGAATTAAAGATTAACCTTTAATTAAAGATTGTCATGTGATATATCTCCATGAATTCATCCAACCAAAGTTGGCAACCCTAGGAGTGAGTGAAGTCCAGTGCTTATAGCAGCAGGTTTCAGGACTGAGCATCCAGGGTTCTAAATTCTGTACTGAATCTGCACTCTGTTCTGCACCTCATCACTGATTTGCTCTGTGATCAAGTCACTTTCTCTGTGTGTGCCTCATTTTTTCCATTTGTGAAATGGGTCTGATAATACTCCTCACCTTTCTTAGCATGTTATGAGACTTGTTCATTAATGATTGTAAAGCTACAGAAGTTGTTGCATTTTCAGAGGTGCTAAGCAACCCACAATGAAGTCGGGGAGTTGCAGGTATTGATCTCCTTCAAAAATCAGGCCAGCAAAGTATTATTATGGTTGCAGCTTACCATATAGGGCAGGGGTTGGGGGTCACAAGGTTATTACATGTGGGAGGTGACACAAGCTATTAATCTCCACCCCAAACCCCGCTTTGCCTCCAGCATTTATAATGGTGTTAAATATATAAAAAAAGTGGTGTGTGGTGTGTTTTTTTTTTTTGTTGTTTTTTTTTTAATTTATAAAGGGGGGTTGCACTCAGAGCCTTGCTATGTGAAAGGAGTCACCAGTACAGAAGTTTGAGAGCCACTGATATAGGGAGTGCCTATAGCAATGATGGTGAATACAGATCCAATCCTACCCTGCTGATGTCAATGGGGAGCAGGGTTGAGCCTTGACAGGCTGCAGTGACCCAGTTTGAGCAGGGTTGACTGAAAAATAGAGAGGAAACTAGCCTTTATCTTCTTTTTTCCTTAAGAACAGAGGCCTGATGGCCTAATGAGGCAATGAAATAGCTTAGCTTGTAACCCTAAACACCTAGGTTCAATTCCTAGTTTGGACCTTTGTTTCAGATCCTAAATACTATACTGATCTATTCTTGTTTATATACAGACTAGATTTCAAGTGAGAAGCTTTTCTTTGGCTGGGAGCTACACTGAAGCAGGAAAAATATTCTTTCAGATACTCAGCTGGTAACAATCCCCTGCAGAAACCGGATTTCTACTTGTGCTAGATCCAAAGGATTTCCGATCAGGAGATCACAGGAGAAAACAGAACAGCAATGACAGGGATAAGCCACAAGACTTTTATTCATTTGCAGCAAGGTTAGTGGCCCTAAGGCAAACATTACCAAAAAAACAGAGCACAAAGACAACACCAAGTGTTCTAGTCTCCTGTGTATTTCTGACAGGTTTGGCTAAACTTGAAGGGGGAACAATCCATACAAATGGGAAAGTGGAGGAGCTCAAAGAGAACAGGGCCCACTTCTGTTCTCGCATTCCCTTTTCCCCCAATAAATCAGCACTAGCTCCACTGAATTTAGTGGATTTATACCACTAAGTGAAATGAGTCTGGCTGGCGTATTGTCAGTTTGAAGGAGTACATATGTTTAGCTGTGTATTTTTATTTATTTTTATTTTTTTACTCATCCCTGTAGTTGAAGGTACCAAGGCGTAGGGCATAACGAATTCTGATGTGTTCATACAACTATTGGTCCTGACTGGCATTCAGTTTAGGCATGTTATTTTGGAACCCAGTTGCTGTGCACAATATCTACCTACCCAGTAAAAACAAGGATGAGATTCTGGCTGGAGTTCCTAACCTGAAACGAGAGATAGTGTGGTGAGTCTTAAAATGCCAACACTCAGCCTGAGGGAGATAAAACAATCTAAACAGTCATAAAAGGCTATAGTGTTTAAGTCCTTCTTCTTTCCTCCCACTGCTCCCCCACAAGCCCATCATCTCCATGTACTGCCTGAATAGAATCTTATTTCCTTTGGGGCTCTGGCTGCAAAGAAAGCAAAACACTTAAGTGTGATATACTTGGAAACTTAAAATATACAAGTACCACCATCAGGCATTTTCAAAGCTGTGTAATTCTTATTACAGTGGCAATGGGGATTAGGTGACCTTAGCATTCATAAAACAGGAGAACAGTGCTGCTTGGCATTGTTGATAAATTATATAGCCAATTGCTTGACCACACTTTTGTTTCATTATGAAATGTACTTGAGACCAAATAACCACAGTCAGTCACGTTTATTAATATGGTACAGGGGAGAGGTTCTTCATAATACCAGTCTCCAAAGAACAGTCCCATGCAGCAATGTTACATTCACCTTTTTGAAGGTGTGCTCCCCAAATTACACACTTCAGCTGGTATTTATCATTTTGCAAGTTACACATTTACATGTCATTAAAAATCCAACCTATCAGTTTGTTCAAGTTCGGTAACTTGTTCTGTTCCTTATCTTGGTTTTGGATACTATCATTCCAGGTAATAATCCATGAAGGTACTTCCCGAGATTGTACTAAGATAGGAAACTTGTTAAAAAACAAGATTCATTCTATCTGCTTGTGCCAAATGCTTGCTTCAGCAAATGCAGTGATACTTCACATAAGTGAACAGGGTTGTGGTATAGGCCAGTTTAGACTGTATCACCGTTACAATACTTGTTCTTAATGCACACTAACAACATTAAGCACCAATATGTATATGGTGCAAATATATCACATGATACATTTGTCAACAGCAGAATCAGTGATCCTGGGACCGGCTACCTTTTAGACTTAATTTTTACCAGTATCAAAACCTTCTGGTCTGCCCACCTGTCAGTGGGAAAGGCAAATGGTTAGATCACGCAGAAAAGGGAGCAAAGCTATTGCTTGGAGGCTTTGGCTAGTAGTCCAATACTGTGTGTTGTGTTAAACTATTAAGTGCTTAAAATTTCCCAAGAGGCATAGTCATTTTCTGCAGGAAGGGATTTGGGCAGGAACAGAGGGTGAGATGGTGCACTTGTGTCTGCTGGTATTTAGTGATCATGACTTACCACTTCTCTCACTTTGGAATCCCTTCAAGGACAAGTGTATCGGCTGTAACATTGCTGGCACTTTCTAAGTTTTAAGGACAATAAAAAGGAGGAGGGGTATTACTATCTAGGAACAAAAAAATACTGATAACACTGGTCTACAATTTTTGAGAAGTCGTCTGCTTCAGAGATAAAATGTGCTATTTATTTATTTTGATGTGCTGAATTCAAATATGACAATTAAAACTGGCTACTGTTTCTAAGATATTTAAGATTTTACATTTTATGTCTATGTATATTGTGTAGATAGTAGAGTTTTAATCATAAATTGTAAACCTAGGTCTTTTCATGTGTTTATGGTTGCTTTGCATAATATTTCACCTGTCCTGTTTATGTAACACTTTAAAAATCAGCAAAAAGGTTATATAAATAAAATTTATTATGAAACAAAAGGCAAAAAACTATTACGTACATAGTTTAGTCATATTCAGTGTCTACTCGGAGCTTCTTGGTTTGTCTCTTGTATTCATTAAATGGAGCATCTCTTGTCACTGTCCAGCAATAGTCTGCAAGCATTGATGGGCTCCATTTGCCCTGATAGCATTTCTCCATTGTTGCAATGTCCTGGTGAAATCGCTTGCTGTGCTCATCGCTCACTGCTCCGCAGTTTGGTGGAAAAAATCTAGATGAGAGTGCAAAATATGTATCTTTAGTGACATGTTGCAACCAAGGCTTTTGTATGCCTTGAGGAGGTTTTCCACCAACAACCTGTAGTTGTCTGCCTTGTTGTTTCTGAGAAAACTTATTGCCACTAACTGGAAGGCTTTCCATGCTGTCTATTCCTTGCCACGCAGTGCATGGTCAAATGCATCATCTCGAAGTTCACGAATCTAAGGACCAACAAGGACACCTTCCTTTATCTTTGCTTCACTTAACCTTGGAAATTTTCCACGGAGGTACTTGAAAGCTGCTTGTGTTTTGTCAATGGCCTTGACAAAGTTCTTCATCAGACCCAGCTTGATGTGTAAGGGTGGTAACAAAATCTTCCTTGATTCAACAAATGGTGGCTGCTGAACACTTTTCCTCCCAGGCTCCAATGACTGTCGGAGGGGCCAATCTTTCTTGATGTAGTGGGAATCTCTTGCATGACTATCCCATTCGCAGAGAAAACAGCAGTACTTTGTGTATCCAGTCTGCAGACCAAGCAAGAGAACAACAACCTTCAAATCGCCACAAAGCTGCCACTGATGTTGGTCATAGTTTATGCACCTCAAAAATTGTTTCATGTTGTCATAGGTTTCCTTCATATGGACTGCATGACCAACTGGAATTGATGGCAAAACATTGCCATTATGCAGTAAAACAGCTTTAAGACTCGTCTTCGATGAATCAATGAACAGTCTCCACTCATCTGGATCGTGAACGATGTTGAGGGCTGCCATCACACCATTGATGTTGTTGCCGGCTACAAGATCACCTTCCATGAAGAAGAATGGGACAAGATCCTTTTGACTGTCACGGAACATGGAAACCCTAACATTACCTGCCAGGAGATTCCACTGCTGTAGTCTGGAGCCCAACAGCTTTGCCTTACTCTTGGGTAGTTCCAAATCCCTGACAAGGTCATTCAGTTCACCTTGTGTTAGGAGGTGTGGTTCAGAGGAGGAGGATGGGAGAAAATGTGGGTCCTGTGACATTGATGGTTCAGGACCAGAAGTTTCATCCTCTTCCTTGTCTGACTCAAGTGAGAATGATTCTGGTGCATCAGGAACCGGCAGTCCTTCTCCGTGGGGTACTGGGCGTATAGCTGATGGAATGTTTGGATAATGCACAGTCCACTTTTTCTTCTTTGACACACCTTTCCCAACTGGAGGCACCATGCAGAAGTAGCAATTGCTGGTATGATCAATTGGCGTTCTCCAAATCATTGGCACTGCAAAAGGCATAGTTTTCCTTTCCCTGTTCAACCACTGGCAAAGATTTGTTGCACAAGTGTTGCAGCAGATGTGTGGGGCCCACCTCTTGTCCTGATCTCCAATTTTGCAGCCAAAATAAAGGTGATAGGCTTTCTTAACCATAGTGGTTATACTGCGCTTTTGGGATGCAAAAGTCACTTCACCACAAACATAGCAGAAGTTATCTGCACTGTTCACACAAGTACGAGGCATCTTTGCTCACTTTGGCTAAACAGAAATGTGTCCCTTTGCAAAATCAAGCACTGACAAATAAGAGAGCACGACACTGTATGATTTCTAGAGCTGATATAGGGCAATTTGTTCAGCAGAGTGATGTAAGCTTCATTATGATTGCATCATCCATGACTTCTAGGAATAACATGATGCAATTCATATCAAGTATGACGCAATACCAGCTTCAGATTGCATCATTCCTTTTTTTGCCTAAAAAGCAAGTACTGTCCAAACCCAGTCATAGATTTATTCATAGATCCAGTCAAAGATGTATTTTAGTCGTTTCTGGTTTAAATTGAAATCCCTTCCCTTTATAACTCACTTATCCTCCGCCATTCCCAAATCAAGGGTCGTATATACTGACCCAATAGCATATCTTGAAAACTAGAGCCAATGAACAATTTTAAGCATCATTTTTGTTCAGTGACCCAGAATTAGTAAAGTTTGACTACATTTATTTCGAAGCAGTTTGGCTGTAGAGCAGTGTAATGGCATTGGTCCATTACTAGATGGAAATGATAGAATTATCAATAATGCAGAAAAGGCAGAAGTGTTCAATAAATATTTCTGTTCTGGAGGGGGAATAACATTCTCATATTATAACATTCCACTAGTGTCTTGGGAGGATGTTAAACTGAAGCTACTAAAGTAAGAGATTTTTAAAAATCAGCAGGTCCACATAACTTGCAAGAGTTTTAGAAGAGTTGGCTGAAGAACTCACTGGACCTCTCCAAATGAGACTAGCTATGTCAACAGAAGTGCTCTTACGTCAGCATCTATGTCTTCATTAGGAGTTTTGACGGCATAGTTATGTTGACTAGGGTGTGGTTCTCCCCCCCCCCCCCCCCAATGCATGGCCGACATTGCTACGCTGACAACATTGTTTAATGTAGACAGAGCCTTCCACTCTTGTCACTGCATTGATTTTTTTTTAGTAGAATTTTCTCCTGTTTTGCTTCAGTGCAAAGACTTGTTGCTTGTAGAGTTGCACCGATTTAAGGCACACAGGTTTTGTATCAATGTAACTATGGTGGTTAGGGGTGTGATTTTCTATGAAATAGTTAAATTGGTACAATCTCTAAGTGTGGGCACAGTGATATGGGTATACAGCTCCCGGGTCCTGGTACAGCTCATTCTTCTTCCTGTACAGGAATTGCTATACTGGTATAACTTTGCATCCACACTAGGAGGGGTTGTACCACTTCAACTATACTGGTACAATTTGCATGTGTAGACAAACCTTTAAGGTTTGATTTGAAATTAATTTACTCAAACCAGTTCAAAAGGCTATGTGGCCACTCATTTCAGCTTAAGACAGGCTTTTAAAAAAAACTGATTAGGAACAAGCTTAAGGTAAACTGAAAGTTATACCACTTTAACTATGCCATTAAAGTGATATTGACTCCTCCTACTGTAGATGCAGATATATTGGTACAGTTTAGTCTTGTATGGAAAGGGAAACATGCTATATGTTATAAGGAATTTTTATTCTGGTATAACTGCATCCACAGGAGGGTTACTCTGGTATAACTATTCTGATTAAAAACCATCACACTCCTGATAGATATTCTGGTTTGGGAGGGTGGGGGGACGATGGACAGTAATATGTTTAGATCAGTCCCACCTGTTCACATAAACCAGTGCAAATACCTAACCTGGGGCATGTTGTATGTAGAGATGGTCTCAATGAGAGGAGAATCAGATCCTTTGATTCTTAGAATGTCAGTTCCACTGCTTAATGCTAGCTAACTTTAATCCAGAAGCTGCACCATTAATGCCCTTCAGAGATTTCAATGGTTCTGGCTGTCACCATAAACTATTCCTCAGCCACTATGGTCTCCTTCATTTGAAATTAATTCTTGTAATTATCTCAGCTTTTTCCCTTGGACTTCAGACCATGAGGACTCCTCTCTGCAATTAGCTCCCCAATTAGAGGAGAGAGAAGTGTACTGGCTGACAGTCTGGATTATTATTTTTTTATGTACATCACTGTTTCATGACTGGAAATCACTTTAAGTAAAATGCCCTAAATACACTTAACCTTGTTTCATTTCAACTTAATAGGATAGTTTATTTTGTGCTTTAAACCTTTCACTAATGGAGTATTACTAATACCACAATTTTTGGAGGTTTGATGATTAATAAAAAGGATTTATCTTGGGAGAGCCTTTTGCATTTCACTCAGCGTGATTTAATTAATATTTGAACACAATTAGATACTGCTCTCAAAAAATCTTGTTACTCTAACCCCTAGACTAGAACAGGTCAAAAATCTAAGGGGTTTTTTTTTTCCGGGAAAAAAAGTTTCCATTCTACAGGTTTTCAACATGAACAAGTGTTTTGGTTTTCAAGTTGTCATTGAACATTTTTAATTTTGGTGTTTTTTTCCACTTTTCCTTCCCCATTTTACCCTGAAAATGGAGAGGGAGAGAGGTGGAAAACAGATACATATTTTTTTCTCCTCCAATCAAAACCAAATACAAAAATTTTGTGTGTGGGGGGAGGGATATAAAACTAGAAACATCTTTAAAATAGATTTAAAAATTGCTTTCAAAAGTGGAGTGTAGCACACACTCAAAAGTCACTCCTGCTGTGCTTCTCCACTGCAACGTACAATACAGTCAGAGCCATTTGACATTTGATGTATATAAAGCCCTCAGTGCAAGAGGCTTTAGATCAGGCCCAGTCAATGGAGAGACTCCCACAGACTTTGGATCAAGCCCTGTCTTCATAAGTCCCATCTTCCTCTAGCCAGGGTGTGAGTAGTTCCTGTGTGTTATCTAGCTCAGGTACTTGTATGGTTCCCATTGGCCCCATCTAAACACGTCACACCACCCTGCGAGGGCAATGCTATTATCCCCATTTTACAGATAGAGAATGAAGGCACAGAGGGATGTATACATGGCAAAAACCATAAAACCCACAGCAGCAATTCCCAGAAGCTGGTTTACAGACTTGAGCTCATGCTATAGCACTAATATGTTCTAGCTCGGGCTGAAATCTATGGAGAGGGGGAGGGTTTCAGAACCCAACCTTTAGCCTCTGTGACTCTCTGCCCCAGGGCTTCTTTTTGCATCATGTAGATGTACCCAGAGAAACTCTGACCTACCTTAAGTCGTGCAGGGAGCTGGGAATTGAATATGGTTGTCTTCTACCTTGCAAGGTGCCCTGACAACTAGATCAGTCTTGTCTTTGTTTTGCGTTCAGATCCATGATGCTGTTAGTACATGAGGCGGGGTGGGGGGAAAGTCTGGAGCCAATTCTCTCTCCCCCTACAACCATTCTGATTTGGTAGCATTCTCCACCCACTTGGCCCCAGTGTGAATGGCTGTGTAAGGTGCAGAGCAACAGGGAACCTAGATGTCTGTAAAGAAGAATGGCCTGCTTGTTAGGGTGCCAGCTGTAGATTTACTGTTCAATTCCCTGCTCTGTCGCAGACTCCCTTTGTGATCTTGAGCAAGTCATTGTACAGATGGGGAACTGAGACTATGAATACAATAGTACTTCCCTATCCATACATATTTGCGGGGGGGGGGGGGAATAAACAGAAGGCGGCACTCAGATACTACTGTAAGGAGGGCCTTATAAAGATGGGGAAAACAATATGCCTCAGAAGTATGGGGCTGGCTTGAAGGTGCTGCTGACATATTCCTCTCTGACATCTCTTCAGACACCAGATGTGATAAACTGTTCAATCCTACTCGATGCCCTTCTTCAGCCTTACACCATGGGAGGTTGAACTGGATACACTGAGCAGGGAAGACATAATGCTGCAGGTATCAGGACTGCAACATGGAGGCAGTCATTTCAGCTGTCAGAAAGAGTTCTCTGTACTTCCGGCTGGAGGAGATGGCTTCTTAAGCCAAAAATCCAACAATTAAGAGCAAAGCAGAATGTTTCCACCTTCTCCAGCATAAATGACAGCCCTACAACTTCTTAACTCTCACAGAGTTGGATATTATGCATGGCACTATTCAACCTTTGACATGTCTGTTAAGACTGTCACCAAAAGTGCCAGGTGGTTGCAGTGGTGGTTTGGATGTTGTGGACTTTTGTCCTACTAGGTACTAGAGGGAGATCTCTCTCCCCACAGCACTTTCTTCGCTGCAGGCCTCCAGAAAGCTCATCAGATGGTAATAAAACTTTTAATCACTAATGCTGTAGTCCAGAATCATTCATCTAGAGCTGAAAAGTTCTATATCCCAAGCCCCGTTCTGTCCCCAAGATGTTCAATATTGCACATTTAATCGGTATGTGCGAAAAGCACATCTGAACAAATTCAAATACCTACTGGGTATTTATGGACCATTGTTAACTGCCAATCACAGAAACCCTGGGACCTACACGGGATGCTTCTCTGGGTTGTAGTATTCACACAGTTCAAAGCTGGTTTCTGAAAAAATTTGAGGGGGAGAAAAGGATTGGGGGAGGGGGCACGCTGATCCTTCAGAAGTGTCAGCTGTATTTACAATAGTTTGTCTGCTTCAGTGAATCATAACTTTTAAAGGTGTGTTTAATTAGCAAGAAGAATCTATTTCATGCCCAAAGGTGACTGTACATTTTCTAATAAACAGGGCCGGCTCCAGAGTTTTGGCCGCTCCAAGCAGCCCAAAAAAAAAAAAAAAGCCGTGATCGCGATCTGCGGTGACAATTCGGCAGTAGGTCCTTCGCTCCCAGTGGGAGTGAAGGACTGTCTGCCGAATTGCCGCCGAATAGCTGGACTTGCCGTCCCTCTCCCGAGCAGCCGCCCCGAGCACCTGCTTGCCAAGCTGGTGCCTGGAGTCGGCCCTGCTAATAAAAGCCACAGCCCTGGACTGAAGTTGTTCTACTAGGCACAGAGGAACATATGCTCAGCTGGCCTCTGAGTTTCAGAGCTCCATTGAAGTCAAAGGAAGTATTCCTATTTACACCAGCTGCAGATCTGGCCCCAAGTGACTAGAGGATGGGGTGGTTCTCCAGAAGCTCCAAGTTCCTTTTACTCCATTAGAAAATTTGCGCCCAATTATTGCGAGTCCTAGTTCTGGGTTTTAAAAAGACCATCCTTTACCTGCAAGGATGGGATAGCAAGAGGGAGAAGGAGGGTATTTAGGATAGCAGATTCTGCACAGAAGAAGGCTCAGTAATACACATTGGAAAACAGTCTTAACTTTACATATAAAATGATAGGGTCTAAATTGGCTGTTACCACTCAAGAAAGATGTTGGAGTCATTGTGAATAGTTCTCTGAAAACATCCACTCACTATGCAGCGGCAGTCAAAGTGAACAGAACATTGAGAATCATTAAGAAAGGGATAGAGAAGACAGAAAATATATTGCCTCTATATAAAATCCATGGTACTGCATGAAGATGTGGTCGCCCCATCTCAAAAAAGATATATTGGAAAAGGCTTAGAAAAGGGCAACCAAAACGATTAGGGATATGGAACGGCTGCCATATGAGCAGAGATTAATAAGACTGGGACTTTTCAGCTTGGAAAAGAGATAACTAAGGGGGGGATATGATTGAGTTCTATACAATCATGACTGTTGTGGAGAAAGTAAATAAGTATTATTTCCTCCTCCTAACACAAGAACTAGGGGTCACCACATGAAATCAATAGGCAGCAGGTTTAAAACAAACAAAAGGAAGTATTTTTTCACATAATGCAGAGTCAACCTGTGGAACTCCCTGCCAGAGGATGTTATGAAGGCCAAGACTATAACAGGGTTAAAAAAAATAACTAGATAAGTTCATGGAGGACAGGTCTATCAATGGCTACTAGCCGGGATGGTGTCCCTAGCCTCTGTTTGCCAGAAGCTGGGAATGGGTGATGGGATGGATCACTTGGTGATTATCTGTTCTGTTCATTCCCTTTGGGGCACCTGGCATTGGTCACTGTCAGAAGATAGGATACTGGGCTAGACGGACTTTTGGTCTGACCCAGTGTGGCCGCTCTTACGTTCTCAGAGATGGGACAAAGGAGGCCAGGGAGTGATGAATGGGCCCAATGGAGAAGGAAGAAAGCAAGACATTAGGTTATAATTTATCAGCAAGGTCTATGTCAAATCATCAGATTTCTTCTTCTGCCTCATATGACAGAGAGAATAATAAGGAAAATCCTGACTTCAGTGTGGTACAGAGTCTTTGTCAAGCACAGTGCAGATGGAATCAGATGTACAGCATTAAACAAATATTCCCCCCCCCCACACACACCCACACCCCAGGGGTAGCTACATCCCTCAGATTTTATAAGTAAATCCACCCCCCTCCCCATTTATTAGCCTCAAATAGATTTGAGCTCAGATGCAAAAGAGGCTTCATACTGAGACATGATATATAATTTACATAGTTTTTTTCCTGATGTGACATGGTAATTGTTGCAAAGAGCAGGGTCTGACTTTCAGGATTTATGGGGAAAAAGTTACCTTCAAATCAAGTAGTTTATTAAATGTTTTAAAGGGCTGTGGTGACTGCTGGTCTCAGGGAATGTTATGGAGAGACTTTCACCTCCTTGCTACTGGTCCAGATCTGGTATCCATTGCAAAACAGATTGGTGAACTCTCAGCATCAACCAAATCAGCAAACTGATTTTAATCCTATTTCACATAGATAGTCATCTAAATCAAAACTGGCACTAACAGCCTCTCTCATTGGCTGCAGCAGTAGTATACCCAGGGATTGAATGGGTCATGGAGACCAAACTCCACCTCTTGCCCTTTCAGGTCAGAGTTAGCATGCAGGGGAACTCCAACATCTCGCTGCCCATGCTGTATCTTTTCTATAGGGAAGAAAAAGAGGACTTCAGGTCACCAGACCTGCTAATCCCTCCCAGCACTAAATTCAGTTTTAAAAATAATTTTAGTAGCAGCAGCATTAGATTAGTGTGTAGAAACCCCACCTGAGATCAGGGCCACCTTGTGCCAGGTGTGATACGCACAAATCGTAAGGGGCAGTCCATGCCCCACAGAGCTTACTCTAAATAGATAAAACAAAGGAAGGATTATGCTCATTTTACAGACTAGGAACTGAGGCAGTTTTTATGCAATTTGCCCAAGACCACAGAGGAATGGGGAGTCTGTGGTCAGAATCAAAGTTCTCCCCCACCAAAGGCTCTTGCAGGAGACATGGTTAAGTCACATCAGTGTCGTAGCCAATGGTAGCGATGTGGCCAGCATCAAGTCTGACCGCCTTTGACTACCTTAACTCCATGGAGCTGATTTTTTTTGCAGCTGGGTGAACTGGAGATTGACAGACTCGAGCTCACAGTGTTCAGGATAACACTCCACCACGGCACCTCCTGGGAATTGAATCCCGATCTCCTGCATACCTGCCCAGTTTCTTAACCATGAGGTCAGCCATCCAGAACTGGAGAGAAGAACAAGAAACAGGGAGGAGGTTAGCATATTCTCGGGTCCCTTTCTCTTTGATTGTGCTACGAACATCTTTTAACAAGTGCACACTCCCATCAGACTCCCTGCGGTCACTCTTCAGTGGAGATGACATCATTTAGATGAAGATCAATATCCCTAAATCCTGTGAAGATGCAAGTTGTAGCCCTTCTATTCTAAGGGAGTGTCTCACTCTAGGCTACAGTGCGTAGCTTGTGGTAAACTTCATCCGAGTCCATTTGGAATTGGGAAATTCAAACTAACCAATAATTTTATCTCCAGATAGGGCAGGGGTGGCCAAACAGTGTCTTTTTATAGTTAGTGTGGCTCATTCGTCTCCTACCAAATGAGGGGTGGTGAGCTTGGGACCTCTGCCTTGCAGCAGGGTGGTGGGGTAGGAGCTTCTGCCCAGCAGGGAGTGGGGTACTGGGGCTTCAGCCCTGTGGGGCCTGCTTGCCAGGGCTCGGGTTTCAGCAGAAGCGGGACTGAAACCCCGAGCGGCAGCAGGCACCTCCCAAGGGGCTGAAGCCCTGACCCCCAGCAGGTATGCCCCAGCTCAAATTTCTGAATATTGCTGTATGTGGCTCAGTAAGTTTGGTCAACCCAAGATAGGGGACATCCATTCCTCATTGTGATCGGTTGTTCATGTGTGTCCCCTTTTATTGCTTTGAATGAGAACAGCCTGGGCAACACTCGGCCACTTCTGCTGAGTGCCACTGCTTCATTTTTATCCCTATGTTGATGTCATATCGATCAGTTGCCTGAAACAGCGTTGCTCATAAAATCTGGTTCACTAAAGCTATCCTTACTGCAGCTGTTCTGATATTTTTTTAAAAAAAAATTCTTTCCACCAGTTAGTCAAGCTATGCTATCAATGTTACAGTGGAAATTACAGTCCCCAACCAAGGACCATTGTGTCTGGTGCTGTACAGTGACAATCTCTGTCACTGTTTACAACCCTAGTCCAGCCAGGCACTTAGACCTATGCTATATAGACAAGTCAGAATTATTATCTTGGTTTTCCCAGATGGGGGAACAGAGGGTAAGGGCTTTGCCCAAGGTCGCACAGAGCCAAGAAATGAAACCATATCTCCTGCAGCCCAGTCAGTGCCCTAGCCACGAGACCATCTTCCTTTATATTTATGTAGATTGCTGAATGGATGTGATGTCAACTCTGATTTGAAAGACTCCTGGGGTATGTCTACACAGCAATAAGACCTGCTACATGGCTGGCCGGGGTCAGCCAACTGGGCCTTTGGTTGCTGGGCTATAAGATTGCAGTATAGGGATTGTGGCGTGGGCTTGAGCCCATGTGAGGAGGAAGGGCTCAGACCCCAGCCCATGTCTACACTGCTATTTTCAGCCCGGCAGCCTGCCTCAACTGACCCAGATTCTGAGACTCTACAGCAAGGGTTTTATTGCAGTGTAGACCTACAGCTATTGTTGTCAAGCCACCAGAGGTGAGAGGACAGCAGCTTTCCCCTGCTCGCCCCCCTCCCCCCAAGCAAGGCCAGCGTGATGACATGGCTTAAGCTTTCCATAGCTAGGGGTGACCACGCCAGCCCTCCCAGGGGGCGCTACAAGTTGAAGTTATCAGCCACTCTGAGGATTCCACCCCAGTCAGTCTCAGCAGGTGCCCTAATAAATATTCCGCACTTGTCCAGAATAATTACTTGTGATAAAGGCCAAACACGTGATTCTGACAGGGATGTCCTTACAAGCTTAAGTGGCTTGTAAAACTGTCAGGGCAAATGCCTTTTTATATTTTGATACTTTAAGATGAGCTAACAAGTCAGGTAATCATCAAGGGAATCAGCTTGGATATTTCATTTGACAGCGACTCTGTTCACTGGACTTCCCTTCTCTCTCCCCCTCCCCATCTTGCCTCTAGAACAGCTATTTGATTAGGTTTTGGTAAGATTTCTCCAGTAAAACAAAGGGGTGAACGCCAATAGCTCTAGTAAATACAAGAGGTGTCAATTGAGTTCAGAATGAGTGATGTGCCCCTGTGCAGCTCCAGAAAATGCTGCATGGGGGGGGGGGAGCACAGAAGATTGTGACAGGCAGATTCACCTTAAGTGGTTGTCTTTTTCCTTCTTCTGTAAATTTAGTGCTAGTGAAAGGCACCAGCTTGGCAGCCCTTGAGACTGGAGTTTCATTTATTCCCAGAGCTGGGAGAGCACCGGTATCAGAGACAAACTTTCCCCAACACATAGCCTCAACCCTGCCTTGCAGGGGGCTCAACTCTGCAGCTAGGAGAGGCGTTTAGAATCCACCCCCATTGAGTCACTCAACTTCTCTGCTGGTGTGGCTGATAAGGGTTAGTCCCAGTGGGAGTGGTGGTTTTGGCACCACCCATCCCATCAGAAGTACACAGACCTGACAAACTTAGTTCACATTTCAGAGGGGTAGCCGTGTTAGATTGTATCAGCAAAAATAACAAGGAATTCGTGGCACCTTCGACACTAAAATTTATTTGGGCGTAAGCTTTCATGGGCTAGATGCATCTGATGAAGTGGGTTCTCGACCATGAAAGCTTATGCCCAAATAAATGTTAGTCTCTAAGGTGCCACAAGGATTCCTCGTTGCTTTTGAGTTCACATTGGCCATCAAACAGCTGTCAGAAGGAAACAGCTTCTATGCTGACCTGGGCTGGAACCAGAACTAGCCATACCACTCTTGAATGGGAGTTCTTTAAACCCAGCCAACAAACTATATGGGACTGTCAAGTTTTCTGGAGCAGCTCACAACACACTGAGTATCATCCGCAGTGCACACTGTCAAGAAACAGGGCACAAACCCCAAATTGATTGGCTGTTCTGTACTTACATTTCACCAACCAAATATTAACTCCTCAAGCACTGTAACAACCTTAACATGGAATCAGACAGTCCTCAGGGGCACAGCAGTTCATCTTGCCACCCAGGCAAGCTTGCCTTTTTTGATAGATGGTCCCTTCTGCCAACCCCGCCCCCCCTATACTATTCAGGTTTCTCCAGTCCCAAAGGACCAGTCTGTCACTTACCCCAGGTCAACTGCATCCTAGCTCTTTCAAACAATGCTTGTAACCAAAGATTAACTAAGGGCATGTCTACACTAGTGAGTAAACCAATGTGGCTGCACTGCTGTAAGATCACTCACGTAGTTGCTCTACGCTGACGGGAGAGAGCTCTTCTGTCGACATAAAACCACCTTCATGAGCGGCGGGAGAAGCTCTTCTGCTGACATAGCACTGTGCACACTACCACTTATGCTGGCAAAACTTGTATTGCTCGGGGGCAGGGGGTGGCGGTGTCTTCCCCCTCCCCAACCCTGAATGACATCCATTTCACTGACATAAGTGATAGCGTAGACATGACCTAAGAAAAGAAATGAGTTATTTTAAGATTAATGCAGGTAGACACATAAATGAGACACTCTTAGGTTCCAAAAGAGAATAGTAGCTGCTCGAATATGCAAGCTGTGTTTTTTAGGGCTAACCGCAGCCGAACAGCTTCAGGATCCTTTGCCTATGCTTAGACATTCTGCCCTCTGAATTCCAAGCAGGACAATGCTAATTTTCTTCTGCTGAGGCATTTCTCCCCTCCCCCCCGCTCCTTCCCTCAGATTTCAAACTGTGATGAGATGAGGGCTTGTGCATGTACCCTCTTCTTGGGTGTGGGAAAAACCAAAGTCTTTTCTCCATTCGTGTTCCACAATGGCTTGTCTGGTGTCTGTAGGCCTTGTTTTGTGGTGGAGAAGAGGACACGTCTTGTGATAAACTAGCATTTCACACTTGGTAATGCTTCTCCGCTAAAAGTGTAAAACCCTATAGTCAAACATATTCACAGAACAAACGCTTAAATATTTCCTTATAACATGGGATACAGATACTTATAAAATTAATACATGCAGCATCCTACAGGTATTCTATAAAGTCTAAATACTAAAACATTCTTATAAACTCTTTTACCAATACTAGAAAGGTAAGTCAGACTGGTTTCCAGCTATGCATTTGTCAGTGTTCAGTGAGGCCTACGGGCCTTGGCATAAGCTGGCATCTGGTCACTTGACATAGGACCTTTTTTTTTTTTTTTTTATTATTATTATTAAAGTGGAAAGTTATGCATCCGAAGAAGTGGGCAGTAGCCCACGAAAGCTTATGCTCTAATAAATTTGTTAGTCTCTAAGGTGCCACAAGTACTCCTGTTCTTTTTGCAGATACAGACTAACACGGCTGCTACTCTGGAGCCTGTTATTAAAGTGGAGTACATCTTAATACTGAGTGTCACATGAGCAGCTCTTCTCCCATTCACCATTATCTGACCTCCCATTCTCTATCATGGGCCAGTCGCCTCCTATCCTCCACTGGGAAACAGCTCTTTGGCAGCTCTATTAATTGATTGCATGGAAGAGTTATACAGGGAAGTATTGAATATCTACTTTAGCTTCTTCTGTTATTTAGCAGCCAGAGGAAAAAAGGAGGAGTCAGCACCATGTCATCAGCCTGCTCTGCACACCACCAGCAAGTGCTCTGCAGACTGCAGTTTGAAAACCTCCATTCTAAATTATAACTAAGTCACTGAGATCAGGATTATAATGAACAGGGAATCAGATACATCATGCAGAAATGCTCTGGCCCATGGCTTTATATCCTACCCAGCAACTAGCTCCTGTTATAGCACAGTATAAGACCATGCTAGGAAGCTGGGTTGATAGTGACTTTACTAGCCACAGATTTCTCCTTTATGTCCCTTGGCTTCCCTTATCTGTTTTCCATAGTTCCTAACTTCTGACTTATGTTAATATATAGTAACAATTTCCCCTTTCATTTGTTATATATTTTAAATATAGATGCCTTCACTTACCCTCTAAATGAGGGTGGTGTTTTTTTTTAAACCAAAACAACAGTTTTCCTCAGTTGTGAGCCATGTTATATAGTGAACATGTTCTGATCCCTTTAAGCAGCCAGAAGTAGGGCAAGATGGGGAGAGACGATTGCTAGTGGAGAGCAAAGGGAAAAGTGTTTTTTGGAGAGACAAGTTCCTGATTCTCACTCTGTCCTGTGCACAGGACAACCATGCCCACCCCTCTGTGGGTCTCCCATACAGCTTTCTCTGTGGTGGAAGTGCCAAAGTCAGATAATCAGCTCAGCGCTAGTTGCACAGAATTGGAGGGAAAGGGGATATTTTTGAAGGAGGATCCTGGGGCACACATTAGACCAGAAATACCATGGGATCTTGAATGCCCACACAAAATAGAAAGGCTAGGACCTCCATTCTTAGGGCTTGTTTGCAACATCAATCTCTCTGCGTTTTTACTATGTATGGATTTCTCAGGGGAGGAAAGGCTGAGTTGCTCTTTTAGAATTTCATCGGTGATTCCCATGGAGTCCAGAGACTTGGAATTTTTGTTTTTTGCAGGTTTGAGTAAATGTGACTAAGCATCCAAGCACTTGAAGGCTTGTTGAAACTTATTCTAATTGATACTGTTCCACTATTTCTTAATGCTCACTGTTGTTGGGCCTATGTGTAAGTAGAATGTGTCCCAGATGGCTACAATCAGATCTGAGCCTGGTTTTGCCCTCCTCAAAGTTAACAGCATTTGAAACCAGGGATTTGATTCTGGCCTGACACTAGCTATAATCTTATAGGCTAGAAGTGAAGGGAAAGGCAAAGAAGAGAAACTGTCTCTAAGTCCAGCCTTAAAGGGAATTTTTCCTCATAGAAGTCCAGTGTCCAAATGTTCAGCACTAGTTGAATATAGCGAATTGAATTGTAAAACTAGTGTAAATCAGATTACATCAATGTAACTGACTTCAGTGGCATTGTTAGAGATTTACCCCAGTACAACTGAGGGTGCAGTTTTGCTCACACACTATCCATTGTGCAGTTAGTTCAGGCGTCTCAGGAATGCTTTCTTCCCACCCCCTGTTCTCACTGTGAGAAACACTAATTTAAATTCATGCTCATATGTCTTATGAACTATGAGTCAGAAGAATAAAAGCATTTAATGAAATTATTGTCTCCCCAAGCGTGGAAAGGGAAAAAGGGAAAAGCATAAAATGTTTTATGGGAAACCCTTTGAAAACGAGTCTCACTGCTGTAGCCACTTCTTTAGTAGAATGTGTAACTCAATATGTTCCTTTCTTGTGCACTGGTTCATAAAGAAGATGATTGCTAATGCTATTGATATTTCTCAGTTGAGCTATTCTGCAGCCATATACCGCCTCAGGCTATGATCTCACAAGCTGAGCAGCGTTGTCTCTTGGTTAGTACTTGGATGGGAGATCTCAAACAATCCCACCAATTCAAGTAAAATCTTCACAAGTACCTGGGTGATTTAGGAGTCTAAGCCCCATTGACTTTCCATAAGAACTGGGCTGCTAAGAGCCCAAGACTCTTGAAAATGGAACGTAGCCTCCTTATGCACTTAAAGATTTTTGCCTTTAGAGATTTAGTAGGTAGCCCTCTTTCTTCTGAAACAACAGTGTTGTGATGACTGGAGCTATGCTGTGAGGCTGGAGATGCCAGTTTGTGATTAAGATAAGGACAGATAGGCGCCTACCTGTCAACTCCCCTATGTGCCTTTGAAAATGACCCCTCAAAATTCACTGACTTTAAATAAATGTTAATATTATCCAGTTGGACTTCTGGAATAACAAAGAACACAGATGTTCACCTGTTAATTCCAGCAGCAGAAAGGCAATAAGCGACAAAGCTATGTTTCTAACCACGTTTTGCAAATGTAGGGGTGATAGCCTTTCCGTTCTGGGTGATTACATTCCACACCCTGAAACTTCGTCTGCTGGGAAATATCTTTTATTTCCTGCCCCAGTGTTCTCTAGTGTGCTGCTGGGCATGTTCAGTAGAACCCACATTCCATTCCAGGTGGCTGCATTTGAGCCCGAATGAATTGATACTTGACTATAGAGATTGCAAAGAGTTTGGGATGCTTCAGGATAAAAGGCACTATGGAAACATAAGGCATTTATTACTTATCCATATTGCCGCCATCATCATTATTACACAGTTTTTAAATTGCCTCTTGAAAATCATTTCTCTCTTCATTGTGCTGGCATATCTGTAAAGATACAAAGCACATAAATACAATAGATATTAGAGAAAACAAGCATCGAGAGACTTCCTCCTCCCTCCCCCCACTAACCAACTGGATTTAGTTTGAACTAAATTAGTCTCAAGAAACCAAAAGAAAGAAGCAAACCAATACCAAATAAGAAATTAAGAATAATTTCTTTGAATTAATTTTAATCTGTAAAGAAACTTAAACTGCAGATCCCAGTTCCCAAAGAAATCCAGAGGGGCTCTCAATATGAATAAGAATGCAGCATTTTCAGCTCCATGTTCTCAGCATATGAGGTGTGTGTGCGGGGAGGGGTTCAGTTAACCGCATTTGTACTTTGGCAATGCACATCATATATCTTTACATAGTGCCAACATTTCTGGTGCCAAGGAAGCCCTCTAGGTCCTGTGAATATTTCATCCTGGAAATAAACTGCTTCTCCTGGACCCATTCTCCCTTAGATGGTGCATTCTATTTTGAGTAATACATCATCAGAGCAACTCATTCTGGTGATGAATTACTCGTACATGTTATCAGATGGGCCCGTTCTGATACTCGTGCATCATCTGGAGTATTGGACTAATATGTCAACAGAGTGAACTGTTGCTCTGATTATGCACCTCACACTCGTATATCATCATATGCACATGTTCTGCTAGAAGAGTGCAGTGAAGTCCCACTCCAAAGATTAGAGCCTCTAGCAGAAGAAAGCCAATCTAGGGTCTGACTCAATACAATTACAGGCTGATATCCCATGTGAAACACTGGGAACAGCAAACTTGGCTTGTGAGGCACCAAGGAGGAACCTTGGGCCACATTTTCAAAAGGCCTCAGCACCCAGCAGCTCTCATTGTTCTTCAGGATGCTGAGTGCTCTTTTAAATCTGCCTGCTTCATTTCGATGCCTACAGGAGAGCTGAGCTCTTTTGAAAATGTGACCTCTGGTGGCCAGATTTTCAAAAGTGTGCTGCATCCAGCAACTGCCATCTGGGAGCAAAGGAACCTGTATTGTGCTGAGCACCTTTGAAAAATATGCCCACTTGTGTTAAATCTCCGGCATGCTAGAAATACCTAGGGCTTGGTGAGGCTTAAAAGTAGAGTTCGGCCTGAGATATTAATTTAATACCCACATCTGAACTTTTGCAGAGTTTGAGAGTGCACAGAGCCAGGTTTTTGGTTTGTCCCATTATGATAATAGCTTGAATTTCATTCAGAACCTTCACTAATCTGACAACTCTTCAGATCTGGAGTTTTCCTCCAGGCCCATCTCTATTTGAATGGTTCAGTTTTGTCATCAAACTGTTACAGACGTGAAGGCCCATGCTCTGCTTCTGGTCTTACTTAATGATGTAACTATGTAGTTGGGTTTGGTTCAGATAAGTATGCAAAATTTCAGTTGCTTCTGCAAAGCATATCTGAACTACCCACACCTCTTGAGTCTGCAAAATTGGTCTACAAATCTGTAAGGACAGACTTTCCCATGAGACTCTTGGCACTTCTGGGACCCAATCCAAGACCTGTTGAAATCAGTGGAGACATTTCCAAAGGGCATAAAGTCAGGCACCTGGTCCTGGACAAAAATAGTGCAAGAATAGCTTATCTTGCCAATATTGCAGCACATCAAGATTTCTTCCTAGCCAGAACCAACCCCCTACCTCCCACGTCCTTCAGAGAGAGAGAGAGAGAGAGAGCGTGCAATGATTAGCCAAACATTTCAGAATCTCAAGACTGGTTCAGTTTGAATTTGCTTCTGAAACTGGGGACAGCAGGGGGACTTGACTAGTTTGTCCATTCTAACTGTGACTGTAACAGCTTTGTGGATAACTTTAGGGACAATCCCTGTACATTCAGTGCAACCTTTCACAACTGCTGAAGGTGAATTTCAAAATAAGAAAATAGAGTAATATTTAAGGAAAAGAAAATCTGGACTGGAGTTATGCATAGAAAACTCAAAAGTAAATAACAAGGATTAGCCTGAGGCACTGCACTATAATGCTGTAGGTGATGAAATACAAAAGATAAGATTATGATTGGAGAAGAGTTTCGATGTATTTTTAATAATGTGGAAACATTTGGATGAAGGCAGAGAAGATAGATGAGTTTAGACACTGCTTCCTGTAGATGTCTCATAGGTCAAACTGGGGAGCAATCCATGGAAGTGCTGGGCCGTATCTGATGACCCAAGCAGAGGAGGTGCATTAAAAAGGCATCCCTGCCAGACCCTTTCATGTAAAGTTATGAAGGAATTTTGCCGAGATTTCTAATCTGCTGCACGCCAGTCCATCTTCAGGCAGGGGGAGCGGAGAGACAAACAAATGAGGGAAGCTACTGTAATTGTAGACTGAAGGCACAGATGCTGGATATATAAAATACACTCAGGTGCTTCAGAGTGTATACATCTAGGCTAATGCAATGATTTCTGTTGGGAGAGGGTTCTCCTTTGCGGGGTGTCGAACAACAGTGCTGTGTGGCACCTACCTGCTTTTAGCATGAATGCCTAGAGTTCAAATCCAGCAAATAGGTGTAACTGATGTGGAAGCATGAGGGATCCTTTGGTCTCAGCAAAAGGCTGGCAATCCAGAATGATTGAGGAATTCCAGTCCCAATGGAAGATCATCTCCATGTAACCCAGAGCAGATCACTTGATGTCCTTATGCCTCATCCAAATCAGTCTGAAAATTAGGCTAGATGGTTGGAATCTCAGTGAACCAGATGCTTTCCATGTTGTGCTTCCCCTGGGAAATAAATCACATACAAATTATAGGCTTACAGTTTAGTGCGATTATACTTACTCATGGCTGCATGGTATGTCAGGTTTTTTGCAGGCCATGGCCCCAGCAGACTTTCTGCTCAGCAGCAAGGCTAGAACTCAGGAATTTGGTCCCAAAATAACAAACTCCGTAGTGCCACTTGAACTAAAAACAAACCTTCAGCGTCTGTCCACTTAAAGGGTCACGGGATCATATCCACCTGAGTAGTTCTGACAGTCCATCCAGGAGAGGGCAGCAGGTACACATGCACACTAATGCAGTATAGAGTGCTTTTGTGTATATTCTCACTGCTTTACAAATAGCATTTATAGAGCGAAAGCAGCACTAGTTGCTTTTGGAAGTACTTGCACTTTCTAAAAGGAGATTGCTGTGTGTGGTGTGACTGCCTGTGTGTTTTTTGGGGGAGGGGAGGTGAAGTTGCAAGTCTGTGTGACTGTGCTGGGATGACTGACTGTGTGTGTTTGGGGAGTGAGATTCTGTGTGTGTGTGTGTGTGTGTGAGAGAGAGAGACTGGGAGGAGTGTGAACAGGAATGTGATTTGTAGAGATGTATATAATTGGGTGTGAGATGTGACTGTGTATGTATGTGTCCCCCTAAGAAGGCAGAAATGAGTCACAAGTGATTAATTTGAACCAAAATGTTGATTCTGACAATATAGAACCTCCATTCCCTTGAAAATGTGGTGCCTGATTATTGCCAACTTTGCTGATGACACGTTTAATGCGTCAGACTGATTTATGAATAAAAGAGTCGTGGAAAGTGCAGGAGCCTAATACATTGCATAGAAAGTTTGACTTCAGTAATTACCAGCCCACTTCTGCTCAAAATGCTTAGAAAAGGAATGTGGCACTCCAAGAGGATGTCACTTTTGTCTAAGCATTAATATTTAACCCCAACGCAGTTCAGCTCTTGCCAATTATTCTGCTCCTATAACACTGTGCTGCTCTCTCATCTGGTAATTCTGTTATAATAGTCAAAGAAGCCACATCTGGCAGTGGACTATACCTCAAAACACCATGAAAAGCCAAAGAACCCACACATTAAAATATAAAAGTTATGTGTGTGTGTGTGTGTGTGAGAGAGAGAGAGAGAGAGAGAGAGATATTTCCCTGGTAAAGCTCAGTACCAGCTCAGCCACTCTGATTTCTACTTTTTTGCCTACTTGGACTGTATGTGATCTAAGATGATCTAGTGACTTATCCAGAGGTATGCAGCTAAAATTATCCTTTGGCTGAATTAGGGCTGGAACTCCCAAATCAGTCTGATTTCCCTAGCTCTTTACTGAAATTTCTAGGTCAATCAGGCCTCATGCTATCCCAGAAGTTAGAGACAGAACTAAAAGTGATGTAATGTGTTCTACCCACTGGTGCAGGATTATTCCCTACCATATATTCTCAAGTGCTTTGTCCAGGCAAGTTTTTAAATTACTCACTTCTTCTGGGAGAGTGTTAAATTTTGTAAGTATGGAACAATCTGCTATTTTAATTTTAAAATATGATTGGACCTACCATTAATTTTCTACCTTTTTAATTTCTTTTGGTTTTTGAAAATTTTATTAAAGAAATTTCCCAATTTTAGAAATACAAATGTTACTTTTTTGAAAAATTTCAAACTTGAAAAATCCCAAGTCTCACCATGAGACCAAGCTGGCCATCCAAAATCAGCAGTTGGAGGGGAAAAAAACAAAAGCTGTTTGTAAAAAGAGAGAACACCAACAAAACTTAATGGGAAAGGAATACTTCAGGAAAATCTAAATGTTTTTGTGAAATTTCATTCATGAAAAATGGCCAAATATCACCCAGCTATTGAAATGAAAAAAAAGTCAAGCTTAATTTAGCTCTCAACAGCGATTAGAAATAGGAAACTAATTTTTCCTTAGTTCAGTTTTACTACATTAATTGCTTGTTCAAAACCTCTGGTATCAATGGTGCTAGACAATCTGACTCGCGCCATAGACTGCAGTGGTACTGCCTGAAAACCAAGACAGAAACACATCCTAGTCCTTGATGATATGCCATTTTTTCAGAGGTATTATACAAGGCATATGAAGTTCCCAGAATATTTAATAGAGGACATTAAAAAAAGACCAGAGAGCATTACAAGGAGAATTAACTTGTCTAAATGCATAAACCATTTCCAGAGGCTTTTGAAACAGTGGTTTTATTTTGTACTATAATAATACTTAATACATGTACAGTGGTCTTCATCTAAGTGCTTTGCAAACATTATTTGCTAATTAAGCATAAAAACACCACCTGGAGGTTAGATAAGTAGTATTATCTCCAGTCCACAGATGGGGAAACTGAGGCACTGAGAGGCAGTGACTTGGACAAGGTTGTGGAGGGAGCTGAAATTGGGAACCATGAACTTCTGAATTCTAGAGCTATTCTCAGACCATCTCTCACATACATTACCCCCTGGGCAGAAGTGAGGTGGATGTATATTTTGTAGGGGGATGTTGGGTGTGAAATGAAAGGGAAGAAGAGAGGAAACAGCCCCAAATCTCTTGGGTTCACCACCTCGTGCTTGGTTTTTCAGTCCTTCTCAGTCAGAAGAAGGGTATCCCTGCTGGGAAAGAACTCTGCTGAAATGAAAAATAAACACTTTGGCAGATTTTGTAAACTTCCCTAAACCTCCCCAAGAGGTCTGTAGTTCCGCTTCAGTTGCAGGCAAAGGTTCATGTTGGGTCTTTATTTCTCTCAACCCTTCCTTAGTCATTAGAGCACCCCTGGGAGAGCATGACTCCCCATCCAGGTCTACTTCGATCTTCGTGCACAAAAAGGAAGCTGGTAAAATTGCTCTAATTGCCAGTGGTGTGGAACAGAGGGCCCAAGGGCCTGCAAATTCTTCCTTCTCCTACTCCCTCAACTATAATCAACCTGCAGTCTCCTAGCAGCACACTTCTCATTAACTCCCAACCTGCTGATTCCCTGGGAACAAGTACACTGGAAACAGCTCAGCATATCACATGAGCCAAACATCCCAGGCATGCATATGTCAGGGTGTCCCTCCACTTTCACTGCTGTTCGGACAGGTAGAGGAGAGTGAGCTAGGTTCTCCCCTGCCTTGCACTCCAGTAACAGAGCTGTATTCTGAATGATGAATCATGATTGCCTCTGAAAATATCAGAGGCAAAAAGAACACAGGATTCTCAGATCCCAGATGGCGTTTAAAGCAGAGATTCCTCAAAGCTGACTAGGAGATGTCAATAAATCCTTGATTTGGCTTTTGAAAATCTCAGCCTAAGTCTCCAGCAGACAGCAAATGCATCTGTGGCTTAGCTTGCAAGCTAAGCCAATGTGATCAGGAAGCACTATGAAATTCACACACAAACTTTTACATACCACTTACATCCGAAGACTTAAACAGGCCTCGTGCTTGTCCTTAGCACAGGTGTGGAATTCACCCTGTGAAAATAAACCTTGTGCTGAACATGGGGTCACGGGGATATTTATCACTATTATCTGTACAGGAGACAGTTGGGGCTAGACTTTTAATGGTATTCAGGTGCCTAACTCCCAGGGTACTTTTGAAAATCCCACTAGGCACCTAAGTATCTTTATAACTCTGCCCCTTGGAGCCTCACAATGGCATTGAGAACAGAACTCAGATCATGCTGTTCCAGAAACCCAGACACATTTCTAGTACCACATGAGCTAAGGGAGAAGATCCTTTTGTCTGGTCCCCGAGGGCCTATGAGACACAGATGAGCAGTTCTAATTCTGTCTAATGGATAACCTTATCAGAATATGGAACATCACAATACCACTTTTCAGATTAGCACCGACCTTTCAAGTTTAACAAGGTGAAGGGCAGCCGTGGTCTTGTAATGAGGAGAAATGGTCTTATCATTAAGGTACTAGACTGGGACCCAGGAGAGCTGGGTTGGTTCAGTTCCTGGTTCTTCCATAGGTCTCCTCTGCAACCTTGGGCAAGTTATCGAATATCCTTGTGCCTCAGTTCCCCATTTGTAAAACAGGATATTTCCCTTTTCCCCACCCTTTCTGTCTTTTCTATTAGAGTGTAAATTCTAAGGGGCAAGGAATTCTCTTATGTCTGTACAGAGCCCAGCATATGGGACGCTACTGTAATACAGTAACACTGTGGACTAGACCCTTTAAAAGGGAATTGGTCCAGCCTACTTGAACCTCTTAACAGGCCCCACCATGAGGCTGTTTACAGGGCAACTGCTCTCCATAAAGAGCTGGAGAGGAAGCAGTGGCAGAGACAGCAGAAGAGCCGGAGGCTCCTGTAGAACACCCTAGACCAGGGGAAAGGGTTTGTATCTAAAAGAACCTCCATCTAAGTCTGGGGCTGTCAGGCAGGACAGAAGCCTGGAGAGAACTGCTGAGAGCAGACTCTAGTCTAGGGGAGAAGCAAAAAACCCTTCTAGGGAGGAAAGGCTGAGAGTGGCCTGCTAAAAACAGGGAACTGAGTTGAATTTTGTAGACTTTATTTTGGGGCTTTGAGTTTTAATCTGAATTTTAATGCTGATAAACCTAGGCCCTAAGGAGGGGTGTTTGAACAAAAAGATGCTTGAATGTTGTGCTTTATTAAGGAGACCTGAAGAAGGGAAACCGAGGCAGGATGTGGCAGAGCCACTCCAGATGATGGGGGATGGGTGGAAGGGTGGGTATGTAGCAGGCAGCCATCCTGTTACTAACACCATCATGAATGAGCTAATTGGGAATTAGCTGGGAAAGCAGGTAGAACGGTCTGTCTTGTGGTAGAGCAAACCTAAATTGTTGATTAAACATAGTCATTAGAACAAGTTGCCTAAATGAGCTCAAGCTCAGGTGCCACAGGCGCTTTGTACAAGGATGGGGAGCCAAAGAACTTGGGGAGGTTCCGATGAAGTGAAAGAACAGGCTGAGAATTCATGGCTAGGTAGGGCAGGAGGCTTTTCCGTGTCAGAACTCGTTATGTGTGTGCAGTTCATTTTTCAACTGCCAGGTCGAATGAGCTCTGGAAGCTGGTGTTAGCTAGTTTGGACTATCTAGCAGACATGATATATGTCACGCATGATGTCTTTACAGTTTAAAAATAACACGCCTGTTCCAAAGTGTTAACCAGGCAAACATGAGCATCTGACACATATGCAAGTTATTTAAATCTTTCTGGATTTAATCTGACTGGACTCAGCTGGCATGACAATTCACTTTGCATCTCACACTGAGAACTCTTCCCTCCCCCACTCCTGGGATCCGAAGGGGGACCGGTGTGTGTTAGCAACGCTCTGAGCTTCGCAAAATGTGACTGTGATTCATAATCATCTGCTGCTTTGAGACAAACAAAAACAAAAATTGTGTTTTCATCTTCCTTCGCTGGCACCAGTCGCCTGGGGAGTCGGGTAAGAGCCTGGGAAATAGAAGCCTTGCTGAGAGGTTTAAGGAAGACCAGGTAGATAGAAATGCAATCTTCGTTACTTATATGGATCCTGTTATCTCAAAAATTCTAGGACATTCCAATACTATGGTATTTATCCTCACAACACCCCTTTGAGGGAGGGCAGTGCTATTATCCCCATTTCACAGGTGGAGAACTGAGGCATAGAGAGTAAGGCCCAGATTTTTAAAGGTATTTAGGCACCTAAATACCCTGGAAAGCAATGGAGTTAAGTATCTAATACCTTTTTAAAATCGTGCCATAAAAAAGAGAGACACAAAGCTTTTATCAGTGCAGGAAACGGAATACAGGTCTTGCAAGCCCCAGACTGGTTCACTAAATACTGGACTATCCTTCCTTTCATCCCTAGTGGGGCCCCAGCTTCTTTGTTCTACAGGCTCCTTGGCAAGATAATCCTTCCAAGGAGTCTGTTTCCCTTCCCAGCTCTTCAGTCCCTTCCACTGCTTGCCTTTTGAGGCACTGCATCCTACAGATGACCATGAAGGTTTCCATAGACCACTGGTGATCCCACAGATGACCTGGTGGGTTTTTTTTAACTGACTAGTGATTAGAAGGGCCTCACTTCATGTACCTCAGAGGGGCCTGATTTTCAGAAAGTGCTGAACACTTACCCTCTGAAAATCAGGACTCTTTTAAGTGTCTCAAGTTGGACACCTGCCAACCGAGGCCCTGCACACCACTAATCAGTTTTGAAAATGCAGATCAGAAAACTGCTGCCCTACTGTATCCTCTGTCTCCAGCTTAGATGTGCTGCATGGTTGGGAGGCTGGGTTTATCTTTCTTTATCCATGGGAAGCCTGCGCTCTACACCTTATTGAAAAGACCCTTTCAGCTCCATTCATCATTGCCCTGCAGTCTCTTTATGCCAGCTGAGCTGGTGCAAGGTGGAGACAGGATAATTGCAAACCCCCTTCCCCATGCACTCCGTACAATCTAAATTTCAGACAAGCGGGGTTCAACAGGCTGGGGTGGGGAACACAAGGTAACCGTGAGGCAATTACAATTAGTGTTATAAGCAACTGTCGCTTATTACAAGTGGTCTGGTATTTGAAATTTACTCATTCTCATGAGGCTTTTCAGCCTAGTTTTGCATACCCAAGAGGTTGAGTAGCTTGGAGAAGGGGTGGGTTACCAGACAGGCATGTGGGTGTACACAGAAAGCAAAATCTGGAAGATTCAGAGGCTTGTTCTGCCCTGATATAGTCCCCCTCCCCCAATGATGTCTGTTTTAGCATTCAAGTTCTGTCCTTGTGTTGTCGCCCTTCACAAGGATTATACGCTATGGATAGGCAGGAGGAAGTGGGGGACATGTTTTATTTTCCCGGGAAGCTGGGGAATTGAAAATGTTACACCAACATAACTGGTTGACACTAAGGATGAAAAGTAAAACAATACAGAGCCTGGCATGTCCTTTCCAGCGTTCCCCTATGTGGATAACAGCAGGATTGGTTACGACAGTGTATCACTGACTGAAAAATACAAATAATGACCCGGTGGTACCTAACTGCATTGTTTATGCTGATTTTCATGGGAAACTAACTGCTGATTTGTCTCTTGATCCATTTGCAGTGTTTGCCAGGGGAGGGCTAGTACACTGAGCAGAATTAGTACCTTTGTCCCTGTGAATCAACTGGCTGCCTGGTAGAGACATGAACCCTGAGATGTGCACATAAAAACAGCCTCTTTCTGAGGCTTGCTAGTTTGCCTCCAGTCCTTCAGTTTTCCTCCATTTTAAAAAAACAAAAAAGAAGAGCAGCATTCCTGCCTGGAGGTGGGGTTGGGCGGGGAAGCACTTTTGTTGCTTAGCCAAAGTGGTGGTGACTATCAGACATACAATGGGGGATAGATAGCCAAGGCCCTTGCCTTAAACCAATTTGGTTCAATTTCCAGATCTACCAGAGAATTCCTGTGTGACCTAGGGCAAGTCACTTAAACTCATGGTTAGCGCCCCATCTGTAAAAATACCAATATTAATACTTTATTTCTCCATTTAGATTGTAAGCGCTTTGGGGCAGGGACTGTCTGTTACCATGTGACTGTACAGCACCTTGCACAATAAGGCTCCCATCTTGGTCGGAGCCCTTAGGTTTAATAATATAGGGTGACATTCACCCCATGCAGAGAGCCAGCATAAGGTCTATATGGTACTTAGTTTATTCTGAAATTCTGCATGGGGTGAATGTCTCTCTTGGGTGAGAGCATTTTGTGGAATTGGAGGAGTGAGGCCAGTAGGATTCGGGAATATTTAGACCATTTTAAGGGCTAGGTTCTCAGCAAGGTGCACAAAATCCAGCTGAAGTTAAGGGGAGCTACATGTGCACTTCCTAGTGCTTGGTATGATATGGCCTGTGCAAGTGATCAGCAAAGACAACTGATCATCTTTGTTTGCTTCAATACATATTTAACAATTCTGTAAAACACCGATTAGTTCCCAGCATGGCTCAGGCTAAAGCGAGGTTGCTACATTCATCAAATTAGAGCAGCAAAGAGTTTATAGACTACTCCACCCTGAACACAGTTTTAAGGCTAGTATATGAACCCTGGCAAGGCAGTGCATATAGTGGAGAATGTCTGTCTGATAGAGCTTTAGTCACAGCAGAGCTGGGTGGTGCTGCTTACTGGCATTCTTATTATGCAAGCTGCGTGCTGCTCAGAGTGAAAGAGAAATGTCAAGTGGATTCAAATCCATAAAAACACAGACTTTATTTGACAAAAAAACATTAAATATTAAGTCTTGCTTCACCTTTAGGTACCTTAAATGGAAGTACCATGGCTGCTGCCTCAATATTAAAGGGAAACTGGCTCAAACTTTATAGCATTTAAAGAAGAAAACTTACTTGGACCTTAATTGTTGGAAAGTAAATGGTGGGAGGCAGTGCAGCCTAGGATGTAAAGGAAGTAAATGTCTGGATTCCAGCTTTCTGTGTGAAAAGATCTCCAACCAGGCAAGCGACAGAATCTGAAGTTTGGGGTAACGCACCAAAAACTCCCTTTATTGCTTCTAAGGGTATGTCTACACTGCAATTGGATGGTGTGATTGCTGGAAGTATAAACCAAGCAAGCTTTGAGCATGCCTAAATGTGCTGTTCTGACACCTCCCAAATGCAGTGTAGATATAACCTATGCATCTACAATCTGGCATTTACCCATAGTCTCTGTACATCTGGCTTTATTATCATATAATTCTTACATCTAGGGGCTTCTGTCACCCATTGCTGTAGTATCTGCGCATCTCACAATCCTTAATAAATGTATTCTCACAACAATTATCCCAATTTTACAGAAGGGAAACTGAGGTGCAGAGGTTGAGTGACTTGCCCAAGGCCACACAGAATCTGTGGCAGAGCCACTAGTTACAACCAAGTCACTTGATCTCACTCTGGTTCTTTGACTGCAAGAATATAATTTCATCATGTCATATAACAGCACTACATCTGTTATGCTGGTGCAAATTAGTAAATCAGTGTTACTCAGTTCAGCCAGCAGTGTAAGCTAGATCAGAATCAGGCCCATTGCTTCTAAGTTAATTGCTCCTATCTAGCCATCAGGGGGAGCCCAAATCCCTCTTTCTGTTGGACTTGCAGAAATAACCTGTTTTTTTCCTCTAATTTTCAGTGACAGAATTGCTTTTTCATTATTATTTAGGAGCTGCAGGATTTTTCCCGTAACTATTTTTAAAAAGTAAATTAGGACATGTTTGGGGGGTCTGAAACCCTTGGCAGTGCTTCTTCCAATAACACCGACAGTTTGCCACATGCCAGCGAAGAGACGCTCAAAGGCATTTTCTCACTTGCTAGCTACAACACCCGAAGCCTAAATTTTCCTCATTAACAATTTATGCCACTTACGCTTCATGCTCCTAATAATGTCATCATTGATTACATTTTTAAATGGTGATATCTAGTAGGCAGAGACAGCCTCCCCATCCAGGAATGTGGGTAGCTTGGCACTGGAGGGGTTCAGTGCATGAAATATTAGCCAAGAGGTAGCAGAACAAAAGGCTCCCAAGATCTTTAGCTGGAAAGTATCTGAATCATTAGTGGGTTGTGAAGAATATTAATAGTTCTTCATGCAGCTTTACAAATGTGGTGATTCCAGGGTGCATCAGTGCTGGGCTTTTCTTGTCACTCTTTGTCCCTATCTGGCGAGGAACATGCACCTGCGCAAGCTAAGTGATCGATCTTTTTCCTTGCTCTGAACGTTCTCCTACAGTCAGTCACAAGGAGAAAGCAGAGCTTCCCACAACCAGCTAGATAAGAAACAAGTGACTGAGAGAAGTCCCACTGTGGCAGGATTGAAGCTGAAAAGGGGTGGGTAGCCACAGCTGGTAGCTTGGGATGACCATATTCCATACTTGTTTCTGATTCAAAGCCTTAATAGTGTAAATGCATGCAGGGGTTGGAGTGCAACAATCCAACAGTCAGAACAGAGCATGGTTTGCTCTCCAGATGTTTTATGTGAGGCTCCGCCAGAGTGAAGATCATACCCAGGGAACAGAACAGTTACCTTTATTTACCAGTCTCTGCATTTTAAGGTGTATCATGCATAGCGTATACAGCTGACCCACAGTCCCTCTGGCTATTTGATTTTTGGGACCCCACAACATTCTTCCAGGACTCCTCCTTCATCTCCGTAGCCATTTCAGTCCTTCGCCTTTCTTCTGAGACTGCCAATAATGTTGACAGCACCACTGATCTTGGGATGGGGCACCTGTTTTCTTGGTGCTGCATAGAGACTTCTAACTCATCCCATGTGGGCCACTGAACAGGCACCTGATGCCCAATAACAAGTATTTGGCCAATAGTGACCTGGTCTTCATTTGAACCAGTGGCATAAAGGTGAAGTGTTATGCAGCCCATCACCCTGGAGGCCATTCTACTGGCTGTGTATCTTGAACTACAGAATGGTAACACTCAACTGGCACTGCAGATCATCAAAAGAAATCAGCTTCTCCCTTCAGTGAAAACACACACTGATATGCGAAAGAAGCCAATATTTCAGCCAGTCCACCCTATCCAGCCCATTCAGATGCCAGCTTTCACCACTGTTCAAAGGAAGTGAAATCTTGCTATAACCTGACAGGCCCTATGGAGGAGGGCTTGTGAGCTTGCATATTTTTTTAAACTGTCTCCAATCCTTCGAGTTACTGAATCCCAGTCTGGAGCCATGACCTACTTCACAAACAATTCACCTACATCTCACTGTCCATGTAGCAGAACCCACAGTTGAAGGGTGGGCCTGGGAAAGAGAAAACGACTCAGAACCTGGTTGGAGGGGATTAGCATCAAGCTTCCTGTTGGCATAAAAAGTTAATTTGTGATATGAAATCTCTCTAACTTCCCAACGGTGCTGGCAGCCATTCCTCTGACTGCAAGGTAAAGGTGAACCTTGGGGAAAGAACAATAATGACATTATAATGAAGGCTTTGGAAACTTGGCACCAAGCATTAAATGGCTGTGACTTTTCAAAAGTGGCTTTTTGTTTGCTTGGTAATTTTAAATGGTTTTAATATAGTTTGAAACATTTGTGGCCAGATCCCCAGCTGGTACAAATGAGCATAGCAGCACTGACTTCAATTGGGCTGTGCTGATTATACTAGCTATGGCGCGGGCTTGATTATTATTATTATTATTATTTTTTAAAGGGGATAATCGGGGGTGGGGGGGGGGAGTCTTAAAGGAAGGGAACGTGATCCCTTCCATATTCAGTCTGCCTCCATGTTTCAGGGTGGGGTTGTAACCGTGCCTTCTTGGGCCACAACTGAGCGTGCCAAATTCAGGACAAACTGCTGAGAAATAGGACAGATACATCCCAAGACTGGTGGCTAGTGCTCCATAGGATATACCAAACCAGCAAAAAAAGTAACTTCTGTCTCGCCACACTGGCTAACAAGAAGTCATAAAAGCAGGTTCCTTAGGCATTGCAGTCCTCGTATTACTATCAAAAACACTAGACTTAGAGATGAGTGGTTCTTTAAAACCAATCCCTTCAAATAAAAGGTTCTTCTGATCCCAAAGGACCAACCACACAGCCTGGTCAATATATAACTTACATTTTACCCAAAAATTATGCTGATGCCAATCCTTTAGTATTTAAAATCTAAAGGTTATTCATAGAAAGAAAGGTGAGAGTTAAAATTGGCTAAAGGAATTAAATATATACAGTAATTGCAAAGTTCTTGGTTTAGGCTTGTAGCAGTGATGGAATAAACTGCTGGCTTAAGTCAAGCCTCTGGTTGCTTCCAAATGATTGGAAGGTCCTCAGTTTCTTGGTTAGAGTGCTCCATTAGTATAAGTCCATAGTCCAGACGTTTGAGCAAGAAAGAGGCAAAATGGAGGTGTTTCCAGGGCTTCTCATACCTTCTGCCATGTGTCAGGAAACCCATTGTTTTAAACAAAGCCCTCAGCACAGCTAATGGAAGATTACAGGTAAAAGATTGGAGTTTGGAATCACATTGGCAGGCCCCCCTTGCATGCCCAATTTCGCTAGTCATCTGAGAAAGCCATTACCTATCCTTCAGATGGAACGTCCACAGGAAAATCCCTTCGGTTTAGATGGGAGTCTCCCATGGTCCATTGTGAGTTGTGGCCTTTTAATGGGCCACTCAATTTGAATAGTCCCTCCAAGATGTGCTGGCTAACTACCTTGTGATCATTATCCAGGAGCAAATATTTGAAATTCAGGTGTAGAGCCAATACTCATAACTTCAAATACAAAAATGATGCATGCATTCAGATAGCATAATCATAACCAGCAAATCAGACCCGTTTCAGAGACCTTGTACATGCCACATTTTGTACAAGATTCATTGCAAATATATAACAGTGGTTGCAACAATTATCTGTATGGTCATATTTTAATTAGTTAACGTCACTGTTTTTTCTAAAACACTCAGCATTGGCCTAACATTGCTCCATTGACACCCAAAAGCGCTTCACAACTGATTTCAGTGGGAGTAGTTAGGTTCACACTGAACATTTTAATTTATAATCTTTTATTTTTCAAAATACAACAAATCTACCAGATTCATCATAATGCACAAAGCAAATAAATAGTTAGATTATGGTGCTTCTCCACCCCCTTCTATCCTATCTTGGGATCTGTGTTAACCATAGACCACTAAAAAGTCAGCCCAAATTGCTTTGACGTGTGCCAGGCATTCCCTTTCTGTGCAATGCCAGTTATTCATTAGCTTCGAGATCAGCCAGATCACTGATCCAGGCATCAATATTTGGTGGGGATCAATTTTTGCGGGATTAATATTTAGCAACTACCAAAGCTGCATGTTGGAACCACACTGCCTTGTTGCTAGGTAATCTCCAGGTGTCCAGAATACATCCAAGAATGAAATTTAAGGGAGAGGGCTCCAACTTAGCATCCACTATCTAATTGGTCCTTTGACGTACCTCAGAACAGAAATTCTTGATACAGGAGCACGCCCAAAACATGAGTTCATTTAGCACCAAGGGAGTTGCATTTCCAACAGCGTTCAGCATTTGAGGCCCATTACCATGAGCCTATGTGGGGACCAGTATACATCTCTACTCCGATATAATGCGATCCGATATAACACAAACTCGGATATAACGTGGTAAAGCAGTGCTCCAAGAGGGCTGTGCACTCCGGCAGATCAAAGCAAGTTTGATATAACGCGGTTTCACCTATAACGCGGTAAGATTTTTTTGGCTCCCGAGGACAGCGTTATATTGGGGTAGAAGTGTATTTGAAAAAGTGTCTTGTTGGTGATTAAGCCTTAGTCTCAGGTCTGTTGATACAATTGTATTCAATTTGGTCAGGCAAACCTCTATGCCAAGCAACTCTCAAATTCTCAATCTTTGGCAGAGTTTTTTTGGGTCAGAAAATAGTAAAAGGATACTGCCGGCTGAATAAATCCAGGAAGTTTCCTCCAAAATAATACAGGTTGTCATAACTATAAAGGGAAGGGTAACAGCCTTCCTGTGTACAGTACTATAAAATCCCTCCTGGCCAGAGACTCCAAAATCCTTTTCCCTGTAAAGGGTTAAGAAGCTCAGGTAACCTGGCTGACACCTGACCCAAAGGACCAATAAGGGGACAAGATACTTTCAAATCTTGGTGGGAGGGAGGCTTTTGTTTGTGCTCTTTGTTTTGGGGGTTGTTCGCTCTTGGGACTGAGAGGGACCAGACATCAATCCAGGCTCTCCAAATCTTTCTGAACAAGTCTCTCATATTTCAAACTTGTAAGTAAACAGCCAGGCAAGGCGTGTTAGTTTTATCTTTGTTTTCTCAACTTGTAAATGTACCTTTTTACTAGGGTGTTTACCTCCGTTTGCTGTAACTTTGAACCTAAGGCTAGAGGGGATTCCTCTGGGCTCTTTAAGTTTGATTACCCTGTAAAGTTATTTTCCCTCCTGATTTTACAGAGATGATTTTTACCTTTTTCTTTAATTAAAAGCCTTCTTTTTAAGAACCTGATTTTTTTCCCTTGTTTTTAGATCCAAGGGGGTTGGATCTGTATTCACCAGGGAATTGGTGAAGAGTCTCTCAAGGCTACCCAGGGAAGGGAATTAGTATTTTGGGAGTGGTGGCAGAGGACCAGATCTAAGCTGGTAGTTAAGCTTAGAAGTTTTCATGCAGGCCCCCACATTTGTACCCTAAAGTTCAGAGTGGGGAAGCAGCCTTGACACAGGTTCATTAGCAACCAATGCATCTAGTCCAAATACATTCATAAGTAAATGCTGTAACTGGAGAGAGTTCCATGCTCTGGAGCAGACAAGCCAAATGGTTGCTGAAAATCTACAAATGGTTTAAATTTATCATTGTCAATTAGCTGCAACACAGTCATCATTCCTCCGTCCATCCAATCCCTCCACATCAAAGTTTTTTTGCTACCGTTTTTAAGGATAGAATTGCTCCATAGGATCGCCTCTACCTGGAAGAGTGGATGGGAGTGCAACTTCCTAGCCAAGCTTGCTTCACAACTGTTGTTGGCACTCAGGAGTCCACTGAACACTTTTGAAAACCTCCTCCTATTAAGGCACAGAATAGCACAGCTCAGTTTAACTCAGTTCTCTCACTCTCTCAGAAATTGTCAGCTAAAGGATTAGGAGAATTTTTATTTCAATTGTAAATACATGAATAGGGGAGTGTATACTATGGTTGCTCGACAAAGGTACTTTGCTACGGTAACAATGTGTAAGGATGCAAAACCTCTGTTTCAAACCACCACTTTGACCCCTCCTTCCCTCTAAATTCTCTGTTTTTCCTGAGGAGCGTGTAATCTAAAGACAGATAGGGACCATTCAGAGAGTGCCTAGAGCATTGGTAGGTGCCACCTGAACAAGTAAAGACAATAATGATGATTGGCTTTCTTGAAATACTGTAGCCAGGCAAACTACATTAAAGCAGCTTTAGTGGTACTGAAGATTTGAACCTGGACAGTTCTCATCAGGGTTATTGGAGGTACTGTGGCTAATTAGAGGTGCTCTAGCTAATTAAAGCCCTGAATACTGAGTTTAGAGTAAGTCTTTCAAACAGACTTCCCAAAGCACAGTATTTATGGTTGCAAGGTAGTATATGTCTTTTTGTCTTTACACAATAAACATATGAAGCAACTATACAGTCACAATAGGGTCCAAATAACCATATTTACTAAACATACACAACATACAAGGCCTAGCTACATATAAACATTGCAGCTCTAGTTGGTTTCTCAACTACACAAACAGTGAGCACCACCAGAAGGTGCTCAAACTATTTAAAGGGATACTACTCAATTCCTATATATTACACAAGGAGAATGTTACTGGTCCATATGTTTTTTCTTTCCTTTGCTTAATGGATCAGATTTTCAAAAGAGCCCAGTCTCTTTTGATGTGTCTAGATTAGTTATGGGTGTTAAGCCCTCGAAAACTTGGCCCTGAGCACTTTTCAAAACTTGTCTAGTGTGCCGGTCATCATGGTATCTACGTTCTATTACTTCTACCTTAGATTAGTTTATTCTGGGGCTAGTGGTTTATTGTCACAATAGCATATGGTGCTTTGAATCCTCCCTACAATCTGTCTAAAAAAGACAAAGGAGTCTAGGTAGGACCATAATGTCTCTGGTTCTGTTTAACTTTTAGACCAATAAATGTCACCAGACTACAAAGATTGATGATGTAGGCATTTAGCTTTAAATTGTAAACTTTTGGGGCAAAGAGCACAAGAAATTTAAATCTAAACTCTGGTTGGTCCTGTTAGGACTTGACGTGTGCCTGGACAAAGCAATTTGCGACATAAGCAGAACAAATACTAAACTTTATTCCAATTAACATGTGCAAACGCCAGCCTGAGACCATGGCATTTCCATTTTTAAATGCATCTCTCTTCCACCCTGTCATATTTTGCCAGTGCAAAATTCACAGCAAAAATAAGTGTCACTTTCTGATCTTTGATCTGAGGATCTCAAAGCACTTTACAAACTAGAAGTAAACTTGGGAAGGAGATGTTTTCAGATCCATTTTACGGCTAGGGAATCAGAAGCTGTCAAATTGACATGATGGAGATATATAAAATAACTCTCACAGTACTGTCAACTCCATGCTCAAAAATCATTATTCAGGCCCCAAACTATCAGGAAATTGGCTTTAAAATCATGAGTTGTGTGTAAATGTTTGAGTTCTTTTTATTTCTAGTTCCTGAGCCTTTAGGGTACACTTGTTACGTGTGTTCAAGCTTCTCCACAGCCATGATGGCTAGAATTTTTTTTTATATATTAAATCACATGCCTCCAGGACTTTGGACTATAAGAAAAACACCAATATCAGGAGACTTGCAATAAATTAATGAGTTGGTGACTTTGCTGTCCATTATGGATTTCCTTGTACCTTCTTCTGAAGCATCAGGTATTGGTATTCAGAGAGAGGATACTGGACTGGATAGACAACTGTTCCTATCTGCTATGCCATTGCCAAATCCAATTTTCCTAAGCAGGGCCACCTCAAATACAACCAGTTCAGTTCAATCCAACATTGCTATGGAGCTGGTAAATGCAGCTGTAACAAATGTATTTACAAAAATTTAGCTGAAAACAATGGCTGATGCTAAACCAGTGGAGGGAAGGAGTAGTTATAAAGGCTTGTACTTCAGAGCATAAGCCAGCCACTAACTAAAGAAGCTTAAGAAAAAATTCCCCCTAAGGGGAGATGAAAATAATTGTCCATTGTATTACATTCGTGCACCGTTAGATAACTGGTGCACCATCCCCTTAAGAGAGGCCAAGGAGTGAGTCTGGTATATGGGTTCTGGCTCTCTGTGTATATGCTGAGCTGGGCTGCTAAGACCACTGTGTGTAATGGAAAAATCCTTTATTGAAGATAGTGATTTTTTCCATTTAAACATGGAGATTTCACAACATGAAGAAGCTAGACTGAACAGAGAGATCCACTTCCTGAGCATATGCAAGAAATAAAACATCACCCCCAGAGAATTGTCTTTTATAACCCTCTGACATACAATTCCAAATATGCTGAATAGCTCTGCAGAAGGACCTCTGAAAGGCTGACGAGCCCTTTCCTGAACCTTACATGCTCCAGAAGTGACCCCACCTCAAACAAGAAATCACCACATGCTCCCACACAGTGGAAGTAAAAAATAATTAAATAAATAAAAATCAGGAAACCCAAAACAACTATCAAAAAAACCCTTGAGAGCCATCCAACACAAAAACAAAAAGTGGAACCCACTAAAACTCCCCAACCAACAGAATACCATCTCCAGGAGAAACCATGACACCAGGATCCACTACATGGACCACATCCATGACATGCCAACATCATCCACCCATCAAGACTACCACTAACTGTAACTGAAGTATCTGTACTCTAAGGAACTGAACTTCTGCCCTACCACAAAACTGGATACCGTACGAACATGTGGAGAACTAGAAGTAGTGTTCTTGCTGACTCTGCCTCGAGGAATTCTTTCACAAGAAATGCATCACCCCCCCACAAATACCACATCCCTTCCGATAATCATAACAAAAAAGAATCATCTGACTGGGCACCCCCTAGTGGATGGAACCACACACTGGATCATTACATTGATTTGCTCTAGGGAAAAACAATTGTGAAATCCTTGACAAACATTACATCCTCCACAATCTCTCCACCGCTGAGAGGATACCTATACAGCCCATGAAATCTAACCAGCAGACAAAGGGGGAGCTATCATAGTCCTCAATTGTGATGACTAAGTTACTGAGGCCAACAGACAACTGACCAACACCACCTACTATAAAGAACTCAGAGAATATCCTACACCACACCACAAAATTCACATAGGAATTTAAAGATACCAACAAATCCTTCCACAAACAAATCCAAGAAAAACTCTACACCTCATGAATCTACCCCAGGACCTTCTACATGCCTTACACAAACAGGGGAACCCAGGCAGACCGATGATATCTGGCCACAGCACTCTTACTGAAGGAATATTCTAGAAACCATATTCACACCACTCACCACACTACAAAGGGCCAGTTTCCTCCAGATGCTGCCTGAAGAACAGATGCAAAACCTGCAGTAACACATCTCCACTGCTACGATGATCCATACCCTCCACAACACCCCTTTCAAGATTGATGTGTTCTGCATAATGCTTATCACAACATGTGGTGCACCTTATCCACTGCATCAAATGCATCAAAACAAGTATGTGAGTTAAAGCAGACTATCACTATGCTTTTGAATGGACACACAGAAATATGATAAATGACACAACACTTATCACCTGTGGGCAAACACTTTTTTCACAAAGTGATCACTCCATATGTGACCTCTCATTCTGAAAGGAAACCTGCACAACACCTTCAAAAGATGAGCCTGAGAACTTAAATTCATAACTCTGCTTAACATAAAGACAATGGACTTAACAGAGATGCTGGTTTTATGGCTCAGTGAAACAATTTGAAACCCACCCTACTGCCTGCTAACCTTTAATTGCCCACTTCATTTTAAATAGTCTCCAACAGTATGTGTGAAATCCTTATGCTTAACAACGTGTCCCGCGTTCTATTTAGCTCGGACACTCTAGTTACTTTCTCCAGGACTGAGGAAGAGCTCTGAAGTTTGAAAGCTTGACTATTCCCCTAACAGAAGTTGGTCCAATAAGATATTTCTCTCTCAAATGTCTGTTTAGTTTATCCCTGTCCTGTGTGACTCTCTCTATTACTGTGATCAGTCAAAATGAAGACAATAATCCCATTATGGAGTTTCTTGTGCCTTCCTCTAATGCAGCTGGCACTGGTCAATACTGGAGACAGAATACTGAACTATATGGGCTGCTAGTCTTATCCACTATGGTAAATCCACATAGTAAGGCAAAACGAGATAAGAATGGAGAGCGACTTTGAGAGGTGCATGTTTTATGGAAACGAAATACAGGCACGATGACAAAATACCCAGCAACTATTTTCCACAGCCTCACTGCATAGTGTCAGCTTCCTAAATATCACTAGTTATTTCACTAAAGTTATCCCTAGAGGGATTATAATGAGAGAGAATGGGGAGTATATTTTGGAACCAATTAGCCTTAAAAGTCTATACATTTTTTGAGCACAGACTCCAGGCAGCTGAGTACAATGTTATCTAATGGGCTGGGTCTCTCACATTGCCCACACTTGATCTTCAGAGACAGCAGCTAAACATGAATCCCAGGCATCTCAAATTAGATTTTAAAAGCATGAGATTCAAAGGATAAGGAAGGGGAGGGGAAAGGGGGTGGGGGGAGTTCTCAGCTTGTGGTTAAGTGTATTGGAAAGCTGCATAATGGTAGAATAAGATAGATTGAAAGAAAAATGAGTTTAGCTGTTAGAAAATAGTTGCATTAATCTTAATAAAATAAAATAAAATCCTTTAAAGTAACCATTAGGTGCTTTGATTTAACTTTCCTCCCCTGGCCTGTGAAATCACCTCTTGTGCTGATCAGCTAGCCTCAGTTCAGGACAGCACTTAAGTATGTACTCCGCTTTAGCCAATGGAACTAAGCACATGCTTAAGTGGTTTCCTGAACTGGGGCCCAACTTTGGAAGTTTTAAAACACTGGAGGCCGCATTGTACCTGGCCCTATCATGGGTACAGTACACACACACATGCATGCAAGAGACCTTCACACTTTTCTTGTGCATATGTAACACTCTGGGAAAGTGTGTTGTATTATCCATCTACTGGCTGGTCTATATAGAGGACAACAATTTATTACTGCTGCCTGCTTAAAAATGGACTGAAAACCCATTGAAGATATGGAAAGACTCATGCTGACATCAAGGGGCAATGGAGTAGGGACTAATGCAAGTTATAGCAGTCAGGGGTTCTAACCCCAATGGCATTGAAACTACAAAGGTGATGATCCTGGGCCGCACTTCCATTGTCTGCTTGGGTGATTAGGGAAGCACTGTATCTCCTCAAGGCATAATTTCTCCCAGAGTGTTCCTTGGAGGTGCAAACACATCATTTCCCTGTGTCTGTTTGGCCTTAGTACCTGAACTTGATGTTCACTTCCAAGTATGATTTATACCACATGAGAATCTGGCTTCAAATCCTCTTGCAGATTAAAGATATATTAAACAAACCCCAAACAGGCCTGCCTTTTAACGGTTCTTGCTGTATTTGTGCATCTTGAACATTCACTGCTAATATATTCTGCAATTACAGGCACCTGGCTGCCACCTCCCTATTTAGCAAAAATGGCACAGTGAGATACTGGGAGTGAGAAGAGCAGGGGGAGGTTCTGTGATGTATCAATACAGCTACCCACCAGCCACAGCATGCTCTGTCCTTAGAGAGACCCTGGCTACTCCAGTGCTTGAGAGATGTGTAGCTTTATTAAATACAATAGGCCCTAATTTGGGCCCCTGCCTTCGACAGATAAAGTGCCAATTTCAGTGAGCGCTCTGCTAGCTGGAACCCTGGGAAAGTGGCCTCCTGCTGACCAACCTGCCTGCTGTGCTGTCCTTTTCAGTAGGTGATATGGTATAATTCTGACACTCTCTGTTAGGCTTGTATCCGATCTAATTCCCAGGTCCATAGACAGGAATATGTTTAAAAAACACCCACCTTTTTTGTATTTACTTTAGGGGATTTAATAGCTAAACCCCTTTGGGAAAAGGACGGACTGTACTCTCTCAGTTCCCACCTATACACCCTACTGGATGTACGGGCATGCACAATGAACGCTTATAGAGGAAAAGCCCTCAGAATTCTAGTGTAATAGTGCAAAATACTGCACCATACAGCATAGATATTGCTGAGCTTGGACACATTGCTATAGAATGCTGTAGTAGATCTATGTATCTACCTTGCATGCAGTGTTACCGCTGTGTTGGTTCCAGGACATTAGAGAGACAAGGTGGGTGAGGTAATATCTTTTATTGGACCAACTTATCACTCACCAACATAAGTTGGTCCAACAAAAGATACAACTTCACCCACCTTGTCTGTCCGTCTCTAATGCATACTTTACCATCATTGGTTCTTGGATAAAGGAAATTCTATTCTGCTCTACTTCTCAATGATGCAACACCATTGAACTCAGTGGGTGTGGGCTGGAGTAACTGAGGCCTGGTCTACACGGGGCGGGAGGATCAATCTAAGTTACGCAATTTCACCTACGTGAATAACGTAGCTGAAGTTGATGTACTTAGACCTACTCACTGCGGTGTCTTCACTGCAGTGAGTCGACTGCTGCCACTCCCCCGTTGACTCCGCCTGTGCGCCTCGGGGTGGTGGAGTACAGGAGTCAAAGGGAGAGCATTCAGGGGTCGATCGCTGCCTGCCGAACCGGCGGGTAGTATAGACACCCTGAGGCTAGTATTTGGTCTTGCACATATAAATAGCCAAACCCTGTTTCACCTGCATGCAGAAATGTAACCAAATTCTGGTTTCCTCATCTCTCATTTGGCTCATTTCTCCTTTGGACTATAAGGGTGGAGTATCTCCAGATTCTTTCAGAGACAATCCAATGCTGAGATAGCATGATGATGATTGCTGTGTAACAATCTAGATGGACAAATCTTTACTCATCACCTTACTTTTGCTTCAGAAAAAACTAACCTGGCATTTTGCCATCTCATTTCTATGGCCAGTTATGATTGATTTTATTGTTGTACTGATGTGAGGCCCCATTTGAGATCGAGGCCCAATTGTGCTAGGTGCTGTACAAACATGTTGTAAGAAGGAATCCCTTCCCTGAAGAATTTTCAATCTAAGTAGAAAAGACAGAAAAAGAAAGGGGAAAGAGCAAGTTTTACTTCACTCCTTCTAAGAGTTGGAAATTCTGCATTTGGAAGCTAAAAATGCATAATTATTTAGTGATCAACAACCACCTTTTCCAAATGAATCACATGCTCTTGCTTTTTGATCTGGAGTGCGGATGTCTGGTTTGCTGGGTATGCATTAAACGAACAAGCAGAATGTGTCCTTTGCTGGAGATATTTCAAATATCAACCTTCTCTTCCATTGAAAATAGGGGCGGGGGGACAAAAAAACCCTCACTTTGAACTTCCTCCATCAGAAGGGATCGCTATTTTCTTGAGATTGCTACTTGTAAGTTAGCTGCAGTGTAGTGCAAATTTGACCAACAGACATGTTCAGCACTGAATATTTGTTTGGCCAAGATGGTACAATATCAAGATCACCTCTATTTGTGTTTTAAATAGAACTAGTAAAAAAAAGGAATTTCTATCCCATGGGCAATTCCAACATCTTAAAATTTGTTTTCATCCCAAATCAGGAAGAAAAGTCAAAATGTATTTTTTTTTTTCAGAAGAAAAATTCCAAAACGGTTGATTCTAAAATGTATATAAAAATCATTTTGATAATGAAGAAACATTATAAAATAACATGAAACATTAAATATGTTAAATATAACATACAGAATGTTGTTAAAGATGTCCTAGAAAAGGCAAAAGATGAAACTAAACAAAAAGCCAAAACGAATCATTTAAAAAATTTTCCTCTGAAAATTTCATTGAAATGGACACATTCCTGTGAAACATTTTTGATTTTCACAAAACAGCATTTTCAGACAGAAAACTATACCATTGCAAATTTTTCAACCAGTCTAGTGTCAAACAATGTGCATAAAGAAACCTGTCAAGCCCCACAATGTCTTTTGAATGTACCAAAATCTATCCAATCACACTAAATATAGGGTTTTTTTTTTTTTTTTGGTTTGGTTTGGTTTTGAGACATAGTCCTCAAAAAATCATTTACAAGGGCAGAGTAAATATTACTGTCTATCCACTGACAGGGGCCAGGCAGGGTACGTTAGTGGGCAGAGTGCTGGGCTGGCACTCAGAATGTAAGTCACATTGCTTATTGTGCTACTGGAAGGTGCTCAGATGCCATGGTGATGTGGGTGCTATAAGAACCACTATAGAATAGAACAGCTACCTGGGTTCTGCTCCAGCTTTGCTGTGTGACCTTGGGCAAGTCCTGTTTCCTCATTTTCCCCTCTGACCTTTGTCAGTCTGGTTCAGGGCCGCCTAGAGCGGGAGGCAAGTGGGGCAATTTGCCCTGGGCCCCCACAAAAATATAGTATTCTATAGTATTGCAACTTTTTTTAATGTAAGGGCCCCCGAAATTGCTTTGCCCCAGACTCCCTGAATCCTCTGGGCGGTCCTGGTCTGGTCTATTTAGCATGTAAGGTCACTGGGACAGGGACTGTCTCTCACTCTGTGTACACCATGTGGTAACTAGTACAATGGGTCCCTGTTCTCTTTTGGGGCTCAATCATTACCGTCACACAAACAACACAGCCTCCTTTGCTGCAGTATTATTGGTGCACCTTACCACATTTAATACATTTAACCTCACAGCCTAGCCAGGAAGGGAAGTATCCTTGTGTTACAGATGGGAAGCTCAGGCACAGAGGGATGTTACATAAATATTAGCTATAAGGATAAGAGAAAATTCATCCCTTAGGACAAATCTTGGCTCCGTAAACCAAGTTTGAGTTTGGCGTTGATTCTCATTTGCACTAAGGCCTTGTTTTTTCTGTCTCCCATAAATGCATGCCAGCCTGCCCTCTGGATTCCTCCCAGTGCTCTGCTCTGCTCAAGGGTATACCATATTTGTCACAGGGGATGCAGAGAGCTGACAAGCTGCAGGTAGCGAGAGCTGTGGAGAAATTCTAGCCTCCTTTTGCTAGGCTTAAATAAATACTCTAAGATTCAGCTGATGATGCCAGGATGACACAAGCACCCCTGTCAAAGGTCAAGGAGCAGAGAGCAAAGCAAATTTAATCTTGAGATCTGGTTGTTCTTTCTATCATGTCCGCCTGCTGAAATCTGATTTGGCAGCTTGGCTGTACAATGTGTACCTTCTGCCTTTGGAGAGAGGGAGAGGGGAGGGGAGGATGAGAAAGAGAGGTCACTTTTTTTTTTTTTTTTTTAAACACACACGCACAAATTTGGTTCTGTCTAGCAGTTCACTCACCACCCAGGAGAGGGATTTGGCTATTGCTGTTCTATGTAGTCTGCTATTCCTGTATGCCAACCAAGGAAGCCAAAAGAGAAGGCAAGAAAAGGTGAAATACAAAGATGACAATAATAAAAATACCTGCCACTTCTGTATTGTCTGTCTTTCTAGGATTGCAAAGCACTTTACAAATAGTATTAACTGTAACATCATAGTAATGCCAGGTGTAGTGGACTTATCCCCATATTGCAAGGAGGTAAACTGAGCCACAGAAAGGTATCCTTAAGCAGCTCTGAAAAGCAGACATAATGTAACTAAGTCCTTATCTACACACACAAGAACTGCACTGATTTGGTTTAGAAAGGGATTCAGTTAAATCCAGTGCAATGCCCCTCATATGGACAATCAGTTTAAAAGTAACTTACGTTGAGATAACCTAAGTTGATTCCTTTCCGTACTTTACTATGGCTCTTGAGAATTAGAATCCTAATGCTCTAAGAGCCTGATTCTGTATCTGCTGAAATCAATGGCAAACCTCCCACTAATGTCCATGTCCTAAATAAACTCTAGTCAAAGCAGCTGGCTAAATATTTCAGTCAGCTGAGGTTTTTTGTGGCCAAAGACTTTCAAGGAAATTTTTCATTTCCAAGAAGAGCTCTCAGAAGCCTGAAAATCTTTACAAATTCCACCTCATTTTCAATGTCTCTCTGGGCTGTGTTTAGGGTTAAAACAATAGGAGTGGTAATAGAAATATCAATAAGAAATGAATTAGCACCCTGCAAAGTTTTCTCTCTAACGCCCCAGCGTCACATCCCCATGAGCTCTCTGGTTCTGGTTACGAAGCAGTGAAGCAGGTTGTGTTTGTAGCTGGTACAATAAGCTCCCTCTGCTTTCCTGAGAGTTGGAATCTTCAGGGGGTCCTTTCACTTAATAAACTAGATGAGTTCTTAGCCTCAGGATGCAAACAAAACATTCCCCTCTCCTCCTTTACTGTTCTCTAACTTTTCCCTTTCTGCCTCTTTCTTTCCCTCTTCTTGCTTTTTCTCCCTCTTCCTTGTATTTCTACTTTGTCTTCCCTCTCTCTCTAGTCTTCTCTCACGCCTTTGTTTCCCCCTCTCCTTTTAATTTCTTTCTTTCTCTTCCTCTCTTTTCATTATTCTCCCTTTCTTCTTTCCGGTCCTGATTTCCCCCACCCACCCACCCCTCTAACTGCTGCTGTCACATCCTGCACAGAGCCCAAATGAAGTCAATGGGACTATGGGCGGATGAATCCCTTTTGCATGGAATAACTTGCACAATAATATGTCTCTATCCAGCCCCACAACCCTACCCACCCACTCTCTGTATATCATTCTCCTTCCCTTCTGTTTCATTCAGTTTTTCTCTCTAACCAGAGGAAGCTTTCCCCCTCCCGACTTCTCTCCTCCCCTCCCCTTTGGGTTGAAAATTTAGTGTCTTGACAAAATAAATAAAATAAGTACATTTGGGGGAAAGAAAAATGATAAAGTGCCTCTTGGTGGCAATTGAGCCAAAACAGGCCCATCTGTTCCTGAGATGCATTTGACTAGGTCTTCAGTATATTCATTAATCATGGAGGCCAGAGAGTTTGGAAAACATTTCTTTTTTTTAAAAGAAGTGGCCTGCCAAGTAACTTTAAAATAATAATACTTTGCCTTTCTCTAACCTTCTGGTGAAGACTCTGAACACCCGACTCTCTGTTGCCCTGCAGCTTGTGTAGACATTTACGTTGCAAAGGGAAGGCAAAATGCAGGTAAATCTGATCTGGTTTTACTTCACACCCACTTTTCACTGGTGAAAATAACCACATAAGAGGCCTGATCCTGCACTGGTGTAAAATCGTCTAGCTGCATTCATTTCAGTGATGCTCTGCTGCTGTAGAACAGTGAAGGATCAGTCTCCTAAGGTGGTTATTTACACCAGTGAAAAGTGGGTGTAAATTGCTGCGAAATTGACTTCAGTGGAGCTATATTGATATACACAGCAGAGGATCTGGATCATACTGCATGGCCACAGAGAATCAGATTCATTGTGTACTGAATCCAGGCTGTGTGATCTAGCAAATAAATTCGATGACAGTTCTTAGAACACACTTGAAACCTTCAGGTCTACAAGATCTGCAGTAAATGAGGTGACTAACTCACTGAGCAACAAGCGCAGGCAGAGCAATACTAGTGTTGGCTGTTGTAGGGGACAGGAGTTAGTGAGAGCCTCTGGGTCTGGGCTTTGCTCGCACTGTGTCTATTGTTGAGTAGCTTTGATCTACAATGATTCAGTTTATGTATAATCTGTTCCAGACAAACTCTGTTGCGGAATGTCACAGGGATGCTGTGCAAACAATGCAATTACTGAGTTAAATACTACTTGGGAGCGATCTAACAGCACAGGAAAGGGACAAACTATGGGCCACATTCAATAGTGCCCCACCACTGGCTGCTTCACACTTCTGACCACGGAAAGCACCTGTAAATTATGCTTAATGGTTAGGCTAGGTTTACCACCGCTCTGAACTCTGGGTGGGGCAAAGCAACCGGGACATGTCGGTGTGTCTGGCCCCGTGTTTATAGAGGAGCTTAATGATGTGAACAGCCACAGGGGGGCTGTTCCAGATGGCAGGACCCTCACAGGAGGAGAAGGCTCTGGCATCAATAGTAGCAAGGCTGTGTGGAGGGACTGCCATTGCTGGTCGTGCGGAAGGAACAAGTAAGAGAGCGGAGGCGGATCATCGCCCTACAGAGTATGGAAACCTGTTATAATAAATTTAGGTCGTGTGTTTAATTAATTGTAGGGAACTTGGACAAGGGGTCGGCATCGGAAAAAGCGACCATTTCATCTCCCTGCAGAAGGAGAGGAGCAAGTGTAACCCACACACCTTCTGGGTGTGGTATTCTGTCCCATCTAGTGGCACCAAGACCACTTAGAGAGAGTTAAATGAGTCTGCTCTACAGCCTTAGCTAAGAGCCAGACGTTTGGAAAATGTTTTATTTTCTCCCCATGGACATTTTTTTTTTTTAAATGAACAGTTGAAAAAGTTTTCAGCCATACCATAAGTTTTTTGAATTTTTGGCCAAAATCTTTTCTATTTTATATTTTTTGGGGGGTTGTATGAAAAGTTAAAATTTTCCACAGAAAGCAGAAACTTTGTGAAACATTTTACTTAGTGGAAAGCCCAGTTTCCCTTAGGAAAAAAACACTTTCAGTGTAAAATTTTCAACGAGCCCTGCTGAAAACTTTCTGAATTCCAAGCTGACTGCAGAAACCAACTCTTATCATTTTGAACCATCCCACCTGCGGATGTGGGGTTCCCCACCCTGTAACAAAATAGCACAGGACACCCATGAATAGGAGTCTCCGGTTGCTTTCCAATCAGCTGCTTTCTGTGGTGACAGAGTCAAATAAATAAATGATGCCAGACTCTAGCTAATCTGTAAAATGATTCTCTGTAGGGAAAAATCCATGGCCTGCCATTTGGAGTTTACATCAGGAAGGTCTAATCAGACTAGAAAGATGATCCAGTGGCAATTTACTCCCCATGGGAGATCTGTGTACTTCACAACTGGGGAAGAGAGGGAGTGTGGGAAGCATTTGATGACCCATACACTAAGCAATAGCCTCCCAGCCCCACTCTTTAACTACTGACAGCTTGGGGTCATGGAAATAGGGCTTGAAAGCTTTCTGCATTTAGCAAATTAGTTCAGAGGAATAAACACAGCTCTCTACTTCACACAATAGCAAGAGATATCTGGAAATCACATATTTATACTGGAATCTCCTCCCCACTTATTTATTTAAAGTCACAATACTAGCCACTGATTTTCCTTTCATAAATGTCTAATGGCTTAAAAAGGAGGAGAGGAGGGAAGGGGAGAGGATTTTAGTAGAGCGGGTGACGTCTTGGGGATGAATTTTTTATTTATTTATTTTTGGCTAAAATCTGTAGATTTGGGTCAACCAAAACATCTTATGACTTTGTCAAATTCACCAAATTGTTTATCAAAAACAAACAAATTCCAAAAAAGTCAAAATGTTTAGAATGTCAAAATTGTAATTTGACCCATCCTCATGTACGGCATAGAGACTTGGCCTGCCACAAGAAAAGAAATCAGTTGCTCTCCACCTTGGAAATGAAGGTTGGGCACTCCATGATAGGAAATGAAATGGGATTATGAGGGGCCTAATGTGGGTTGCCTCAGTTGAAGACAAGTTGAAGGAAGCTAGGCCATGTTGGTATGGACATGTCCGGTGGAGACTTGAGTTATATTGATAGGATGGCCCTTCCAATGACAGTTGACAGAAGATGACCAAGAGGGAGGCCAAAGACTCTGTCCATGGATTAGAGAATCCAATTTTGCACGACAGCCAGGAATAGTGTGTCAAGTTTTGGAAGAAGGCTATAAAAGTCACTGACCCTGACTAGGGAAGTGGAAAGAAAAAAGAAAATCTTTGGGGCTAGGACTTTCCTTTTGCTTTGTGTGGCCAGTGCCTCACATAATGAGACCCTGATCCTTGCTGGGAGCCTTTAGATCAGGGGTCCACAACGCGGTGCCCACGGGTGCCATGGCGCCCGCCGGGGCACCTAAGTGCGCCCACGTATTGGCCAGCGGACGAGCATCCGCCGAAATGCCGCTGAATTTTGGCGGCGACGCCTCTGGATGACGCCGCTTATCAGCGGCATTTCGGCGGATGCTCATCCGCCGCCACGGTCCTCCGTGGCTCGTCATCTGGTGCCCACCAGACGAAAAAGGTTGGGGACCACTGCTTTAGATGTTACCACAGTACAAATAAATAACAACAACCAAGATTAAAACTTGAGCCTCCTAACTCTGTCCCCTCCCAGTGCTGTCAACTCTCATGATTTTATTGTAAGTCTCCCAATATCTGGTGTGTTTCTTACAGCCACAGCTTCTGAAGTCAAGTGAATAGAAGAGAATCTCAACTTCTTCTTTTTTCTTTTCCTTTTCTTTAATTAATAAAAAATAAGTTTCTAGCGTACATCATAGTGGAGAAAAACCTTAAACTGTGACCAAAATGCACCCCAAAGGCTCAGAAATCAGAAGGTAAATGAAAAACAAAAAACATTAATTATATTTTTGGTTTAAAAATCATGATTTTTGTTTTAATCTCATGATTTTGTGGGAGGCGGGGTTGACTTGTCTCTTTTGATTGCTTAGGGCTGCCATACTATTCATTGGACCACAGTGCCTCCTAGTTACATCATATTACCCTCTCAGTTTTCCTATCTATAATATTCAACTAATAATAATCACCAATCTACCACTCTGGATGTCTCTCACCTGATGGTTCAGGCACTTCGTGCAGAGCTGGCACTCACTTTACAGGCTTTCTCACAGACTGGCTTGGGAGCTGTGTGTGAGAGAAACAAATTCTAATCAGACATCTCTTGTCACATCCCTTTTTTTCTCTCTCTTTCCTCTAATAGAATAACATGCTACTTTTCCCATGCGGAGTGCGGCACACATTGCTCTTGAGCAAGTAGCTGTGAAGTGACCTTGAATGGCAAATGAAGATTTAAAGTTCAAAATCCCTCACTAGGAATTGCTGCATTTGCCATGGTTACCTCATGATCTGTTATATATGCAAATAGCCTTGTGGATGCAGCATTAAAAGGGATGTATTAGCTGAACTGTAAAATCTCTGGACTGTTTTGTTGAGCAAGGAAGTAAGGATGGAAATCTCTAAAAACTCAATTCTTCCACCTTTGAAATGGTGAGTGAAATTCACCCCTCTGTGCAAGCCCTATGTACCAGGTAAGCTCTCAAAATAAAGCTTTGTGCTAGCCATCAGCACAAAGGTCTATTACGCTCCTTATGGATGATAGAATCAGGCCCACTAAAATATAATAGCTGAAAACCACAATTTCTCTTCTGGCATCAGACCAACTTGAGACCAACGGGACTTGAAGTGACTTGCTCACTTTGCTTCGGTGGCAAAGTCCTATAGAATTTAAAGAGTGGTGAAACAAATAGGGTTCTGCAGAAAATTATTCTAAAATCCTAATAGCAAATGCTGATATTTCTGTAGGGTTTTGAATCATCCCATAGAATCCTAGAATCATGATATGTTTTCTATTATATTCTATAGGATGGTTTAAAAAAAAAAAGGGCTAGAAAGGTGTCACGGAGTCCCCGGGCGATGCTCTGAGACCGGTTCCCCGCAAAGCCATTCAGGACTTTGGGGAGCCTCCTCTCCCTTGGAGCAGACTGTCTTCAGGGCAAGAAGCTCACATGGCTTCACCTCCTGGGTCTCTCCTTGGAGCATTCAGCATATGTCCCTCCGTGCGCTTCCCACAGCGAGTCCGCTCAGGCAGGGTCCTGGGGAAGCCAGAGGGTCCTGTACACACCCCCACTTCACAGTCAGATGTGACTCTTAGCCAGCCAGTAAAACAGAGGTTTATTAGATGACAGGAACATGGCCTAAAGCAGAGCTTGTAGGTACAGTGAACTGGACCCCTCTGCCGGGTCCATTCTGGGGTCCTGTGAGCCAGACACCCCCGTCTGCACTCACTCCTAGTCCCCAGCCAGCTCCAAACTGAAACCCCCTCCAGCCCATTCTTCTCTGGGCTTTCTCTCTTTCCTGGGCCAGGAGGTCACCTGATCTCTTTGCTCACCTTTAGCTATTTCCTTGCAGGGGGAAGGGCCCTGGCCATTTGTTGCCAGGGAGACAGTCTCATGATTTACGCACTCTGGCCTTTATCCCACCACCTAGAGACTTAAGAAATGCATAGGGGAAACTGAGGCACCCACACAGTATTCAGAGGAAACATTAAGAACAGTCACACTTTGTCACAAAAGGTTAAGCCTTTTCTGTTACAGGCTTTAGGGCTTTTTCACAAGGGCAAGGTCTCACAGTAAATCAGAAAGTTTCACTCGGAGTAGGTAAAAGCTCCCACATTTTCACAGTAAAGGCTTTTGGGTAAAATTTTCAAACCAACCAAGTGATGTAGGGGCCTGAGTCCCATTTTCAAAAGTGACGTAGGACCAGATTTTAAAAGATATTTAGGCATCTAGAGGGATTTTCAAAGCAGCTAGGTGCCGAAACCTCATTGATTTCAATGGGAATTACCCACTGAGTAAGTACCTAGATGTGTTTGAAAATCCCAGTAGATACCTTAAGTACCTTTAAAAATCAAACGCTTAGGAGCTTAATTTTTATTTGAAAATCAGTGGAACTTAAGCATCCAAGTTAGAGTGACTTGGAATCATTCCAGTGAAACGTTTTTTCATTGGAATGTGCTGATTCAGTGAAATTGAAACAGTTGAGACAGAAAGTTCGATTTCAATGAAGACCCAATGGAATCTGGGCAAGGTTGTGTCTGAAACCTGCCTGGGTTTCCTGCTAGCTCACCAGCTCACATCATTAGCAGCCTACCTGGCAGTTTGCTGGGGATCCCAATGCTTCCAGGCTTTGTGGCTCTAAGACAGTCCCCCAGGCAGACTGCCTTGCAGCTGGGAACTCCAGGGCTTCCAGGATCCATGGTGAATGGCCTCCGAGTCAAAGCTTGGTTCCCTTTTATGGAGAATTTTTTAATTTTTGGTTTGCATTTCAAATGGGAACAAAACCAATTTTCAAAATATTGAAATCCTCCTACACAAAATGGAATCCAGCTCTATCCTAAGTCACTTAGGTACTTGTGAAAATTTTACCCTTTATCATTTATTTATTACAATAATGACCAGGAATCCCATTTTGCTAGGTCCTTTCTATAATCATACTATCAGGCTGCACTGCCTATTACTAGTGCTAGGTTGGAGAACATGCATGGGGAGGGAACTGAATTTTGTCCTAGGTGGAAGCCTCCGTACATAAAGAAACTTGCCTTAGAGTTATCCAGGCAAGTTCTACTTTTACAGGCCCAGTACAAGTGGTTTTGTAGTCGTCCTGCTATGGGAGGTCCTATTTAGTGCACCTTGAAACCCCATTCAGATGCTTTCAGCTGAGACACTTTTGATTCTGCTTGGGACTCTCTTTTGGAATTGATTTTACCTTTGGTGATGGATGTGGGAGGTCAGCAAGGGAAATCTGCTCTCATACTCAAGTTTTCTGGCCTGCAGCGGCTGAACAAAGCAGTCTATTACTTCTGTTCTATACTCTGCTTACACTGAGGCCATTGAAACATTTGATCTTCAGGATAAAAGACTGACATGTGAGCTACCCCTGAGGGCTAAATCACAGCATTAGCTAGATTTTTCTCTCCTTTTCTTTCTATTTGGGAGAGTTCAGACTGACCTCTCCACCTCCCCGTATGTCAGTTCTCCCCACAAACACACTCCTACTCCACGCTCCGCTCCTCCTCTTTTGTTAACTTGAAAAATGTGTGATGGGTTCCCCCTGGGGTGCCACCTAGAACTGGGGTGCCACTGAGTCCTCTGCCCCACCAGTCTGAGCTCTTCTCTCTCTCTCTGTGCTGCTGTGACAAGCTGCAGACACGCTCTCGGTCTTACACTTCCTCCAGCATACACACACGTAGGGACACACCCACCTGCAGTTACATGCAGGCTCTCTGACTAGCCACTGCATGAACCAACAGTAGAAAGGCTAAAGCCAAGATAACTCTCAGCTCCCCAAGCATGCACCCCCTTTGGAGCATAAACCCCAAATTATATTATCTTGTGCACAGGGAACTGTACAGCATAAGCTCATAGACTTCTCCCCCCTCCCCCGTCCCAGTGTAGAGAGGAATATGCAATAGCTGCTCTGAGCTAAGATTCCCACGTACCTCAATCCAAACTCACTGGTTTAGATTAAAACTTAGTTATTAACTACAAAAGATAGATTTTAAGTGCTTATAAGAGATAGCAAACAGATCAAAGCAGACTACCTAGCAAATAAACAAAAATGCAACACAAGCTTAATATACTAGATAGATTGGATATGAATAGCAGATTCTCACTCTAGCTGATGGCACAGGCAGACTTGTAGATTCTTAAGGCACAAGCTGCATTAGCTTTACAGCTTGGGTTTCTCAGGTCTTCATACACAGACTAGAAATCCCTTTAGCCTGGGTCCAGCACTTTGCGCCCCCATCCCCGTCCCATTTAGTTCTTTTTCCTCGGATGTTTTCAGGAGTCTTCTTGTGTGGGGAGTGAAGAACAACAGATGTCACTCCCTGCCTTATATAGCTTTATTATAGGGTAGGAACCCTTTGTTTCAAAACTTGGTTCCCAGACCGGTTTGTGGAAAAATACTGACATATCAAGATGGAGTCCAGAGACACATGGTCTGGTCACATGACCTTGCATATCTTGCTGAGTTATAGCAGCCATTACTTATAGGCTGTCTGGAATGTTCACAGGAAGGTTAAGTTCTTCTTGGGTCCATTGTTTTTGCTGATGGGCCATCAGCACTGTATGGTTTCTTCATTGTTGTAACAGAAAGGCTAGTTGTGGGTGTCACCCAGAGTAAGCATGATTGAATTACAGATCCCTAGTCAATATTCCTAACTTGAGATACAAAAATGATACATGCATACAAATAGGATAATCATCTTCAGCAAATAATAACTTTTCCAGTGACACCTCACATGACCCATCTTGAATAAAATTCATCATAATTATGCTATACTCATATCGTAATAATATCACTATGAAGAATATGGGGTGCAGTGTCACAAAACGCTGCATCCTTGTGCAAAAAAATTCAATGCAGAGATACCTCCTGCCTCTAGAAGGTACAAGACTTGCAGCCCATTCAGGGGTAATGTAGGTGCAAGTGGAAAATATACCTTACATTAGATTGATAGGTGCAGTACATCTCTTGTCCCTATTGGAGAGATCACTTTATTGCAGGATACATAAGGGGAGCAGAAATGACTCAGGAGTACAATGAGAGAACCATTTTCCCCTTTGCACCCTGTGGACATTATGTTTATTAAGTTCAATTTTCCTTTCAAAGAGAGAATCATGCCATGTAATTATGTGTCTCTTGCTTGTCAGCGCCTGAGAAGTCTTTTGACAGTTAGGGCACCAATTATATTGATAGATTGGCTCCTTGAAGTCCACAGCAGCCAGACTTCTCTTACCCTCACACACCTGCTGAGCGATTCGTTAATGCAAGTGAAGTGATGCCCCCATGAGAGGGATGAGGCAGACAAGATGGATCAGAGAAGCTCATGCATGTGGTGGGGGAGGACTGATTCACAGAAGGGTAGAAGCACTTGCATGAGATGAGGTTAACTTGATACAATGGTTTCAGTCACTGTGGTTGAAATTCGCCCTTTCACTGGTCCTCTGTAGATTCCACCCACTGTGATTTTACAGCTCTCTGTTTTACAAAGGGTTAATAAGGACCAGCAAATCAAAGTGTACAGAAATGCTGGCCCCTGGCCATCTGGCAAGACTCCTCTCTGATGGGTAGCAGAAAGACATGCACTGTATCTGCTTATCTGTTTTTTCCAGCTGCAGAGGTACACTAATTATACTAATTACACACACTTTTCTTCTATGGGCAATGCCATTTGAAAGAATAATTATGCCATATTCAAAACTTTAGATAAAATTCAAAAGGAAAAGGGGAAAAAAAAAAAAGCTTGAGACCCTATGGGCTGGATTTTCTTCTCTATAACACTCATGTAAACCAGGAGTGACTGCACTGTAATCTTCGCAGTTTCACGGGTGTAAAATTGGTGCTAGTGAAAGGAGAATCAGGCCCTGATTTCCCCCCCCCACTGTCGTGCACCATGTGCTGCTGTTTACACCTGTGCAATGTAAGGTGAAAGAGGATGTAAAATGCTACTATTGCGATGTGGTGGAATTATACACCCTCTTTGCACTTGCCTTGCATTCCTGTGAATGTCTGTACAAAGTGCAAAGGGAGAGAGAGGCCCTGGGTGTTCTGATAGAAGACATAAGGCCTCACATCCCATTGACACTTCGGCTTTGTCTACACTACCAAGTTTTGTCGACTACACTTATATCGACACCCAAAAGTCGACAATAAAAATCAGAAAAGCTTGTTCCCATGATCATAGCCATGTGTTGCACTTTGCATAATCTCTGTGAAGCTAAGGGTGAAATGTGTGCTCAGGGGTGGAGCGCTAAGGCAGAGCGCTTGGATGCTGAGTTTGAGCAGCCAGATACCATGGCTGTCAGAGGAGCCCACAGGGCAGCAATTGAAATCAGGGAGGTTTTGAGGAAACACTTTGACAATGAGCAGCAGCAACATATATCTTTAGAGTAGCTTCTATGGTGCATTACAGACTTTTTTCCGAGGAGGCTATGTTGACATTTGGGGCCACATATGCCAGTAAGAAAATTACTGAAATGCCTGTACGTGTGTGCGTTGTGATTGCAATGTGAATTTGTAGAAAACAAAATAAAGACGATTTACCATTATAAAACTTTGCCTTTATTAATCAAGAAAAAGCACAGCGACACTCACCAAAACACACATGCTTACTGGGAAAGGAGTAGGGTGACCAGATCAGAGAGAGAAAATATCAGGACGCGGGGGCGCGAGCAAAAAAAAAAGGAATTTCGCTGCACGCGGAGGGCCCGGGGCCGGGAGCGCAGCGCGGAGGCTGCTCCAGCCCTGCAGCCCACGGGGCAGCGCGGTGGGTCCGGGCGGGGGCAGCACGGAGTGGGCAGGGGCCGGGTGGGCATCGCAGGGGCATGGGCCGAATCCCCGCTGCTGCCGGGGGAGCCCTGCGCCTTTCCCTCCTGCTCTCGGCTGCGCTGCGCTCCAGCAGCTGCGGCTCCTTCCCGGCCGTGCGCACTGCCCTCCCCGCGGAGCCTCCCGCCCCCCGGCCCGCTCTGGGCACATGTGGCACGCATCCCGCCACCGGCGGGGAGCCCCACGCCTCTCCTGCTTGGCTGCGCTCCAGCGGCTCCTTCCCAGCAGGCGCCACATGTGCCCGGGGCGGGCCGGGGGGCGGGAAGCACGTCCCGCCGGAAAGGTGCCGAAGCCGCTGGAGCACAGCGCAGCTGAGAGTGGGAGGGAGAGGCGCGGGGCTCCCCAGCAGCAGCGGGGACTCGGTCCGCGCCGCCCACCCAGCCCTTGTCCGCTCCGCGCTGCCCCCGCCCGACCCCACTGCGCTGCCCCGCGGGCTGCAGGGCTAGAGCAGCCTCTGCACTCCCGGCCCCGGGCCCTCCGTGTGCAGTGGCCCGGGAGCCGGGCAGGAACCCTCTGGCGCGGCGGGGGGCTCAGAGCTGAGCCCGCCCTGTCTCCCTCCCTCCCTTGCCAGCCCCTCTTTGCCCACCCAGTGCCTGGGTGCTGGAGCTGACTCACTAGCTCCAGGATCCAGGTGCCGCTGCCGCCACCCCTTCCCTCCAGACTTGCGCCATGCAGCTGCAAGCCTGCGAGGGAGGAGAGGCGGAGCCAGAGCGGGAATTAGGAGGAAGGAGGGGGCGGAGCCGGGGTGGGGAGGGGGCGGAGCTGGGGCGGGGCGAGAGTCCCTCCGGGAAGGCAAAATTTCTTGTTTGTCCAGTGTCCCAACCAAACATCGGTCGGGATGCGGGACAAAGAAGCAAATATCGGGACAGTCCCAATAAAATCAGGACATCTGGTCACCCTAGAAAGGAGGGACTGGGAAAGAGCCGACTCTCACAACTGTGTGTAGGTCCAGCTGTCATTGTGAAAGTTGTGCGAGGGGGTGGAGTGATGGGGAAACTTTCCCAGAAAGTGGAAAGGAATGTGCGGGCGGGGGGCTGGTAAAGAATTGTGCATGTGCTGCAGTGGAGGTTGAGCCTGGACCTGCTCACTCTGAACCATTATTAAAGACTTGTGCATTTCTGTTTGCCCCTCCTTTACTTTTATCATCCGCTCAGTTGCATCCCTAGCAAATGGTTGATTCTCTTTTCTGTTCTGCCTTTTGGCTTCCCAGCACTCCTTTTGTTCCCTTTTCTCTGTACTGGAGCACTGCAGTACATCCTGGAAAATGTCTTCTTTGGTGCGTCTTGGCCTCCTTCTTATCTGGCGGAGGCGTTCGTCAGGGGTGCATAGGGCATTCCTGAAGGCCACATCTGGTGAAGCACAGGGAACAATGCACAGAAGCAGGATTGTTAAATTCAAGCACAGCAGTGAAACATTTCACTTATATGCACCTTTTGCAACATACCAGTCACTTTCTCACTGATCCTTGCTTCAGGGCCTGAGCTTCCACCCAAACCGCAGCTTCAAAGCTCTGTCCACAACTATTTTTAGAGTGCTAACGTAGGCTGACCAGACAGCAAATGTGAAAAATCTGGACAGGGGGTGAGGGGTAATAGGAACCTATATAAGAAAAAGACCCCAAAATTGGGACTCTCTCTTTAAAATCGGGACATCTGGTCACCCTATGCTAATGTGAGCCTCACTGCCTTGAATCTGTTGACCCGAGCTGGAATGCTTGCTCCTGCTTGTTCCAATATGCTGTGTAGACATACCCTAAGGGACTTAATGTAAACAAGACTCAGGCCTGGATAGATGAACGCATATAAATAGTCTGATTCTTCTATTCCTTGTGTCTTGAGCTTCATTTGTATTTGTGCAAAGTAACTACAAAGTGGAAGTAAATCACCCCAATCCTGATTTTCTAAACCATTATAAACCTGCTTTCCCAGTCTTACATTGTATAATGCAGAGGAACATACCTCAACTTAGATTCACGTACAACAGAGCTAGATACAAATCAATTTCTTTCTGCCTGCTATTTCTTGGTTCCAAATGGGATCTTTGGAGATACAGTATTAATTCACCCCATACACAAGCCAGTGTGTGTGTATAATATATATATATATATAAACATTGTGGTAGAAACATCCATTTAATTATCTAATCCGCATCTGGGAAGGAGAGGAGCGTGTCCTGGTTTTATTACAGCCCTGGATGAATCAGATGAAATTATAAAGCAAAGGAACTAGAGTGGTAAGACTATTTTATCGTTTGTTACAGCATGAGGCATTGCTGCCACCCCTCACCAGAGGATCTGAGCTCCTTCCATGTCAAATCAGTATCAATAGAAACGGCCCTAGTACACTTCATGGAGTCTCTGGCATGTCTCCCTCTTCAGGGGCAGAGATCCATTTGGGATAGGGGTTTTCATTGTTTTTAAACACTTATTAATTGCCTCTCTTGAGGCTTTGGGTTGTTAATAGGGGATTAGGGTAGAAGAGGTTATGAGTATTCTGAATGCCATTCATCAAAGATTAGCCTGAGCCACAGAGCTCAGTTCTGGGTTCAAATTCTTCCAGATCCTGTGGGTATTTGGATTTGGGAAGGGATTGATTCAGGCCTGTCTCTATCCATGATCTAATCCTTTCTTTAAAATCTTGCTGAGCTTTCCAGCTCTCAGTGAGTTCCCGTGACAGAAAAATGGCTGACCAGTCAGACACTCTGATCTCACACCACTGGTGTTAATAAAGTTATTCCCGATTTACACCTAGGACTACGGGAAAAAATGGGTCATCTGTCCTCCCCCCACCCCCAAACAATTTTCAATGAAAAAAATTTCAGTTTTCTGGAGGAAATTTATAAGGGACAAATTTTGTTTCATTTTGATTCAAAATTAATTTTTGTTTTAGAGCTGAATCAAATAGTACGTTTTTCCTTTTGGATTTTTAATTTTTTTGTATTTGAGATTTTCAGGTTCCCCCGTCCCTTCCTCACTCTCTTTTACTTTTTGTTGAGTGCTGTCTGGGGGCTAAGCCAGACCCAGAAGTTCCTTAAGTGTGGAGACCCAGAGCATCCTGAAATCACAAGGGTGAAACCTCCCCAGAAATGAACAAAGCTAACATATTTTTCTCTCTCCTCCCACCCCTATTTTTTTTCCCCATATGGGAAGATCTGAAAGGTAAGTGACCAGTGTACTGAACACCTTCCATGTCCAGTGCACATAGGTTCCTTTCTATCTTGAATTTACAAATGAGTTGAGAAGCGATTCATTTCCCTAATGCTTGTCTTTCTGGCCTCATATATTTGTAATCCTGCAAAGTATCAGCCTGGCCTGAATCAGAGTCATGTAACAGAACTGACCCTGTTATTTGCATTTCAAATATGCAGATGATTAAGTAAAGTGTGGTTAACTTTGAGAGATGTAGCTGCAAAATACTGCCTGAGTGATTAAAAATGGAACTGAGATCATGATCATGTTGTTGCAGAATTGTAATACTTCCCAGTCTGAAGGTAACTTTTTACAGCTATTTCCTCTAGTGAGAGATGACATTTATTGTTGAGATTACTATCTGTTAGAATTATTTTATTTTGAGATGGACCCAAACTGAAACCCCACAGTGCCAAAAATGAGGACTTCAGGGGAAATAACTAATTTGAATGTATCTTCATTAGAGGATGAAGATTAATCATTCATCGCATCATTATCTGTCTGTCTATCTAATGCTCCAGATATAAATAACACTGAAAAATTGATGGGCCAATCAGTCCAAACGGTTTAAAGTCTAACATGCCAGTCCTACAAAGAGTTCTCTGAGCTTGGATGATGTTCCTGCAGAGTCTGATTAGCTTCAGGACTGATCATTTGCTTAAAGCTAAGTGCATGCTTAAAGCTAAGGTTTTTAAAGATGCCTACATTTGTTAAAATTCAGTGGGATTTGGGCATCAAACTCCTTAGAGTTTGTCTACACTGCAAACTAAATGACACAAAAATTTGTCATTCAGGGGTGTGAAAAAAACACATTCTCCCCCCCCCCCCCCGAACGACAAAACTTTTGCCAACAAGAAGCACCTCTATGAACAGTGCTTTGTCAGCAGGAGCGCTCTCCTCCCCACAATCTTAACGCTGCTTATTGGGGGTGGAAGTTTTTTGTTGGCAGTAGAGCTCTCTCTCCTGCTGACAAACAGAATCTACACAAAAAGAACAAGGAGTCCTTGTGGCACCTTAGAGACTAACAAATTTATTTGAGCATAAGCTTTCGTGGACTACAGCCCACTTCATCGGATATATGGAGTGGAAAATACAGTGGAAGATATATATACACAGATAATTCTTCCTACTGTATTTTCCACTGCATGCATCCGATGAAGTGGGTTTTAGCCCACGAAAGCTTATGCTCAAATAAATTTGTTAGTCTCTAAGGTGCCACAAGGACTCCTCATTCTTTTTGCTGATACAGACTAACACCGCTACCACTCTGAAACCTAGCATCTATGCTGTGCGCTTTTTAGCGGCATGGCTGTAGTGGCACAGCCATTTCGCTAAAAAGTACGTAGTGTAGACAAAGCCTTATACTCCTTTGAAAATCCCAGTCTACATGCTCAGGTCTATCAGGACGAGAGAGCAGGCTTGAGCCATAAGTACAGATACTCAAAACATTCTGGGTGAAATCCTCGCCCTATTAAGTCAAAGGTCATACTCCCTTAGACTTCAACAGGCACAGAATTTCACCCCCTGCTAGCAGTTACCTCATATTGTTATGGTGGGGGAGTGGGAAAAACCTCAGTGAAAAACCTCAGTGAAGTTGGTGGGCATAACTACTGCCCTTCATTCCTGATGAATCTAAAAAATAATCAAGCTCCTTTTGGAAACAGGCAGCTGAAACAATAGAAGCCACCACCTAAAACACAGGTACATGGCAAGGCTTGAGTAGAGGCTGAACCATGTGGTCCCGAGCTGTTTCCATGGAGACTGATATAGCAAATGAAGGGCTGGGGCAATGGACCATGGAGCTGTGCATATCTCTGTGTGTGAGAAAAGCAGCAGAAATACATAGAAAAGCACAGAGATGGAGCAAAGAAGCCCCAGACACACCTAGTGAAGCCCAGGTAGCATATCCCTGAGAAAAAAGCTGAAAGAGAAAGCTTTTTGGATAAAGTGCTGGCTGGAGAGAGGCTTAGAACTGTGAGCAAAGAAACTGTCTCCTGTAGTTTGATCCCTGCTGTGTTCAGGGAAACAGAACTTTGTACATTCTTTGAAAATAATCAGGATTGTATCAAAGAAATACCTGACTCAGTCATCAGTTTCTAACTGGCTAACCGCTTGGGTCAAAAAGAGTAACACTATGAAATTTTACAAAGCCCACTCACTGCCCCCCTGCTTTGGAAAGGTCTAATCGCTGTGTATAGAACAGGTTTAGAAATAAATCATAGCCTATTTTTTAATATTCATTTAAACTGTGATTCATAAAAGCCTTTAGCTGACTACTTAAGAACACCTTGGAGGTTATAGGAATGTGTCTCAGCACAGCCAGAAGCATGGAGCTATATTGTTCTTTCACTGTGTGTATCCTCCTGACATGCAAAGACTACCCTGACTTGACAGTCATGAGACTGCTCCTACATGCACAAGTAAACAGAGAGGAAATCAGAGGACAAATCAGAGAAGAGGGGTGATAGGAGGGGATGTGTCGGAGGGGCAGGGCGGGGACTAACCTATAAAAATGAAAAATAACCTGAGTGGAAGCTTCATTCTGCATTCCTTACTCCAAACTGCCCCCCCTGACAGTACCAAGGCCTGTGGAAATTCTATTTACTGAGCCTGATTATCCTCCTTTAAATACTTCTATGACCCCGCCACCACCAGAGTATCTGAGCACTTCACAATCTTTATTGTGTTTATGTTCGCAACACCCTTGGGTAGAGCAGTGCTCTTATTGTTATTGTACAGATGGGAAACTGAGGCACTGGGCTCAACAGCTGTTAGAAGCCAAACTCCTTTCAAGCATTCAGCCCAATGAGATGAATGCCAGATCCACAAAGGTATTTAGACTCCTTGTTTCCATTTAAATCAATTGAAAACAGTGATTTCAGTAGACGTTAGGAGCCTGAATATCTCTGTGGACATGGGCTTAACTGGCTTTCCCAAGTTCACACTGGAAGACTGGGGTGGAGCAGAGAATTGAACCTGGGTCTTCCAAAACTTGCACCCTCATCACTGTGCCATCTTTCCTCTGCCTCATACTGTTGTAAATCGGGAGCAGCTTCATTAGAGATGCAATATCAGGGCCATAGGAGTCATGCTGAATATCCAGCTGTATAATCAGGAGCAGACTCTGATCTCACATGTTTAAAAGAAAAATTGCTTCTCTTACCCGTGTTGCTAAGAAAATAGCACCTCAGATTACTAAATGTAAAAAATAAAAATCTGTTTTTGCTTTTAATTTTTACCATTTTCTGGTTTGCTTTTTGCATTTCTCTCAGCTTGGACAATGAAGTCCAATTTCATTTTCTTTCATTAGTTAGTTTCTATCAATTTCACTTCTGCTTTTCTGTGATTATCATGTTGCAGCAATATTGCGCTTGAAAACACAGCAGGGGAATGAAGGGAAAACCATCCAGATTGTTACCAGACAGTTGGATGTTAGGCTTTGTAAAAGCTTGTTTTCACAAAACCTAAATTGACCTTACATGGGTTCATAAGCGGAATGTTTTAAGAATATGGGATGCCTGTAAAAACAAATCTCATGTTTTCTTATAGCCTAGGTGCTATTTTCTATTCTATCCTCTTCTTTCTCTATATCTATGTTCATATATATGTATGTAAGTATAAAGAGAGACAGAATGAGATTACGTTTGGATAGATAGATAGGATAGATATCTATCTATCCAAATCTAATTTATAATCTGCATTGCTATATCGATACCTATGTCGGTCTGTCTCTCTCTGTGCATATATATTTGTAGCTATACACACACATTCTTGTTTTCTAAAAAGTCCTCTAGGCCCAGAATATCCCACATAGACCCCCTTTTTCCACTCCTCATCTTTGAGAGGCTCAGCAACCCTACCTCTGGCAGAGAAGAGCAATACAGAATTCCCTTTGGAAACAAGCAATTCTGTTTATTCAGTGCTCCACGGAGAGGGTTAGTCCGTGGGCCAAAGACAAGAATTTAGGGCATAGATTGAGACTGTAATGCCACTAGAGCACTGAGTACTACCCCCATGCCTGTCCTCAGGGAAAAACAACTCCTTAATATGGACCAGCAATCTGTATAACCTCTATGCAACACTTATAGAGACAGCCAGAGAGAGAGACAAGGAGATAGATGGATACAGTGGTGAACCATGTGAAGTGTCAGTCAGTTGGTTTAAAAAAAGCATAAGAGAGTCCTAAGAGAGACCGTCTTTTTATAAGATGAACTTATATGATATGACAGTCACACATTCCAAAATTGAATTAATAAATCATTCACAGCACTAGCTGGTATAGTTAATACACTTTTTGTGCCCCAGCAGAGAGGAAAATGGCCTGCTTTTCTTGGCTTTATAACATATTAGGTATAAATAGAATTAATGATTAGGCTTTCTAACCTTATTTACTGTAGAGAGAAGTTACTTGTAAAGGAATGGTGAGTTAAAAAGCAAAATAAAATTTTTGTAAACATTGGAGTTTGATAGCTTACAGTTGTGGTTGTTTCAGAGTGGTAGCTGTGTTAGTCTGTATCAGCAAAAACAAGGACTCCTCATTTTAGTTGTGGTTATATTATCCATTGCTCCCTGTGTGTGTAAGTTTGCAGAGTAGGTAGGATAACCTAGAAGACTTCACATAAGAAGATCATGTGAAAGATATGAAAAAATATATATTATAGCCCCAATTTTGTAAAGCAGACAGGCAAAAGTGCATGCACACACAACCTGGGATTGTCCAGGTGCAACTCCCTAACATACACTACAAAGATGATGGCAATATTGATAAAGATCATATAGAATGCGTAAAAGATCTCATGGTGCTTTATAAACTATGCCTAGGGATCACTTCACCCATCACTGGACTCACCTCTGAATCAAGGAGTGGGAGGAGAATCTAGCAGCTGTTTTAACCGTGCACAGCAACACTATACAATAGAGCCTGAAGTGAAAGAGGAGAGTTGGCGATAGGAGGAGCTGACCCATTAATGTGAATGGCTTGTTCTGAGTGATCAAAGAGTTAAACTTTCTCAGGAGAAGCTTAAATTTTAGAAATCAGCCTTCAAAGCTTTCTCTCCGTTATCTGAAATCTACATGTGAGAATTCTGCTCTCAGTTGCTGGCTACCTGTGGTGTTTCCATGGAAAACAAGGTCAAATGTTCAAGGGAAAAATAAAGATGATTTTGTTTTTAATAAAGCAGAGATGGAACAAATCAAGAACTCCTGTCCTACTAGGACTTTGAAGATTTGGAGACAAGGATACTTGGATCTTAACCTTCCCTGGTTTGCATTTTACAAAAGCAAAACAAAATGGATTTTACAAAACCAAAACTACATCTAGTTTTCCTCCTTTTTTTGTTTCAAAGTAATGATAAGTCCCAGGTGTGGAGCTTGAACCTAAATCTGGATATTCCCAGATTTTGAAGACAGGTTCAGATCCAAGGTTCAGCTTCCAACTCTATTTAAAAGGCAATGAGAACAAAACCCCTTTTATCTTGTTGTCTCTGCCACAGTGTCCACTTTCCGGCCTTTGTATCAGCCAAAGGAAGCTCTGGACATTTGATTTGTCCCTGTAATTGTCTGTGTTTTCATCCACAAATAGAGATTACAGAGAAGAGGATAGTATGGCTAATCAGACAGCCAAAGACAGAAATAAACAGATAAATCAGATTTTCCCCACAGTTGCTGTAGAAGTTAATTATTGAAATGTTAAGTGTATTAGACCCAATGAATAATTAAATCAAATAGTAAATTAAACATCCCTTTGACATAGAAAGTTGGAAAATAGCATGTTAGTTCTACTCCTCTGACACCAGAACATGCTCTCTCTCTCTTTCCAACTTGGAGACTACAAACAGGGAAACATCTCCTCTGAGACTGAAATAGTTTACTTCATCAGCAATTCAACTCCTCAGTTATCTGCTTTCCTTCTACACAGTCTTAGTTCCTTTTTTAAAGGTTATTTTTTACTATGCAGTGCTCACAATATTAGAAAAGATGTTTTGCAGAATAAATACATAGATGGCAAGAGATGCAGAGAGAGAGAAAGAGATGGGGGAGGTTTGGTCTATGGCTGGAGAAAAGAACTGGGGATCAGATCTCTTAGATCCTGTTTTTAGCTGTCACTAATTCTGTGAACTTCACTAACCACTATTAAAAAAAAAAAGAACTTTCATATTCCAGGTAATTTTCCAAACCATGCTAAGTTTGCTGTTTAATACCATAGCATTCTTTTACAAGGGAAATCCCTTTATCTCTGGGCAAAATTCACCTCTATGCAGAGGGCCAGCACTGTTTCATGTACTACATGCTGAGTAATAACATGAGAGGACTCCATTTTTTCTAAAGCTAAACTGGCTCTTGAATATACAAGAACGTGGTGTGAAACAGAAATTGGGGATAGATACACTGACAAACTTGGACCTTTTGGGGTGTTTGAAAATAGTGTTTGTAATTCAACAAGGTCATTGGCAATAGATCACTATTCATTTTGGCCTCTCATTCAATTGGCCTCTCAGACTTGGTAAGACAACTCCCACCTTTTCATGCTCTCTGTATGTGTATATATATCTCCTCAATATATGTTCCATTCTGTGCATCTGAAGAAGTAGGCTGTAGCCCACGAAAGCTTATGCTCTAATAAATTTGTTAGTCTCTAAGGTGCCACAAGTACTCCTGTTCTTTATTCATTTTCAGGATGCTTCCCTCAAATCCAATAGCTGCAGGTAGTGGAGGAAGAAGCTAAGTTAAATAATGATTAGATTTAAAGGACTCACAACCCTTTGTTTTCCTTTCTACTTCATCTACCTGCAGAGAAAATTAATAGCTTTCATTATGTTTATTTGGGAGAAACTGTGGGGCACTTATTGACAAAATATAAATCTAAAAGAGTTAAACCAGCTTTTCAAATCATCATTATTATTTTTGCTGTAGTACCTTTTCAGTTATATATATAAAAACACCTTAGGCCAGATCCTTAACTGGTGTAAATCAGTGGAGGTGTATTGATTTACTCCAGCTCAGGATCTGACCCCTCCATTGTAGCAGGTCCCTGGGAGCCCAAAGCAGCAGCATGCCTTAAGCGTTCTGCCTCCACAAGGCCAGGGTGTCAGCTAGTTGTAGTGGCCTTCAAATGATCACAGTAGTTCCCTCTTTGATTCGTAACATGTAAAACCCACAATGGGAAGATGAGGGCAGAGAAACAGCCAGTTTAATGAATATTTTAAAAAATAAATCATGATTTTAGAGACGAGTCTTCCTTTCTTTTTGTCTGTACTGCAGGTTTACTGGAGGTAGAAGATTAATTACATGTAAGGCCTCTGGCACTCTAGGCATGTACTCATCTTTCAGTAACTCTCCCAATGTTTAATCAGACTTATTATTTAAAAAAAAAAAAAGGCTTTGCCACGTAAATGAATCCCTTAGAGATTTCATTCTGGATCAATTTTTTGTTCCCAAGAAGTGAAACTACGGAAATAAACGAACTGGTTACCTGTGGAGTTCCTACAATCTTTAGCTTATCACTTGAGAGTGTCTGTAAAAGAGTAAATTAATCTATTTAGGCCATAATCATTAATTTAAAGAAGGAAAAAGCCACAGAAATGCATTTTTAAAAAAGCATTCAAAACTAAGGCTGCTATTTAACTTCTCTCTCACCTGGATCTGGAGTGTATAATTGGGACCTTTATTTTTTTTGCATAAGCAGGAATGGTGGTTCGCATGGACTGATAACACATGTCAATCACAAGCAAAATTGCATAGGAATAAGAAAGCTGAAGTCTGGAGATGAGGCTTCTAATAAAGACTAGGGGGCTGACCATGTGATTAAACGTCATGTTCATAGCTGCCATCTGCTTAATTACAACCCGCAGGCTTATCCTTGTCAGGGAGGGATCCATAAAAGAAACGCTCAATCCTGCAGTCCTTAGGCAATAAGGGTCTGATCCAAAGTCCATTCACATCAGTGAAAAGATTTCCAGTGATGTCCATGAGAACTGGATCAGTACCAGAGGCTTAGGCAGAAGTCCAATGCTTAATACAAAGTAAAATTTGCACTATGAATGGAATTAAGGTAGAAAATGTGAAACAGAATTATTTCTCTAAACAAACTTCCTGCCAGTTAACCAAGGTTGTTTCTTTGCCACCATCCTCTATAGATGTCCCATAAATATTGTGGGATTTCTAAAATTAAACATGAGGAAACTGGCCAGTCACGTTCATTAAAGAAGCATAAAGCTTTCTCTTTTCTCCCCTTGAGCTGTAAGAACAGGGAAAGCTTTTCCTTCAGTTGTCCAGAAGCCACAGGTTGTGTATTAAACAACAGTTTATTGTTCTCACCAAGAGAGGAGATGATGTAAAAAGCTGCTGTCTGTTTGCTTTTCATGGCTCAGCAGATACCGGGTTCACTGCTGGTTGAACATGGGAAGGATGCTAGTGTGTAAATATCCTGCTGTGACTCAAGGGACTGGATCGCTGGCAGTTTTGATCAGCTGGGGAATTCTAAGTCCATAGGCAACAAATGTGCACTATGAAAGGTTGCTTTCCAAATCCCAGGATATATCCTTTGTATAGAGGGGAGGTTTCCAATTAGCCATCACTGAACCACGGTTCTTTAGTTCCTGGGGGTTAGTATGCTCACAACTGCATTGTAACCTACAGCAATCATCTGTGGTCATGTTAGGGCCTGATTTGAAGCCAATTCTAATAAATGGGAGTCTTTCCTTTGACTTCAGTGGGTTTTGGATCAGGCCCATAGAGATAAGGCAGTTCTAAAACACCATATTGGACCAGGACAATGATCCATCTAATCCAGTGTTTTGACTCAGAATGACACACAGCTGGTTACATCCAGCAGAGTGCTGTAGTGCACATAGACACTAGCCAGTGCATTGCAATATTAATCTCTGAGTCTGTTTTTAAACTTACTATGGTGGCATGAGAAAACAAGAAATACAGCAACACGTGATCGCTAGCAAAAACAATGTAAATAAATCATAGCCCAATGAGAGCACCACAAGGGCCCATCTAAGCTTGTATCGAGCAGGACTTGGTGCCAGCCTGATCCAGAGAGAAATGTGCCTGGCCCGTTTAGTTGTAGAGGCTGAACATGACAAGTATTTTTTTTGTCTAGAAAGTTACCAGAAAAGTGATTACTTTATTACTGCAACCAGGCTAATTACAACAAATATTCAACTGTGAATGCAACTTCTTTGAATGAAAGTCAGCTGATGAGCTCAGTATCTCAGACACTGTAATTAGGCTTGGGATTCTAGGTTTGCTTTTGCTCTGTTTTAATAGATGACCAGGGCTTAAGGGCATTGGAGCAGGGACCTTGCCTAGCTGTATGGAGTCACAGGTGGTGTACCATGAGACAGTAGTGCAGAACTTCTTTAGCTGCTGTGTGTATGAGTACAGGTGAAAATTAAAGATGATCTTGCGGTTAACAAAGGAGACCTGAGTTCAGTTCCTACAGATTCCCTGTGTGATTTTTGGATAAGTCACTGAAGCCCAGATCCATAAAAGTACTTAGGTTCCCCACTTCCATTCACTTCAATCTCTCCATGCCTCCATTCCCCATCTGTAACATGAGAAGCATAATACTCTCTTCCATTCTATATGCATCCGAAGAAGTGGGCTGTAGTCCACGAAAGCTTATGCTCTAATAAATTTGTTAGTCTCTAAGGTGCCACAAGTACTCCTGTTACTCTCTTCCTCCCATCCTTTGTATTGTCCACTTACACTGTCAGCACTGCCTTTTACATGTCTCTATGTTGCCTAGCACAATGGGGTCTTGATTTCAATTAGGGTCTCTTGCTACTATAATAATAATGAATTAATAAAGATGATGAGAGAAACACAAAGCCAGGATTGGCAAAGACGTATCAAAGCCATCATTATTCTCTGTATCAAGATCATCCCGTTTCTCCTTTGCTCCTCCTTTTACAGTAAAGATGTAGACACCCCACACAAAATATCTTCTGGCTTTTCTTGATGGCTTTTCTCTTTCCCCTTCACATTTCATGGCATGACAACCTATCAAAGCTATCTCCATAATCTATTGTTCTCTGAGCTGAACTCTCCCTGTCAGTTATTAATCTTTGATGTTTTAAGCCATTAAAAACACACATTTACTCTCGCTTTACCTGCCGGTATTCATTCTCATTGTTTACCGTTCTCCTATCCATTGCTCTGCTGAATGAGGTTAGCACTGATGAAAGATTCTGCCCTGAGAGCCCTTGAGATTAGAGTCCTTCATTAGGCCATAGAACAAGTATAGCTCATGCAATTGCAGTGCTGGCTTCTTTCACGCTTCATGCCCTGTGCTGCTATATTTGATCCCAGTCCAAAAGGGACACTCTCTAGCAGTGATAAGGTAGTGGAAGATCTATGCCAGTTCAGACCTTAGCCTCTACATCATGACTGCCAGCGAGAGAGCTAATTGCGGCCAATCAGGATGGCAATTTCTTTGATGTGTTTACTGGGAACTAGCCAAAGACGCGTTATTCACCTTCCATCATTTCACCAAACAACAATTGACAGAAATAGATGGTGGCCTCTATCAACCTGGAAAGAACAATTCATTCCGGTAGACTTGAGCCTGCAACTTTCTAGACACACTCAGCTTCCTCGCTTCAATCAGAGTTGGGGGTGATGGAACTTTTCAAACTGAGCCCTCCCCCAGTGTAGAATTTTTCACAATTTCTCCATGGGCAGGCTGTGATTTTTTATAGATTTGACTGTTCTTCAAAAAATTGTTCACTGGATGTTTTGTGTAAATTAATTTCATTTTACAACTGAAGGCTCAGTTGTGGCTTTACCATGAGTCCTGGGTTAGGAAGAGTGAATTGTCTGGGGAGTCACAGCTAAGGCCCTGCCACCTCCCCTTCCCCCCATCTCTGCTGCTCTGGGGAGTACATTATACCGTACCCGGTCTATATTTGGTGAAGCATATACACCTTGAAGCGGCTCCACCTATTTACCACTCACCTGTGCAGGGAAGAGATATGGAGACTTCTATCTATGAAGAAGGCATGATGGCTGCACATTCATGTTCACCTTAATGTGTCTTAATCATCTTGCCCAAACGTTAACAAGAAGTGAATAAACAAGGGTGCCAGCACCATCAAAGCAACATTTCAACTTAGAAGTTGTAGGAACCTTCCCAAGAATTATTCCTCGCCATACAACCAGCTCAAGACCTGAGTGAGATACAAACCGACGAATAAATCTGTACTGCATTCCCATTCTCCTTAGCCATCTTGTTCTCCTACTTACCCATTTCTTTCATAGTACAGATTCAAATGCTACTCTCAGCTTCTCTATTTGATGCCACTGGGAATCACATGTAAATCACAGGGGAAAGGGTGGCCCTGTTTATTGTCCTATTATCATTGTTTGGGACTCATGTTAATGTTACTAAGAATATTTTAGGTGTTCAAAAACAGGGCCAGATTGTGAATTCCTTCCTCGCATTGCGAGTTACTGCTCACGGGTGTGAGTAAAGCCCCTGGTGATTTTTTTCCTCTCTTATAAATACGTGCATTGTATTTTTTCATTGGTATTCACTAGTTCACCCGTTCTGGTTAAGAAGCCTGCAACAATCAGATTGGGACTTTATTTCTCTTAATGATGCTACAGTTGCCATTGGCATTTCTGCATCAAATCTGATGAAAACGAGACTTGTCTTTTTATTCAGTCACCTTGTTCATATTTAATGCTTCACCTGCACTTAACTTTTTGACTCCTTATTCTTTTATAGTAAATCTCTCTCTCAAATACCCTTTTTGACATCCTTCGTATCAAAGTAATGTCATTATCTATTCATATTGATTCTACAATCTTTATCATCTACCTTGGAAAAATCATCCAATTCTTGCTTTCTTTATGATTTTCTGAAATACTCCCCCACATCCTAATACCACAATTTGATTTTTCCTCAACCTCACTGGTCATGAGGCACCCATTATGATCAGAGAGGGACAACATTTTTCTAACTATGAAATAATGAAATTTTGAGTTTCACTTAAAAAAACACAAAAAAGTTGTGTTCATTTTTATAATCTTTGTCCTCCATTTTTAACCTACAGTTGGCCAATGTTGTTCAAATATTAAATTTTTGATGAAATTTTTAATTTAAGAAAAAGGGGGGGAGAGAACATTTTGAAAGCACAACACAAATGTTTAGCGAGAGAGATGTAGCAATGATTAGATAGATAGGACAAGGTCAGGTCATTCCAGTGATTTACTACTTACTTTGTAAAGCAAAACACGTGTACTGGGCTGAAATGCAGAATCAGCCTACAGAGGTTTGCAGAGAATCCTAACATGGAGATTGAAGCAAGTCACAAAGAGAAGAACTTTACTTTCTGATTGGGAATTCACAGAAGCTCAACCAGTAGAGGCTTCTAAGCAGATGTGGAGAATCAGCACGTTCTTTGTTTGCCCTGGTCTTGTTCCCTTCTAGACCCCTCTCTTATTTTTTGGGTGACACCAGCCCTTACATGCCTCCCTCAGCAGGGGGAGGGTGGAGCTACTTGCATCACCTAAACCCTCCCACCACTCCTGCACAGAGTTGCCACCCCTCTACCAGAGTCTGTGCTAGTGATTTGGATGGAGCAGCACCTTCTCATATAGGGGATCAGCATCCAGCTTCTCCAAACCTTGGAGATGGTGATGGGGCAGTGAGGAGCCAAGAGTTAATTTCACAAGCACCTCACTTCTGTGCCTTGCAAAATGTTACGTTAATTATGAATGCAGAGATAATAAGTACCCATAAGTTACCTGTTGGCATAAATTAAAACATCACTGCTTGATAAACTATAAATGTTTGGTGATCAATACAAAGCTCTAATTTTCTCCAGCTAATGCCTTTCAGTGACAGCCTCTCAATGCTATCTGCAGACCGTACATGCAAGATGATAAATCTTGATGATGTCTCAACTCTGAATTATTAATCTCTGCTCTCCCTGGTATGACATAATTGGTAATGACTGTATTGGCAGCCTGGAGTGGACTCAGGGGACTGGGAACTGAGCTTTAAGGAAAGCTTACGAGCTGCATTGGACAGAGCAACAATGACAGCACTGTAGAGTAATAAGAGGGGATCTATGAAAACAAATTATCCTGAAGCCTTTGGGGGTGTTTTCCTTTCACCTTAAACTATGTTTGTAACCAGCCAAAGTCATTATGTAGCAATGGTCCGTCTCACTTTCTGTATGTTACAGGAGTGCTCTCTGTCTTTATGCATGTAAATGACTAATAGATAAGGTACAAATAGATGGCATTCAAGAAGATGGATCATAGTTCCTGGGTTTTATCCGACCAGTAAAACTTCTTGTTCTGTACTGCAAATAGCTGCTCTTTGCAATCCATTTTTATAACTAATTATCATTTGCATTTTGGTAGAACTTAGAGCAGTGATCAGGTGCTGTACAAACACACAGTAAGAGTATATCTACACCTGGAGCTAGGGCTGTGATTTCCCAGCTCACAGACATACTTGCGCTAATTCTGGTTGAGCTAGCGCACTAAAAATAGTAGTGGAGCTGGGGTAGCAGTGGCACAGGCTAGCTCCCTGAGTATGTACACACAGGCTTCAGTTCAGCTTGTATTCTGCACAGATAGCTCATGCGGTCACTCACCACTGCCCATGCCACTCTTGTTTTTAGTGCACTGTTTCTCTGAGAGCTGGCGTGAGTATTTCTACAAAAGCTGGGAATCACACCCTCAGCTCCAAGTGTAGACTTACCCTAAAAGATAGTCCCTGCCCCCAAGAGCTTACACTCCCCATAGACAAGACAGACAAAAAAAGGATTAATACCCCTATTTTACAGATAGGGATCTGAGGCACAGAGAGATAAAAGTAAGTCACTCACAGGGAATCTGCAGCAGAGCCAGGAATTAAACTCAGATCGTCTGAAGGTCATTCCAGTGTCTTAACCACAATGCCATCTGTCCTCTCCTATCGCTTTGTCCCACACCCTCCAAGTCACCAAAGATTCCCTTTTTCATTTTTTCATTTCACCTTTTGCAACTCTGTAACTTTGCAAAATGCCCTAAACTTAGGGAAAAATTAGAGTGACAAAGGAAAAATGAAACTGTAATTCAGGTGCTGTGTACGTTTTGAAAACACCTCCAATTTTGGAAGAGTAACAGAATGGTGAAGTTACAGGGTTTTCCTTTCTCCTGTTGCACAACTCAGTAACTTTCTCAAGGCAGAAAGGCAAAAAGAAAACAACCAAATAAAAAATGAAGAATCGAATTAAAACAAACCCCAAACTGTCAACATCATTCATTCTATTGCATTCACTGGCAAAAAGGATTCCGGAGGGAAAAGCAGAACATGAAGATTCAAAATTAAAAACCTCAAAGTTATTTGTGAAAATTTTGTTTTTAAAGAAGGCTTTTTTTCCAAATAAATGTGTAAAAAAAAATATTCACCCTCTCCATAAGCCCGCAGAACGAATATATATACACAGGAGAGTGAGTTAGAGTATCTTCTTCCTCATGTACCACTAGCTAATTAATCTGCTGTATTCTGATATTGTAATTTTTATTGCCAATATAAAAACAGAAAGATTTTGGGATCCCAGGATGACTTTGTGACATCAGCTGTTAGGAAAAAAATGACTGTGTTTTGAGGGTTTAAGTGGGGCTTAGGTGGTGCATAGGCCTTGAACTAGTCCTCTGCACAGGAATGAATTTCATCCAGTGTTATTTTTACACAGCCACTTTTTAGAGTATCACTCTACTCCAAAAGTGGAAATCTGCAATAATATAAATAGTGATGACTGCATATTAGTGCCTGTCTTAACCCATTTGTGGAGTACCCTAGATTTATTGTGTGTGGCCTGATCTATATTTAAAAGTTTTACTGGCACAGCTATTTCAGTTAGGAGTGTGAAAAAAAAATCCCACCTTGACCGACATAGCTGTTCCAGCAAAAGCCCCAGTGTCAACACAGTTATATAGGCAAAAAATCTTGTTGTGAGTATAGTTTATTTTGTTTGGTGGTGGGGGAGACAGACTGGTATAAGCTATGCAAGCAAAAGAACTCTCTTGTTATTTTATACAGGGTTTCCACTAAGGCGGTTTGTCGATATAGCTGTACTGGTATAGTTATAGCTGTATACACTTCTTAGTGTAGACAAGGCCTGTTTGTGTGTGTGGACACATTACTGCAGCCAAGTCTTGATTCTGGACTATTGAAGTCTATAGGCAGCAGCTTCTATTAACCTGACAAGTAACCTTGGTGTCATATATTGAGCAAAAAAGATTCCTTTTATACCACACTTTTATGTATATGCTTGACATCCTGTCATAAAATGCAGGTCAAACGTATTTTCCTCTCTCCATCTTCTAAGAGTCCTTATACAAGAATTCATCTCTCTCTTCATGTCATGGGCAGAAAAGAAGTATTAAGTGTCATTGGGCCATATTCTGATAAAATATCTACTGGCGTAAATCCACTAAACTAACCTTTTTTCTCCAATAGTTAAACAACGTAATTTTAATCTAATTCCTTGCCTAGTATCTGTAGTAATTATCCATGTTCTTTGTTTGTTTTGTTTTATTTTGTTTTAAACATAGCATCATTTCAGACGGGGGGTTAAGTTGCCAGGGGATTTTGGAAGAGCTCTCTGCATGAACATTAGAGAATTAATGTTTTTAATTTTATAAAGATATCAATCCCCTAATGCTCATGCACAGCATCACTGTAAATCTTGTCAAACTACAGTGAGATTACTTTCAAATCAATTCAAACTGAGTAAGTAACATAAAGAAAGCAGTTTAGCTGGTGGTTAGTTAAAAAAATAGGAAACTCCGTTTCATTTATTAATAGGGACTCTCATCTTCTTAATAGACAAAAGTAAAATGATAATTTCCATTGTTATTGAACTAATGCACTTCTATGTCCTAATGCAATCCTTTGCTAAGAGCAGAGACTTTGTTCCCCAAGACATTTCGTTCCATTCTATGGACCCATTACTATTACTACTACCTACTTACTTACTGAAATAATGCCTGCATTTCTGATGGATAAATAATGTCCATCTCCTTCAAATGCTGAACAAATTGCCTTTGGGAATGATTTCAGACATCGTTAAAACTTCAGATGATAAAATCTTTACTGTCATAGTTCCAGTTCCTCCCAACTTTTATCTTTATTAGTAAAGGGACTTCTACCAAATATTTGGGAGCAGTGAGAAAAAAGAAACCTGCAAGGAGAGTATTATTTCTAAGCTGAGGTTTGGGTCAGGGTGGTTTTTGGTTTGTTTTTTAACTATTTTTCTTGTTGTGACGTACAATACATACAGACGCCTGGGTTAAACCAGGCTCACCTTGGATCTCCAAATCCATTGCCTTGAGCAAGTAATAAAGGGCTGAAGAAAAGCCTGGCTAACAAATAGAATTTGTGAATGCTGTTGACGCCATCATTAATCTAATGGTTTTTACCAGTGTTTTGTGTCTCTTGCATGTGGTAATGTCAAAATAACCTTGTTAACGAACAAAGCTTAACCTGACCTTCAATGCTCTCAGGCCTTTCTATTTAATGTCTCCTGCTTCATCATTACTCTTGTCAACTGGACCTTTGCAAATCAGTATAAACAGTTTGCTGTGAGGTACATAATTTTGAAAAGAAATCCAGGGCCACATCCTCATCTGGTATAAATCAGCGTAGCTTCACGAACTTCCCTGGAGCTATGTGAATTAGTGCAGATGAGGATCTGTCCCTTTGATCTGATCTCACTTACACTGGCTTGTTAGCAGCATAAATACATTAATTGCAGTGGATTTAATGGCAAATTACAGACTAATGTTGAAAAGGAATATATATATATTTATTTCCTACCCGCTTTTGAGACTCAAGAACTTTTGGGCATTTATCTGAACCTTCCAAGGTTTGCCCATCATAAGGCCTAGAGATCAGTTTTCCAGCTTGGCACCTTAGGGTCTACCATAGGCACCGACTTTTCCTTTCCCCCAGTGGTACTCAATCCCCACTTTGCCTGAGCCCCCGTCCCACTCCACCCCTTCCCCCCAAGGCTCTGCCTTCACTTTGTCTCTTCCTGCCCCTGCTCTGCTCCCCTCCCCCAAGGCCCCACCCTTGCTCCACACCCCACCCCTCCCTGAGGTTCCCGCCCACCTGCCGCTCTTCACCCTCCCCCAAGTCCCTCCCTGAGCCGCCAAACAGCTGTTTGGTGGCAGAACCCCCCCCCCCCCCCATCAGCTGTTTGTCAGGAACGCAGGCCCCAACAGCTGTTGGGTGGCAGCAGCAGCACCCCACCCATCAGCTGATCAGTGTTGGCAGGGAACAGCTGTGGCCAGTGGGTGCTGAGCACCCCCTATATTTTTTCCATGGGTCATCCAGCCTGGGAGCACCCACGGAGTCGGCGCCTAGGCAAACAGCTCTAGCCACAGTATTACATCCTGGGCAGCACATGAAATACTCTGGTGCAATGCCCTTTAGAGGGCTTAACTGAGGCTCAAGTGATGTTTACTCTTGTGCTGGCTCCTATGCACATTAATCCATAATGCATTCCTGCTGAGCCTGATTGACTTCAATGGGATTACTCCCAGTAATAATTACTGTGCCTGGTAATAAGAGTTTTCAGGATCATGCCTGAAATTAGGTACCTAGTTCTGCATATGGATGTTCAGATTGGCATCTAGGCACCTTTTTAATTAGGTACTTCAGTGCTCACTTGCATGTCCAAGTGTGCAATTGGACATCCTTATTCACTATTCATTATTTTTATTATTCAGGGTGTAGGATGTATATAGTGCGTAGGCAGGGCTTTACCAAATCCATGGCCATGAAAAACATGTCACGGACCATGAACTCTGGTCTTTTGTGTGCTTTTACCCTATACTATACACATTTCATGGGGGAGACCAGCATTTCTCAAATTGGGGGTCCTGACCCAAAGGGAGTTGCAGGGGGGGTGTCCACAGGTCATTTTAGGAGGGTCGCGGTATTGCCACCCTTACTTCTGCACTGACTTTAGAGCTGGATGGCCAAAGAGTGCTGACTGCTGGCCAGGCGCCCAGCTCTGAAGGCAGTGCCCCGCCAGCAGCAGCACAGAAGTAAGTGTAGCAATACCATAACCCCTCCCTTCAATAATCTTGTGACCCCCCCTCCCTCACAGTCCTCTTTAGGTCAGGACCTCTACAATTACAACACCATGAATTTTCAGATTTAAATAGCTGAAATCATGAAATTGACAATTTTTAAAATCCTATGACCGTGATATTGACCAAAATGGACCATGAATTTGGTAGGGCCCTATGCATAGGCCTTGTGCTGAAACTCTGTAAAAGGGTGAATTTCACACTTACCGAGAGCAACCACATTTAGTTTAGAAAACTGGGCCTCCATTTTTTCCACAGGTAGTTCACCATTGTCTATATACCCTCCTCCCTCTCAGAAGTCAGCCACCATTTCAGGTATCATAGCTACCTTGTCCCTGTGAGATCTGGGACCAGTAGGGACCAAATTTCTCTTACTCTATATTGAGTTAGCACCTTAGGGCTAACGATCCCACTGACTTCAGGGTCACCATTTGTGGTGTGATGTGTTAATCACACTATTCCATATCCTTTGTTTTCCTGGATAAATGTAGGGTCATGTGGCCCATTCCTACTTTTAGGAGGGAGGATTATAATAAGAAACATGTAACTGCATCTTTTGGGAGGAAGGTCTGTGATGCCACAAAAGAGTAAGGAATTGTATTTTATGATATATTAGAAAAATATTCTGGATTGATTCATTCTACTTATCTCACCATCACTGCCTAGAAAAGTGTTACATCTCTTTAAAATTACATCAGTACTTCAAGTTATATAAACTTCAGACTCCAGATAAATTAAGCAGCTCTCTAAAGGGGGTTGTGGGCTAGAAACAATGAATAAATAAAATCTGATCATGTGCTTCTGAATCCAACTTGGTTTGTTTGTGTTTTTCCTAATAAGGCAACATAAGAAATAAAATGCTGGATACATTTTCAGAAGTGACTTAGGCTCTTAGGACTCTTAAGCCCAGATACTCCAAGGTATTTAGGCACCTTACTCCCACAGGGCTTAGGGTCAATACAGAAAATGAGACTCAGAGTCCGCAGTCACTCAGGGTCTTGCTTTTTGAAAATATTCCTCTAGATCTCTTTCAATGTTATTTAAACTTTGGCTAACTGAACGTTGTGTGGCAACAGTATTTCCTTTTATCCCATTTAAATTGGTTGCCTTTTATTGAATGATCCTTTGTTCTTGTATTATTAGGTGAAAGGGTAAATAGAAGTACCCTATCCACCTTCTCTATGGAATTCAAGTTCTCTATACCTTTATGATGTCTTCTCTTATTCATTTCCTCTTTAAAGAAAACAGCCCCGTGTATCGAATCTATCACAAACCGCTGTGGCTTAATAACTATGCTTCTCTGCATAACACACTTGCAAACAGGTGAACTCTATCACGCTCTCAGCCTGACAATGATAATAATTAATAACCTTGTAGAGCAAACTCAGCATTCAGCAGTGGAATCATCAATATGATTTTAATACAAACGGCTTCACTTGCAGCCAGCCAGTGTGCTTAATGGGCTTAAACAAAATAATAACGAATGACTCGCTTTGATGTGTAGGACAAAATGCCACTTCCATCACGAGATAGTGGTGCTTGACCTACTTACATCTTTATCTGCAACGTGCCACGTCCATTTCTCTTCCTCTGCCACTTCATTTATAGCCTTGCTTGCTCCATCAAACCTCTAACATACGCTGCAGTCGCTTGCTGTCAGAGGCATTCGCCCTTTCTTCCATCTCTGTTCAGGAAGCCCATATCAATAAGATATTGTTGCTATATAGCTGTCATTTCTGCCCTCCAACCAATCTCGCCGCTGCAGAGTGTCGGGAGGTTGCAGATGCCTAATAATGCTCTTCCCTGCTCTGTCAATTGATTTCAAGGCTGCATGCCCTCTTCAGCCTGCCTGTGTTGCACAAGGTGTGCAGAGCATGTCCACACAAAGGTATTGCAAAGATTCTGACAGTCCCATATTATGTGCTCGCTGCTAAACAAATGTTTGTTTGTACTAATCTCTTTGAGCCGTATCTTCTCCTCTGCTTCTGAAGGGGATGAAGAGCTCTCTCTCTCTCTCTCTCTCTCTATGTGGAGGATAGGGTCTGGATAGGGAAAATGCTATATCTGCAGCATCTTTCCCTCACCCCACAGAATTGCAACATAGCTATACTTGAAGAAGTCTGTAGTATAGACATGATTTTAGAGTTTGTTGCAGATTAGAGAGGTGGCAACTGATGAGGATTCAAACCATCATCCAGAAAGTGTGTCTGTTAGGTTATAAACAGCATGGGTTAATTTAATACCTGGCATATGTAGTTCTGCCTACCAACTGACTTGGAGAACAACATGAGGAATCAACATGACAGATAAAATCACTAAGTCATACCATCTAGTAAAGCCTTGAGGTCAATGGGACTATTCATATTCTTAAAACTAATATTAATTAAGTGCTTGTCTGGATTGGGGCCACATTGCAGAGAGAGGGTATTCAAATAAATGAGGATATTTTCATTGACCTTGATGGACTTTGCATCAGACCCTTAAAGAGGCCCTTAACCTTAACCTACTGACATGTATTTGGCACCTAAATATTATGATGATGCCAGTAGTTGTAACGTCTCTGAAATATGTTTCTTGCCTGGCTATCTTTGGTATTTCAGGGCAATTAAAACGGTGATATTGATAGAGGTCATGCGATGCAATGCAATCCACAGCTGGCCTATGCCAGAATGTAAATTTAATGAACTGTGGAAAACTTCCTCCTCTGATATGGCTTATTAATACCCAAGCTAGTGATGCTGCCCATCAGACAGCCAGGGAGAGAACAAGATGGGAACTTTTGATGACAAAATTCATTCTAATACATGCTTAGCAATACATTGGCCAGCACAAAACACCTGCCAATCCATGGTAGGTGGAGACAAGAAGTGCCAGTCAAAGCATGAAATAGACTGGCTGTGTAACTATTGAGGAAGCATGTGATAGCTTGTAGATGAATCCAACAGACAGCTTGCCCCAGAAAACTGGCACCATTTTTAGTTCCATACAGAGGATGGGCACCTATGTGATATTTCTCTCCTTGTGCTCAGACATAGAGATTTCCATTCCTCCCCATCACACCCTGTTACACCAGTTTCAATTTTTCCACTGTGGATTGTTCACTTCTGTGCCAGTGCTAACTAATCCACTGATCCAATCCTCCAGAGACCATGAACCAGATATTAAGCTGATCTAAATTAACATAGCTCCATTGAAGTCAATGGAGCCTCACCAATTCATACCAGATGAGGACTGAATCCTATATATTTATAAAGGAACAAAAGGCATAGAGGATTTCAAAACTTATGAATTGCCATATTGTATCAAGCCAATGGGTCATTTAGTCCAGTATCTTGGTACCAGTTGAGCAAGGCCATTGTAACAGGTGCACTGTTGTTTGCTCCCCCAGGTATAATACATACTCTGAGTAAATTACTAAATAAAAAGTGATTTTATTAAATACAGCCAGTAGGATTTAAGTGGTTCCAAGTAGTAACAGACAGAACAAAGTAAGTCACCAAGCAAAATAAAATAAAATGCGCAAATCTATGCCTAATCAAACTGAATACAGATAATCTCACCCTCAGAGATGCTTCAGTAAGTTTTTTCTCAGACTGGACACCTTCCAGGCCTGGGCACAATTCTTTCTCCTGGTACAGCTCTTGTTCCAGCTCAGGTGATAGCTAGGGGATTCTTCATGATGGCTTCTCTCTCCTCTTTGTTCTGTTCCACCCCTTTATCTATCTTTTGCATAAGGCGGGAACCCTTTGTCCCTCTGGGTTTCCACCCCCCACCCTCCTCACTGGAAAAGCACCAGGTTAAAGATGGATTCCAGTTCAGGTGACATGATCACATGTCACTGCAAGACTTCATTGCCCACTTGCCAGCACACACATATACAGGAAGACTCACAGGTAAACACAGCCATCTGCGGATAATGGTCCTTGTTAATGGGAGTCATCAAGATTCCAAACCATCATTAATGGCCCACACTTTACATAATTACAATAGGCCCTCAGAGTTATATTTTATATTTCTAGTTTTAGATACAAGAGTGGTACATTTATACAAATCGGATGATCATACTCAGTAGATTATAAGCTTTGTAATGATACCTTACAAGAGACCTTTTGCATGAAGCATATCCCAGTTATGTTATATTCACTTATTACCATATTTTTCTAAAACTATCCCAGTTACATTATATTCACTTATTATCATGTTTTTATAAAACCATATAGACTGCACAACGTCACAGCCATGATTGGATAAATGCCTAACATGGAAAGCTTGTTCCTAACCCCTATAAATTAGAGTTTGGCTTGGGCTCTGAAGCATGAGGATTTATTATATCTAGAATTTTAGGATTACATGTATATAGTAGAGAAGCCAACAGGTAAAAAAGTGTCTGATTGGGCTTTTTTCACTATAGGGCTGGATAATATATACTTAGAGTCCAATCTATTGACTGTGCCTTCAATCAACTGCCTATGCTCCCTGTTTTTTCTGATTTTTTTCCACTAATTCTAATAGGATTCCATTTGGGTTATTAATGTTATCTTCTCACGCAGGCTCTTCTGAACTTGTCAAATAAATTCTATCACCAAGGCATATTAATCTGGCATATTGAAATGAAGGGAAGAACTGATAAATCAAAATCTGATAAGTGTAAATACATTTCTAATGAACGCACATTGTGTTAAATAATGGCAATATCACTAGGATTAGAGGATATTTAATTAAAAAGACAAAAGAGAGAGAAAAAGGGAGAGACTGGCAAGGAGGTTGGAGGGAGTAGAAAGCAGAAAGACCCTTTTCCTGTGCTGCTAATTATATATTGCATCTCATCAAATGCAATGCACCATTACTCTGAGGAAGTGCAAGATTCACCATCTTTGGCCACTCACCCACTCTATCACCTCAATCTTTCCTTCTGTGTGCTTCATTAAGGTGATGATAGCTGAATGCTTAGCTGCATTTCTAAAGCTACTCCAGCTCATTTTCCACTCCCTTGCTGCCAGACCCCTATCCTCTCTTTCATTACTTAACCTTTCTATGATGGTAGCACCCAAAGGACTCAGTTAGGATTGAAGGTCCTTTGTGCTGGGTGCTGTACAAAATAAAGAAAAGAGACAAATCTAGCTCTGAAGGACTTTAGACACAAACAGACAGACAAAGGGAAGGGGATGGCAATACAACATACTGGACAACCAAATGAACATGCTGCAGAATTGGCCCAGCATTGTTAGTTTACATAGATTGTATTTTTTAAAGTGGGTTCAAGGTAGGGAATAAGAAAAGGAATAGTCAGTTTGTTACCTGTCTAGCCATGACCAACAGGCTGGGTTTTGGAAGCACCATGGGACAGCTGGAAATCACAGCTGATTGGAGCCCGCACTCCATTTAGGCTTCTCCTACCTTCCTCATATGCTTGCAGGGGGGGAGGAGAGGGGGAGGAATTATCTGGAAGGAGAACAGAGGACGATTCACCAAGCCTTTCTTGTGAGGCTAAATTAAGGATCTTATAATAATCAGCCTAGAACAAAGGGGATTATGAAACAACCAGTAGGAGTGAGATTTAGGGGCTACTTAAAGGGACAGTTAAGATGTGACATCTTTCATTTTCTATGCAAACTCTAATTCATGATCTGAGGTCTATTATTCCTTTGTTTGTCAGCAGCAGATTAACGGTCTTCAACCTCTTATGTGCTTCATGAGGAACATGATTGCTGAAAATGGCTGCATTTCAAGACCTGTTGTATGAAGTTTTTGTATTGTACAGGATTAATGGGGCTGCCACTTTGCTCGGCTCCTCCCTGTTAGATGATGCAGAAAAACTTCCCATCCCTTTTCAAAGATGGACAATAGGGGGTCATGTTCCAGGATGCAGGGCAGAGAGGGACAGATGTGGAGGTAAGCTGACAGCAAGGAGCTACTGAGACACACAGCAATGGAAAGGTTGGAACTATTCACAGGGTTGGTGGTGCAGAGAGGAAGTGTAGGAATCAAAGCCTTCTCTGTGCATAGCAGTGGCCTCTAAGGAGCTCTGGTGGAGGAATAAAGGGGGTAGAGATGATCCCAGGCCTCAGAAAATGAATTCAGAACCATATCCAAATTTTCCCAGAATTCAGGGGTGCTTGGATGCAGGTTTTGGTTTATGTTGAAGCAGGTGCTAAAGTGACTAGGAGCCAGCCTGATCTAAAGCCCATTCCTCCAATGGGAGTCTTTCCATTGACTTCAATGGAATTTGGATCAGATCCTAGGAGTAACATTTGAGTAAGGAGAGGAAAATGAGATTGATGGAGAAATAATGAGCAAAAATGATTAGAAAATAATGGGGAGAGAAGCAAAAGAGAGATTAGAAGGAGGAAAGAAGGGCTGGGTGGGGGGAGAATACTAGAGGTCAAAGTAAGGCGTGATTGTAGACTAGCAGTTAGATCAGGTGCCTGGGAAGCTGGACTCTAGGGCTCTATTTCTAAGTGCTGGGAGGGAGCATGCTTTAGAGGGCAGAACAGGAGGAAACTGGGAACAAGGACTCCTGGGTTCTATTCCTAGTTCTGGTACTGATTTGTGGGGTGACCTTGAGCAAATCACTTCACTGCCCTGTGCCTCGGTTTCTCCATCTGTAAAACAAAGATGATAAGGCTTCCCTAGCTGACGGGGAAATAGTGAGGTTTTAAGAAGCTGAGATCCTTGATTAAAAACATTAAAGAAGACGAAGTATTTACCATTGTTTCCAAAATTAAGGGAAATTCAGCACATACTGACATGATTCCAAATTGAATTAATCATTTGTGTCCTAATGACACGAATATTCCGGCATCAATTTCAAGTTATTGGGCAACTCATTTGAGAGCATTTTCATTCATCATATTGACAGTGATGTTAATCAAATTGACTATCCTTAACAAAAAGCCCTGCTTCATTTGAACTATATTGCTTTTCTGCCTGAGGGGAACATTTACACAATTAACAAAACCAGATCGAATGCTAATAAAGAAAACAAATGAAGATTTATTCATAATCCAAAAAAAAGGACTGAATCATTTAATTAAGGGTATATATGGTACTTTTTGTAGGGAGGGGAATCATCAGTTATAAGAAATGAGAAAAGTCCTTTGTGTGTGAATGGAAGTCAAGGAAGAAGATGGTCTGATATTGAGTTTTATTTTCAGTGCTGCCAAATCCCACGTGGCCACTGAAAGCTCATTATTTCAGGTCAGGTCTATACTAGAAATTTTGGTCAGTATAGAAAAGATAGGTAGGGGTTTTTTGTTGTATATTTGTTTTGTATGGGGTTTTTTATGACATTTCTATACCGGCAAACCCATCTGCAGATACAGTTATCTGGGCAAAAAAGTGTTTTTGCTGGTATAGCTTGTTTGACCTGGGGAACGGTATAGATGATTCCAGCAAAAAGAGGCTGTTGCTGGTATAAGATGTGTTTTCCATGCGGAGGGATCAGCAAACCTTTTCTAATGTAGAGTAGGCCTTAATTTTGAAGGACATTTTGAATCCCTTGAAGCTAGACAAATTCAGACCCTAAATAAGGCATACATTTTTAACAGTGAGATTAATTAACCACTGGAACAACTTTCCAAAGATTGTAGTGGCCAAATTTAATGGAATGGTTTACCAAGAGAGTAATAGAAGCTCCCTTGCGTGAGCCATTTAAAAATGGAATGGATAAAGCCCTGGAGAAATGCAGTAGGAAACAAATGTGTATTGCAAGCTGGCTAAGCTAGTTGAACTAAGCGGTCTGAACAGAGATTTAGTCTGGACAAAGCATATGAAAATTCTAAACCAGCATGGATGCCATTCTACTGGCAAAGATAGTATGGTGTGAGGGCAGGGAGGAGGGGGTGGAAGGAACTATATTTGATCTAATAGGTTTTCAGAGCCTCTCTTACTGGTGATCTTGACTCAATTCTATCTCCTTTTTCCAAGCTACACCCTGGAGGTGTGGGTTAGGGGTGCTGCTTAGTCAGTGTGCTTAACTCTGGGGGGAAGAGAAGGAATTCCCTTTATCAACTCACTCCCTTCTGTCTAAGGCTGTGTGCCATGTTCACCAGTTCCCAGGGGAGCTGCCAAGTCAAGCAGACCTGAGGAATGATAAGGAAGGAAAGTAGGTGGGAGCCTCACACTCCTGCCTAAAGTTATAGCTTGTCCATTCCAAACTTCAGACTCAGACCTGAACTTGCTGGGGTTTTCAGTTAATAGTTCTCACTCCAATGGACCATGGAGCTCTTCTTGGCAACTGGCAAAATTAAATATTTTGAGAGCCAAGCAATGTGATGACTGAATGGGAACTTGTCTCATGAGGGGATCTCTCTGCTACGAAGCTGTTCACAGAACAAAAAGAGTTGGAGAAGCCCCATCCTCTAGTTTACATGGAAATGATGAGAGGAAATGCATTTCCACACAATGTACAATTAGCCTGGAGAACCCATTGCCACATGAATTGATTGAGGCCAAGAGGTTAGCAGGATTCAAAAAAGGATTGGCCATTTATAGGAATAACAAGAATATTTAGTTATAATAGTAAGTATTAAAAATAAACAGGTTTAGAAGGGATATAAATCCTTATGCTTCAGGGTTTAAGCTGACATCTAGCTTGAAGAATTTCCTTGGTGGACAGGTCATCCCATCACTGCCTACTGCAGGGTTCCATGCATGGTCCTCTGAAGCAGCTGGCACTGGCCTCGGCTGGAGACAGGACTAGTCTGATCTAGTATGGAAATCCCTTTGTTCCTCATTTGTATCACGGTAGTTTCCAATGCAGGTCAGTGCTCCACTATGACAGGCACTGTGCAGATGTGGAAGAAGAAATGGACCCTGTCCTGAAGATCTATTGGTGACAGGAGACAGGACTAGACTTACCCATGAGCTGATCGGGTTTGGCAATTCTTATATTCCTGTGTTCCTTCTATGTAACGTTTATATTGTCATTCTCAGGTCTCCTTCCCCCTCTCTTCCCATACTCCACTGACAAGGTATGACAGAAGGCTGCTACCTCTGAAGAGAAGCAGGAACCTCTGATCACAGGCAGTTTGGAATCTCTGCATCTGATAGGAACATCCTTACTTCAGAGGGATTCAAAGTCAGAAAACACATAAAGCCCCTGTCAAGTTGATGTTCACACATGCCCAGTCATAGGTGAAAAGGCACAAAGATATGTTGTAAAATTCTATTTGATGTGGGAAAGGAAATGGGGAAAAAAATGGAAATAAATAAACCAAAGCCATGCATCCTGGGTTTCTCAAACACATGAGCTGTCAGCAGCTGCCTATTTCATCTCTGTTATGCTTTGATGAGGATAGGGGAAAATGTGAAGCTTACAATTCTGAACCTCAATTTTATTTTCATAATATTGAGGCTTATCTTTGCCATTTTCTTACTATCCCTGCATTACTTTTTTTCCTTAGTAAAAGTTTAAATTCTTTAAGTTTAAAGGCAATTTGCTTCTTCAGCTTCCTGTGATAAATTAAATATAAACCATAAGGCAATGGGTGAGCTGTAGAGGAAGCTCCTGTCAGGAGAGGTTTAAGATATAAACCCCACACTAGTATCAGGGATGTTTAGCCTGCTTTACATAATGCAACCGTATGTAGAGCTTCACTGTGCTTGTATGCGGTATTGATTAATACTTGTACAGATGGAAGCAGCTCATGGAAAATTATTCAAATAATAAAATGGAGTTGGGACAGATGAAGTGCTAAAAGGAAAACTTTGGTGGGCGTGTGGAAGAGAACAGTCTGGCAAATGTTCTGCGGCTGCTCTCTCATCCTTACAGTGAATGGTGGCCAAACTTCTCAAAGTTCAAGGATCAACACCCAAAAGCTCTGATGCTTCCCCAAACTTTTTGAGTTTGGCTGAGAACTTCATGAAAAACAGGTTTCCTGCTCAGATTTCTAGCATTCCTTGTTCCCATCCTGGCTGAAAATACCAAGGCCCTCAACTCAGCAAAGCTTAAGCATATGCTTAGCTTTAGGCTTATGCCCTTTTGACTTAAAATGGACTTAAGCATATACTTAATGTTAAGCATGTGCTTGAATGCTTTGTGAATAGGGATGGTCTGGTAATTTGGGTCCCCTCGTGGTATTTAGAACCTTCCTTTTTGCTCTGGGTCAGAACCCAGAAGTGCAAAAGCATTGATGGCATTTTACAAAAGAAAATGTTATCTGATCATGTCACAACTGATCCTTCAGAGCTATGGCTGCAGCTAAATGACCAAATCAGTGTTCAAATGTAGTGGTGAAATCATTCCTCAGGGTCCATATGATCCAAAATGGGAACCAGTGGAGCTGGTGGATTTATTCTGTGGAAACCAGTCCACAAGGCGCTACACTGAGACCTCAACTCCTTTCACATGGACCTGTCATCAAATGACAATGAATGTTGACCTCTATCATCTTGGGTGGATTTGAACCAGCTGCAAAGTAATATATGCTCCATATCCCAATGCCAACTCTTTGACTAAAACCGCAATTTAGCAAAGCATTTAAGCATGTGATTAACTATAATCATGTACTTAAGTCCCATTGACTAGTTAAGCACAAGCTTTGCTGAAGATCTCAGCTTTGGAGTTAGATAGAAAGATCAGAAACACATCCTTGTTCAGTTGTTCTCTCCAAGTTTTCAATAGTTTGGAGGTTTATTGTTTTAACCAAGCATGACGTGCATATGGATTTCACACCTCTACAAGAGCAAGACAGTCAGGGTGCCACAAGCTTTGCAGCATAAGGAAAGTTCATTATGAAGTGCCCTTGTCGTACAATTTAGTGCTGATGCCAGTCATTTAAATACCTTGTAAAATGGAAGTGGATAGTGTAATGAGAGAGGCAATAACATTCTGAAATGTAGAATCTGCCTTTACTGGGAATGTATAATTAGTCTGGGATTCCATGAATAGGAATAGACTGAGCAGGTCAAATTCAGTCTTGACGCAAGCAGGAGTTACTCCACTGAAGTGGATGAAATTGTTTCCACTTATACCCAGTTCTGAATTGGCTCCAGAACAGAAAGAAAGAGAATGTGAGACAGAGGATATGATGAGAGAGACAACTGGCAAGTGGTAAAACTAAAAATTAAAACCTTAAAAATGAGGTTCTGCCAAGAGGGCTTGATCCAAAGCCCATTGAAGTCAATGAAAGGATTCCCATTTAGTTGACCTGCCTTTGGTTCTAGCTATTGTGTCCTCAAAGTTTCTCTTTTTAAAGCTCCAGATTTTTAAAAGCGCTGCTGGGTGAACGTTGGATGTTGAGAACTGTGGAATATCTGTCCCTGAGTTCTTTTGAAAACATGCCCAATGTAGGTGTGTGTGAGACTATGGATCTATGTTCATACAGGTCAATGTTTGCAGATCTGAACTCTGAAACTTAGATTTTCCATCAAGATTTCTCATAGTTCAATTTTTACCTGATCACTTTATTTTCTCAGGGGCTGAAAACCTCCAACCCCACTGAAATTGTCTGTGGTATAGAACATTCCTAAGAGATTTCTAGTTAGGTAAAGCCACATGAGTATAAAACAGTCATGTTTTCCACATTATGCTCTTAATAATTGAGATTTTAAAGCTGGTTGAATAGGAATGCATCTAAATAGAACATGCCTCACATTACTTAGAAAGATGATGAATTGCTCGACATGCAGTGCTAAATTTGGAGACTATCATCTGGAACTAAGGCTTGTTATTGTTGTTAAGGTGTACTTGAGCTGAGAATCGGCACAGGTAAGTGCTGCTAAGAAAATAAAGCCTAGTGCTGTGTCCATATACTGTACCTGAACCATTCAAACACCACAAAGGATCCATTCCCACATCATAGTAGGAAAGTTCAGCTAATGAAGGGTCGGTTAATGGCGGTGGCAAGTTTGAGGACTGAAATACAAGCTTTTCAGAGAGTTTCCTCTTAGCAGTTTTTGTTGCACTTAGGGCTTGTCTACCTGGTACCACAATCTGAACGGGAGTGTGATTTGTAGAGCCCTCAATTGTTGCACTCTAATTGCCCATGTAACTAGGTGCCTTTTAGTTCATGCCACCAGGGTCTACACAGGGCAGCACTTTAGAGCACTCTAAAAATCACACCTCCACAGTCCAGACTGCAGCGCCATGTAGACAAGCTCATAGTTTGCTTACAACCCACTTAGCTGTATAGCCAGAGTGAAAAGTAATGGAGGAAACAAATTGAAAAGTAAAGAAATATTGTTTCGATTTCGAGCATTTTTAATGTGTTTTTAAAAAAATTCATTTAATAACACTGAAGGAAATTTTTAAACAAAAAGTTATTTCAGACTGAAAAATCAAAATGTTTTGTTTAGAAAATGCCAAAAAGAAAATCTCTCCCTCCCCCCCCAATATTAGAAAATAATACCAAAGGGCTGTTGTCAAAGTTACGATTTTCCTTAAATAAATTTTGCACTGGTGAAGATAGTCAGTCAGGAGGGCAGCTTTTCAAAGCTGGTGAGCACCTGCAGCTGCCATTGACTTCAAAAGGATTTGAGGAAGTCCATCACTTCTGCAAATGAGGCCAAGGAAGACAAACCTCCTCTCTTCATCCACAGAGCAGGTACGGTGTCGGCAGAAAGAGTGTGAGCCTCCCCAATGCATCCTGCCAATTTGCCTCAAACGAATCCAGAGCGGCCACTTTTGGGTAGAGGGAGTGACCTCAATCTCTTGCACATTCTCTCCTCAGCCTTTCCTCTGAAATTGCCAACAAGGGGCTAATTTGTTCCAGTTATGATGGGTTAGAAGGATGTGGACCCCTGTCTTGCAGGAATTGGATTAACTGCTTCTGACTCAGCAAGTAGCCCTCAGATGGCAACTGAAAGCTTTGGAGGGTTGGAGGGTTCAAAGAGCCTAACTCTCTTAAATTCTTAGGATAATCCCATCTTTAAAGTTCTATATTCCTGCAGTCAGCTATTGTTAATCCAATGCTATTTCTGAGCATCAAGAAACGTGGAGGAAGCAGAATGAAGAACAACACTGTGTGTGTGTGTGTGTGTGTATATATATATATGAATGAATGAATGAATGGAAGGAGGTTTTGCAACCTTTAAATCTTTTCTTGTCATTTCATGTTCCTGCTGTTAAATTTTTGCGATGTTAATGTCATCCTGGGTTGGTAATATTTACAGCACCTAAATCAATGTTGAGGACACATAGAATATTGAAGGATCAACTCTACTTATTTCAAATGCACTTTAATATTTTGACTGCCAGACCAGAGTTCGGGAAATAACTGTGGCAGAATGATAATGAGAAGTTTAACAGTTTTATGATGGTTGAAGCTGACTTTATGAAAGTTGATAAATTTCATCTTGTAGGTTTCAATTTCTCATTCCCTACAGAGAGATGGGGAGAATACATTGATACTGCATTTCAAATTGGCTAGATCAGAAGGAACAGCAGCTAAAATCCATTACAACCCAATTACATCCATCAACTGAAGCTGTGTGCATTCATTCGTGAACATCAGCATTTAATCCATAAAGAGGAACTAATGAGAAATTTGAAAATGGAATCCACGCATCAGTAACTTTGGAGAGATTTTGCTGGGATTAATGAACTGCCAGAACATCGTCAACACACTGAAAACCTATTCTCTCTAGGTTTGTTTACTGACCAAAAGAAAGAGGCTTTTTTTCTTCCGCCTACTCGTCAGCATGTTTTATCTTGTGGTTTATTTTTTCAGAAGCATTCATGAAATTTCATCCACATTCAGAAACAAACTCTTATTTGTTGATAAGCCATTGGACATCTACCTGGATGGCTAGCTCCAAATATCCCCAGCCACCTATCCTTCAGATACCCATCTACTGCATCTATACGACTATCTACAGAGATCTTTCCTTGTATGAGTCTACGGGAGACTAAGGAATTGGAGCTAGACCATGCTACAAAGAACAGAACAGGATTAAGATATGCAGTTACTACATTTTAGCTGGCTGTAGCAATGTGGGAAAGTTGTAGAAAAGTTGCTGCAGTCCATTCATAAATTCACCTATGGAAAATGCTGTACTAGCTAATGGCTTGTCTGCTTCTCTGGCACTACCAGTAAGGTATTTGTCCAAAGAGTGCAGATTAAATTGAGCCCACAGGAGAATTAACCACTCTGACGGGAGTTAAAATGGATAGTAATCACAAAGATCTGACTAGGCTACCATATATAAACAAGGCAGTAAACCATCACTCATCAAGGTCATGCAGTTAAATGACAGCAAGTACAAATGATCTTTCTCGATGCTGCAGGGTATAATATTGCTGAATCCTTCTCTTTATCAGTTAATGGCCTAAAACTGTAATTATATTTTGGTTGTAGTTAAAATGCATATTAAGTCCTCCATGTCTTTCACCTGAAAGTGCATAATAACATGTGTAGGTATTTCAGGACCCATCAGTGAGAATCCTTGCAGGGCATATTGCACTCTGATACTCAATTGCAACTTGCAAATAAATCTCCCTTATGTTCCTAACCTTATTTTCCCTTGGTGCCCAAATGGCCTAGTGAGGGTTGATGATTTAATATATATTTCTTATTATTTATTTTGATAGATCTCTGGCACATACACCCGCCTTTGCTTAACACCAATCCAGCAATATTTCCTCCCAGGAATCACTCAACTCTGCACTGAAGCAGTGGAGCTGATCTCCAAGTAGACAGATCTGACAGGTAGCTCCTCTGAGATCCCCCTTTCTGATTGCTCTCCTGATGCAGGCATGACAGGTTTGGGCAGAGAAGAGAAGGATGGGAGGGAAAATGGGAAATAAAGCAACAGTATGTAATAGAAGAATGTTTCAACAGTAAAAGCTAAAGGAGAAGTTGTGCAGGGAAATCAGAGGGTTGCATGCCGGAGAGAGATAAGAGCGAAGCACCCTGTGTACTATAGCAAGCCTGAAGTGAAAGATACTGCCATGGTTATGGCACCAACTAAGGACTTGGAAGAATCTGGGTTCAATTCCAGGATGTGTCTAGGGCACTTAATCTCTCTGTGTCTCAGTTCCCTATCTGTAAAATGGGAATAATAATGCTTTGTTTATTTAGATTAAAAGCTGTTAAGGGTATCTCTTACTACCTGGCAGATTTTCAGCTGGTGTCAGTTGTCATAGCTCTACTGACAATTTATACCACCTCAGGATCTACTCTTATATGTTTGCACAGCATGAAGGGGCCTCCATATTGGTCAGGTCCTCTGGGTTCTACTGTAATGCAAATACATAAATAATAACAGTAATCATCTGAATTCTGCAGCAGTCCCATGCAGCAAACTGGAGATTCTGCAGCAGCTTCAGATAAATTATAAAAGGGAAGTGTTTATTTAATTAAAAATGTCAGTAAATAATATTAGGAATGCTGGGCTAAATGCACTATTTAACTTGATTCGAAACTCAGTTTATTTTGTATTACCACTACGTTTTCAATGTTCAGTACTACAGAATTTTGCTTTGAAAACATATGGAAGTATTGTAAAAGTTTTCAGGGGAAAAGGAAGAGGCTTTAGTATTTGGGTAGGGTGCAGCTGGACTTTTGGCACTTCGGAATATGAGAGGCAGTGTGGGAATGTAGGATAGCCACATTAGGTAGCTGTGCTTGGTCGTGATGGGGAAGGATAGCTCAGTGGTTTGCGCATTGGCCCCCTAAACCCAGGGTTGTGAGTTTAATCCTTGAGGGGGCCACCTAGGGATCTGGGGCAAAATCAGTACTTGATCCTGCTAGTGAAGGCTGGACTCAATGATCTTTCAGGGTCCCTTCCAGTTCTATGAGATAGGTATATCTCCATATATTATGATATAATTAACATTGCTGACATTCAAATCACAATCATTAGGGTTCAGTGTCAACACCCCACAGAGGTGAACATGAGCAGCTCACGACTTTTTAAGGGCTCTTATTTCAGTTTGTCTGGAAGGCAGCAATTCCTTGGATCACACTCCATTAATCCATTCACTTGGATCACACTCCATTAATATTTGGAAGTAGTTCTCTTTTTTGAATATGAAACTTTAGGCGCTTGAGCACAATTCTACAGCCACAAGTTCTGCAGTCTGGGAATAGAGAGCTACTCCAAGCCCTGGCTGAGGCCCTGCTTCTTCCTTCTCCCTGTAAAACCCACAGGAAGGGAACGCTGCAGGAGGAAATCTCTGCAAGGATCCCCTTTTGGTGGTCCCGCTCCACAAGCCAAGTGTACCTAGACGGGGATCCACAGGAGGGAAAGGGTTTCCAAGCCGAACCCCTGTGCCTTGGCACTAGCTCTGCTCCCAATCCGTGGAGCTCTATCATATCAAAAATGAAGAGCAAATCAAAGACATCAAAAAGGAGACCAAGAGACATTTGGCTGCTCTATTCTACTCTAATAATCAGTGAAGGTGATTAGACAGCAGGACTCCCAGGTTCCATTCATAGTCTGGTGTCTTACTCGCTGTGTCACTTTGGACAAGTCACTTCCTCTCTCTCTGGCTCAGGGTACTCCATTTCTCCTCATGCTACAATTACCCTGAACGTGTGGTGTAGACTAGTACCATGAGTTTCCCCACTTTGTAGTATCAGGATGGTAACACTTGCTTACCGCACAGAGAGTGAGGAGTGATGTACTGCACAGACCTTGTGCATGTGCTTGAATTTCATCCAGGATGAGCAGTGAGGCATAATTCACATTTGCAATATTGTTTTGAAACCCACTGTCAAAGGTTGCATGTAAGAGCAAAGCATTATTAATAGATTGGACAGCCAAGAAAACAAGGAATGAGAACCCTGAGAAAAAGCTACAATAGGAGGCTGGAGATGGAAGCCACAAAGAACAAAGCGAAAAAAGAGGCAAGGGATAAAGACAGAGGACATAAATGTAAACAAGGATAAATGGTTTCACAGCTGTTTTAGACAATTACATCAGGCCATTTCCTAAAATCCCCTGGGGTTTTAAGCACAGAGATTTCTTCTTTACTTTCACTCTTTTCCCCCTAATGTTTAACAAAATAAAAGCTAGAAAATTCTTCCAAACAACTGTTGTTTTCTTCCATTCAGCATATATGGCCACTTTGACTATCATGGGGTATTTAAGTCTCTGCTAGGGAACAGCATTTGCAAGTAACAACAATCTCTTTTATTACCATTTCCCTTTCCTCTCTTCCTTTAAGGTGCAATTCATATGCTAGGTATCCTAAAGTACTTGACACACGATGGGAAAGGATAGACTATATAATAAAGATGAGAATGGTCAGGAATTAAAGTTAGATCCAAAATCCTGCAGCTTTTATTCAATCAATGGGAGGTATTGGCCAGTCTTTGGAAGTCAGTAGATGTTTTGCTTTAGAAAGGACTGAAGAATTTGGCTCTTTGTTCATAAAGTTGTAAATTATGTATGCGTAGTGTCCCAACCCCTGACTGAGGCCTCTATGTGGTGTTCTATTTTATTAATTCATGGTGGCTGAATGCACATAATATGGTTGCAATTGGCTTGATCACATTCTGGGGTACACACACCCCTCAAATCCAAGGTAACCGTCACTCTGTGACTCAGTTTCCCTTTGCATCAGCATAGTGACAGAGCTTTCCTCTGAGGAATTGAAAGCATTATTATAATAATTAATTATTTTTTATTGTTTTGATCAGTGGAGTGGATGTGTGAACATGAAGGGCATGAAAAAATGTTTTAAAGAATTTGCATTCACAAATTGAAAATATCCTAAAGAAAACTTTTTAATCTCTTTACAATTTACAACTTCCCCTTTTTCTCATTTGGCTGACGGGCATAATTCTCAAGCCTTTGAAATGGCCAAAAAAGTCATTGCCGAAGACATATGTTTTTGTCTGAGCCCCAGCTCTTACTTGACATGTCTGGGTTTTTTTTAGCCCATCTGAAACTGCCTTGGCAATTCTGAGGAACCCTTGAGGCATGAAATCCTCTATGTTAAACCTAAGATAGTATTGCTCATTTCAATCATCTAGATTATAGCCGTAGAAATGTCCTGTGCGTTAGATTTTATCACCAAAGACACTTCTATATCCATGCTTGCTTGAGGTTTAAGCCAGCTTAATGAGTTTTGCTCTAGACAGCAACTGGACTAACTTACCTGCTGTTTTTATGAAAGAGAGCTAAAATTTGTCTTGGTGAAACTTAATAGCTGAACCTTGTTTAGATAAAATGTTCCCAATCAAATTATTGCAGCAGAAACACCTAGTTTGGGTATCAGCTGCTGCTGTCAAGTTCAGAGGCCAGCAACAGAAGAATGGAACTAGAAAAAGCCCTTATTAAACAGGCACCAAGGTCTGAGTGAGAGGTAGAGATGAGAGACTAATTCTACCCTTGTGTTTGCATATGGTTCCCACTCACTTCAGTAATAGCCCAGAATGTGCATTTGGAGGGCTGCAAACCCTTTAAGCCTGTCCCAGGACTTCTTGGCAGGAAACTGCCCCTCTGACTCAAGTTGGGATTCTCAGAGCTTTCCAGGTTCTCTGCTGTGGAGCCTGCCTCTGAGCCCTGGTTAGAGCTGGGGCTCCCAGGGTTTCCAGCTCCGTAGCAGGGAGCTTGGAAGCCCTGGGAGGTCATCAGAATGGTCCATCTAGCTCAGTATCCAATCTCTGACAGCAGCCAGTGCCAGATGCTTCAGAGGGAATGAAAAGAACAAGGCAACTTCGAGAGATCCATCCCTTGTCATCCAGTTCCAGCTTCTGGTAGTTGGAGATTTAGGGACACCCAGATTATAGGGTTGCATCCCTGATCATCTTGGCAGATATACAATGATAGATAAGTTCATAGAGGATAGGTCCAAATCTTTTCTGAACCTAGTTATACTGGCTCTGCAGCAGGGAGCCAGGAAACCCTGGAGTCCTCAGGTCATTTGCATGGTGGGATTGCCCCCGGTGCTATCTATTCTGGAAGCCCAGGCCCCCTGCCAGTAGGAAACCAGGCAGATTGTTTGCTTTGTTTAGGGCTGTAGCTTTAGTATTCTCCTTTATCCTCCTTTTAGAGAATATGAACATCTTTAAGAAATAAAGAGCAGGACAGCATCTCCTGGCAAAGAACAAGCAGTTTATCAGAACACCCACTTACTTGGGTTTTCGTGGAATGTGCACTGTTTTAATCTCAAAGTCATGGTTCTGTCATAAAAACTCCCATAAATCATATTCCAAGAACAGCTCCTTAACTACCTATTGTTTTCTTTTCAAATACCTATTGTTAATCTTCCTGACAGTTCTGACACTCATATTGCTGAGGCTTTGAATGCCACATGTTGCAGGCAGCCAAAAACTTCAAACAAAAAGGGAAAATAGGCACAGCACACACAAAGTATACACATGAATCCATTCCTCGATATGTAATGAAATATTTATATATACACACACTATATATATACACACATTCACTACTATGCAAAAACATTATATAAATACACACACACACTCGTACACAGACACTATGCACAAACTCACTATGATATATCTGTATAAATCATAGAATCATAGAATATCAGGGTTGGAAGGGACCTCAGGAGGTCATCTAGTCCAACCCCCTGCTCAAAGCAGGACCAATTCCCAACTAAATCATCCCAGCCAGGGCTTTGTCAAGCCGGGCCTTAAAAACCTCCAAGGAAGGAGATTCCACCACTTCCCTAGGTAACGCATTCCAGTGCTTCACCACCCTCCTAGTGAAATAGTGTTTTCTAATATCCAACCTAGACCTCCCCCACTGCAACTTGAGACCATTGCTCCTTGTTCTGTCATCTGCCACCACTGAGAACAGCCGAGCTCCATCCTCTTTGGAACCCCCCTTCAGGTAGTTGAAAGCAGCTATCAAATCCCCCCTCATTCTTCTCTTCTGGAGACTAAACAATCCCAGTTCCCTCAGTTTCTCCTCATAAATCATGTGCTTGAGACCCCTAATCATTTTTGTTGCCCTCCGCTGGACTCTTTCCAATTTTTCCACATCCTTCTTGTAGTGTGGGGCCCAAAACTGGACATAGTACTCCAGATGAGGCCTCACCAATGTTGAATAAAGGGGAACGATCACGTTCCTCGATCTGCTGGCAATGCCCCTACTTATACAGCCCAAAATGCCGTTAGCCTTCTTGGCAACAAGAGCACACTGTTGACTCATATCCAGCTTCTCGTCCACTCTGACCCCTAGGTCCTTTTCTGCAGAACTGCTACCTAGCCATTTGGTCCCTAGTCTGTAGCAGTGTATAGGATTCTTCCGTCCTAAGTGCAGGACTCTGCACTTGTCCTTGTTGAACTCATCAGGTTTTTTTTGGCCCAATCCTCTAATTTGCCTAGGCCCCTCTGTATCCGATCCCTACCCTCCAGTGTATCTACCACGCCTCCCAGTTTAGTGTCATCTGCAAACTTGCTGAGAGTGCAGTCCACACCATCCTCCAGATCATTAATAAAGATATTAAACAAAACCGGCCCCAGGACCGATCCTTGGGGCACTCCACTTGAAACTGGCTGCCAACTAGACATGGAGCCATTGATCACTACCCGTTGAGCCCGACGATCTAGCCAGCTTTCTATCCACCTTACAGTCCATTCATCCAGCCCATACTTCTTTAACTTGGCGGCAAGAATACTGTGGGAGACCATATCAAAAGCTTTGCTAAAGTCAAGGAATAACACATCCACTGCTTTTCCCTCATCCACAGAGCCAGTTATCTCATCATAGAAGGCAATTAGGTTAGTCAGGCACGACTTCCCCTTGGTGAATCCAGGCTGACTGTTCCTGATCACTTTCCTCTCCTCTAAGTGCTTCAGAATATCCCGACACACACAAGTTTGTGTGTGTATATATGTGTGCAGACGAACAGACAAAAGGTGTGTAAGTGTGTGTATATGTACGTGCGTGAGTGTGAATAAAATATAGCTTCACCTAGCTTTCCCCCCCACTTTTTGCACATGAATGCAGCATTGTAACAAGTCGCATTGGATTCCCTCTCCTTGAACATTCGTGTTGTGTCACATCTGATGATGTGAGAGAAAGTGACTGTTGTATGAGCTCACAGAAAGGCTCACGTGGCGTGCTGAGGAAGCAGCATTAGGCTCAGAAGCTGGACTCCCAGGTCATGCAGGTTGGGCGACCACTGCAGCTGCACCATTATAGCGCTATTGTGGAGACACTTACTACAGTGATGGAAGGGGTTTTCCATCGCTCTAGTCAATCGACCTCTCTGAGAGGTGGTAGCTAAGTTGAAGGAAGAATTCACTGGGATTTAGGCTGGCTTAACTATAGCTCTTGGGAGTGTGAAAAATTCACACTCGTGAGCAACATAGCTATGCCAGCCTAAGTTTTAGGTGTAGACCAGCCCTAAGTATCTATGTGGCCCGCACAGCCTTGCACTAACTGTTCACTAATAAGCTTTGAAGTGGGGTAGATCAAAGCACACTAAAGAACTATTAACGAGTGTCAGCTGAGTCCACACAGACCCTTAGTGCAGGGCAGGCCAGTGTAGGGTAGAGTCACACCCTGGCTTGCCACAAACTTAAACAGTGGTTCTCAACCTATTTACCATTGTGGGCCACATATGCAGCTCTCTCTGTGTTATGTGGGCTGCAGCCACACAATATATATACAAAGGATAGCCAAACCACGGCTCATGAGCTGCAGGCGACTCTTTTACAGTTAAAGTGCGGCTCGCGGAGCCCCCCATATCCTCTCCCCCCATTCTCCACTTACCAGACTGGGACGGGAGAAGCTCAGGGCTTCTGCCCTGTGGCAGGATGGTGGGGCTAGGGGCTTCTGCCCTGTAGGGTGGTGGGTCTTGGGGCTGAAGCCCTGAGCCCCGGCAAATGCACCCCGCAGGGCTGATGCCCTGGCATACGCGTCCGGCTCTTGAATTTCTGAAGATTATCGTATGCAGCTCGGAGGGTTAGTAAGTTTGGCCACCTCGATAAATACGACCTGTACGGCCCTGAGGAAGTCACATGGGCTGCAGCTGCGTGCTGATCTGGCCGCAAGTGGTCCACTGGCTGCGAGTTGAGAACCACTGAACTAAATGTTTGTGTAGTCAAGCCCTAAATCTACAATCTATTGTTTTCAACTGGGTGCTAAATTCATCCAAATGAGTTCTCCCAACTCTAATTAAAGTGCAGCTTGTCATATCCCTTTCTTGCCTGTGACCTCTGGATACAGCATGTCTTTTTCTTGTACTTGTTGTTTATTGCAGAAAAAACTGCAAACTACCAGTCGCATCTAAAATCCAAACATATTTTCACTTTCCCACAATTATTTAACTGTCTCCCTAATTAATTCCACAGCCTGAAATAAATTATTGACTTAGCAGACTCTCTTGTTTTCCATGACAGCTTCAGCAGTAAACAGACTATTAACAATTCATAATGAGTAGTTCTTGTTTTTTTTTTTCTGTGTGCTAATTTGGTTCTCCATTAGAGACATCCTTAGACTGTGCTCATACCCTGTCTGGAGATTCAGGGTGAGTGTGACACCAGGTGACTGTCATGTATGGGGCTTTCTAGCAGGGAAAGTACTCAGTGTTGGCAAAACAGTTTTATTTTCTGGATGAACAATTCACACTGAAGCAACATGTGAGAAGATCTTTTCTTTCTGCTCCTTCTTTTATTCCCCTTGGTTTGTGGCCAGTGATTGTTCTAAAGGTCAGAGGGTTTGAGTCTCATCTCAGACCCATGTAAATAAAGATTAACTCCATTTAATGGAGCTTCACTAGCAAAACTAGTCCTTGAGGAGAATTACTCTGTCTTTGTGTTTACATTGTGGTGTCTGGGTGGTAAATTAAGATTCCTGGACTTTATTCCCAGGTTTGCCACTGATCCACATGTGACCCTGGGCAAGTCCCTTAGCTTCTCTGTGCCTCTGTTTCTCTATCAGTAAAATGGGGAAAATGATACTGACCTGCCTCAAATCCTGTTATGAAGCACTGTGGGTTAGTAGATGTCTATCAATTGACTTCAGTTGGCTCTCAATCAAAATCTTTGAGATTGGACATCAGTTGGTCCAGTAAAAGTGATTACCTCACCCACCTTGTGTGTCTCCTCTTTTTTCATAGGAGAGGCTTTTTGCAACTTTAACCTCCCCTTTTAAAGATTATGGGCCAGATTTTTACACCTGTAATTATTTCCAGGCTGAACAAATGACACTTGGATGTTTACCCAGCACATGGATGCTATCAATTATTTAGGCTTCTAAGTGACATTAATTCAGCTTCCAATCATCTGTTACTTTACTGCCTAGCATGGTCTAGTTGCAAGGGAGTTGGACAGGGAGCCAGGAAACCATCCATTTCTGATTCAGTCACTGACCCTGTTGTATGACCTTGGGAAAGTCATTTTATCTACACTGGGGTGGATAGGAAGGATAGTTTAGTGGCTACAGTACTGCCCTATGGCCCAGAAAACTAGGGTTAGTTCCTGACTTAGCCATATGCTCCTTGTGTAGCTATGAGCAAGTCACTTATTTTACTATGTGCCTCGGGTCCCTATCTGTAAATCAGGATGTTGTAAAGATAAAATCGGTTTTTGACTGGGAAGGTGCTCAGATGCTATGAGGGTGATAAATAGACACCCACAAAAATATGGATGCAAAAATACACCCCCGGTTCAACATCAGACCCTATATCATTAGGCTTTGTGTGTACCTTTCTCCTCCTCCTCTTCTTTTTTTTTTAAAGGTCTTTGCAGCAGCTAAGGGCTAGAGGTAAACAAAGAGTTAAACCAGCTGATGAAAAGGAGATATTTCAATATATAACCACAGGAAATATGAGCTCTGCCAAGATGAAAACTTTTAATTTTAAGGGCACGTATTATTTGTGCAGTCAAGTGGAACAGCGACATGGTACTGCATAAAATAAATGGAATGTCATGTAAACTGATCTGAAAATTACTGGTAGTTACACTATTCCCCGACAAAATGATTCACACTAATTCAAAGAACTGTTTCCTTTCACTGTCAAAAGCCTTAATGCCTAAGCATGGGGGAAGAGCTGGTTACTGCAAGTTGCAGTATGGACTTCATTTCACCTCTACGTGCTGGACTGATAAGATCCATGTCTGGTGGGCCTATGTCTAAAAAGAGAGCCCAAGGATAGCTAGGGTATCTTGGTCTCATATGTTTCACTGGGCCTCTGCACACCATGGAACATGTTCATAATGATGCTGAGGTCCTTGTGATGCATGCTGCTTTGCATCTGTTCATTGCTATAAAAGAAGCAACAAACAGCCTTTTCCCAGAAGGATGTATTTATTGGCAGATAAATCTCTGCAACTGTACTGTAATGTACTGCTTTTCTCCTTATTTTAAGTAGTTTTTTGTTCACAAGTGAATTTGATTATGAAACTGTCCAAACACTGAGGGTGAACTTCATCCCTTTGCAAAGGGGACAACCACAATGCCCATGCTCCAAGCCCTTAAAATAGAATTTCACTCTGAAAGAGCTTTTAAGAGACATTCAATGAACATGTAATGATTAGCAACTGCTGTGTAATTACCTGAGTGTACTCACTCCCCTACTGGGAGAGAAGAAAGGGACGAGGAAGACTGAATGTAGAGCTGGTCAGACAATGGAAAGTGTTTTCTGGGAACAAAAATCCATCTTAATGATATTTTTGCAGGGTTTTTTTTAATGAAAATGAAGAAAAAAAATTGTTTTGTTTTTTTTTGAAAGTTTTGATGTGGTTTTTACACACCTTCAAAAATAAAACCCAGAAAGCAAGAAAAAATTGTTTCCACCCCTCTCCCCCACTTTGATCCAAAATAATTTTGGCCAATATTGTTTTTATGAACTCTAGTATAATACATCTTGGTATCCTGAATGTTTTCTCTCTAATTCCCCTGTTTGTCAGAAACACCCAGCATAAATCCTGGCTCCACTGAAGTCAATGGCACAGTTCTCGTTAACTTCAGTGGGGCCGGGGTTTCCCCCCACATGTGACATGTTAATTCTCTTCCAGTGGGGGAGGTTTCTCCATCTGTGGCAATTAGCATCATGTAGTGGCTAAGAATAAAATAACTTGCACAATGGGGCTGTACCACAGAAAAACAAGAAAAATGGCAAAAATAGCAAGTGACCTACGCCAGCCTTTTAGTTTGATTAGAAGTGGGTGAGAAAAGAAAAGAAGGAAAAGATCACAAAAGGAGAGGAAATAAAAATGAAACTTTGAATACAAATACAATTATATCTCATTGGGCAAAATCCATAAGCAGTTTCTAGCAATGCCCACCTGATTCGCTCATTGAATTGCGAAATGAGAGAATATAAATCAGAGTTGACAACGAGGTCTTGTTTCCCTCTTTAGAAGCTTTAACTGAATAATAAATCATTCAGTTGCAGCATACAGAGGACCTCTTAGGATTCAGTCCCATTCTCTTTGTTAGTGGCTGCAAGAACAAATCCCTACAATTCAGCGCATACAAGCCATCTCTTATGCGCGCATACACACACACACACACACACACACCACTGTTGTGTGGACTGCTTGGATAAAAGGGGCAGAGACTTGTCTGAAGGAACTGCAGATTAGACACGTTTTGTACTGTCTTTGGAACATTTCAACAAGCAAACACATTTGAGGCGTTTGATGCCCATACATGCAGAGTGCTCTTCTCCACACAACTCTCTCTCAGTGCACCTCAATCCTGACCTGCACCACCGCTTGCTATTCCTGTCGTAAATCCCAATAGAGCACTGTCAATTCGTGAGACATTCTAATGGAAAATACTCGACTTCTAGTTCTGAAGTAAATTTAAACCCATGTAACCAGTCTGTTGGTCCACTGATTCCTGGAGGCTGGTTCTCCAATTAAAAAATAAACGAAAAGGAAGAACCAAAGGAAGCCTAATGAATTCTTCTAAACCAAATCTATTGGAATTTCTACAAGTAGATACGCTTCCTTGCTGTTCCAGTCCTGGGACTGCCCACAACTCTGCCAATATACTTTAATCCTGTCCTGCAGCATCCCCAGCAATTCCACTCTGGGCCTCTGCTGTATAAAGACAGCCAGTTGTTCTGAAATGCATGGTTTGTGTCATATTTTGGAGTGTGCACAAATAGGCGCTAGCAAAAGGGGGTTTTCCTTTGCTCTAGTAAATCTAGTAGCATCCACCCAATTCCTTTTCACCTAGTCACAGTCTAAATTCAGCACTCCCAGGCTGAAAGACAAGAGGCACTAATTTATAGTTTTGTTTGAAACAATAATAAACCAAAACTCTCCATATTCACCATCCACAACTCCATCCCCCCCTTGTACAAATGCTGCAGTTTCAAACGGAGTCAATTAACAGCTCAAGGATCTTGGTGTCTTTCTAACACTGTGAAGAAAGCACACAGCCAAAAGAGATTTCTAAGGCTCTGATCCTGCAATGAGCTGTGTGCAGGCTCTGGTGGCTGTTATCCTCCTCATTGTAGCATAGAGACTTGTAGACTTAAAAATGTTTTACTCAAATGTTTTACCGTGTGTGTGTGTAAAACTCAAACACAGGGACAATCAGGACCTGACATTGATTGCAGCCCATAGGTCTCTGCAGTCCAGAACTAAGGCTGGTCAGGGATTTTTAAGCAACATGTTATTTTACTGGAAAATGCCATTTTGTGTAAAACCATCATTTCATGGGCTGTCTCTCATGTTCAGGATGGAGGGCAGCAGGAGGGAAGGAGAAAGAGGATTTAGAGTAGCCAATAGCTTGATTAAAGCACTCACCTGGGATATAGAAGACCCAGGTTCCAATCTATGCTCCGTGTGATTTGGAGCCGAGACTTGAACCCAAATATTCCACATGCCAGGTGAATGCCCTAACCAGGCTATTCTGGGGTGACTCTGTTTTATTACAAAAAATGTCACGAGATCTTAGTTTCCTCCCAATACAGAACGGGAAATTTCCAAAATCTGGAAAATGTTTGTTGGATGAGAGAGCCATTTCCAGTTCAATTCTGTCCAGGACCATGTCTATCAAAACGGAGAATGATCTTTCATCTCTGCAACCCCACATCTTCACACAACAACAAAGCTACTCCTCAGTGGCCAACTGCATGGGGATCATTGCAGTACCACCCGGGCCTAAATTGTTACTTTAATTTTTCCAAATGGTCTTCATCTCTCTCTCTTTCTTTTTCTAGGTCACTTTTGCTGCCACTTTCTTGTTGTGCAAATTTGTTTTCTCACAAGGACCCAGGAGGTAATGAAACATGTTTTTCTTTGACACAGCTGATTAGCTTAAGTATTGCAATGGCCTCTAAGTGATACGGGCTCTGATTACATCAGTTGGCAGCACAGGCCGCTTTTTATTTCAGAGGAACTGGCCAAGCAAATAAATAAATAAAAATAAGCAGGCTCTTTGATTCCATGCTTTTCCAGAACCTTCAAGACAAATCAAATCAATTCTTTCCCCCACTACTTCTGTTGCACAATCAGAAAATCAATCTAATGCTATTGTTGGGATACAAGAACCTCTGCAATTCAGCTGGCATTTAGAATTTTGGTACTTCAGGCTCAAACAAACTGAAGGGGGGCGGGGGGTAGGAGGTGGAAAAAAACTGGCCAGACTTGCTGCAAGTGATTTAATTTGTATCCTATTGTTTGAGAGACTAAAATAGGTGAGGCGGATGCTTTTAAACACCCTTTGGCAAACTTTGAGAGACATCCTGTTCACGGTATCAGAGGGGTAGCCGTGTTAGTCTGAATCTGTAAAAAGCAACAGAGGGTCCTGTGGCACCTTTGAGACTAACAGAAGTATTGGGAGCATAAGCTTTTGTGGGTAAGAACCTCACTTCTTGCATCTGAAGAAGTGAGGTTCTTACCCACGAAAGCTTATGCTCCCAATACTTCTGTTAGTCTCAAAGGTGCCACAGGACCCTCTGTTGCTTTATCCTGTTCACAGACAGTTCTGCGGATAGACTTGCTAGTTTCTGACCCTCTCTCTGTTTTATTTTTACATTTATTTATTTATAATTAGGGACGTTTGCAATGAAATCAGCATCTCTGACGATGAGGAGCTCAAAGGCTTGGAGTTTGAGACAGTGAAGATCTCTCTCAACAGATTTATGCAGATATTTTCTTTGTTTTAAACGAGGATGTGATTGGAAACTTATGAAGTCAAAGGGAGTCTTTCCATTGGCATAATTCATAATAATACCTAGCATTTATAATAGAATTTTTTCATCAGCACTTTTCAAAAGACGTCAGTATTATTATCCCCATTATACAGAGGGGGAAACTGAAGTCCAGAGATGAAGTGCCTTGCCCAAAGTCTCCCATCAGTAGAGCTAAGAACAGAACCCAGGTCTTCTGAGTCCTAGCCTGGTGTCTATGTACTAAGTCTTCCTGCCTCAGCTTAGGCTCTGTACTTCTCATGTATGTAGTGCTAGCAAGTAAAGGCTTGATTCTTTTTCAGAAGTGCTGGGTACCCACAACTCTAGGTGAGGTCAATGGGATTTGCGTGTGTGTTCAGCAGCTCTTAAAATCAGCCCCGGAAATGTGAGCAGACAGAGCAACTGCCATGCCCTAACAGCAGCACTAATTTCACCAGGGTATCCGTTGAATGAAAAGAAAACAGGCTGATGGAATCCAGCACTAGAAGGGTTAAATGAAGATGCAGTGTGTGGAAAGCTGGATTTTATTCCACATTTCTTATTTTAGTCTCCACTTTGCCCTTTTTTGCAAAACATCACGCACACTTGCCGTCCTTCATAAATAAAAATGACACTTTCCGCTGGTGACATGCAGCCAGGAATCTGATAAACACAGGACCAGGAATTGTGATGGGTCCTCTTTGTCTCTGACCTCGTTTAAGAGCCATTCCCCCTTTTATAGCTCTTCTTTTTGCATTTCAGCTCACAGGTGCAGATTTGCCAAAATGAATGTTAATTGCCTATTTACTGCATCCCAGCTTGTTGAATTTACTCACAGATCATTTCCTATTCACAACCCAGCAGCAGGTTCCGTTCTCTGTTTCACTCCTGTTAATCTCTTTAGTATCTGGGCTAACATAGTCAGAGCAATACTCCCACCCCCCAAAAAGCAACCATCTTTATACATAAAAAGCCTGTTCTGAATCAGAGAGAGCAAGTGAGAGAACAAATGCATGCAACCAAGCGAGGGATGAGCAAGTGCAAACTCTCTGGGATGGATCAACATAATTGTAAATCATTAGGAAACCAGGCAGGTAGGAGAAAAGCATCTCTGCAGATCGACCTTTCCATAAGGTTGTCAGTCTCTTGCTTTGCTTTCTTCACCTGAGGTCTCTCTTGAATCCTTATGCTCTATTTAGGCAGTATGGTGGCACATTTTTGTTTCATCTGGTTGATTTCACCACCACAACACAGTAACTATCTCCAATTCCCTTTATCCGGTACAGAAAGGGGAGAAGACAACCTGAAAGCAAATGCAAGCTCATGTGGCAGAGTTTAAATGCCCAGCGAGCACATGTCTGGGAAAGAAGTAATACTATGTGACGTTAGGCCTATGAGGGGCCTGGGCTTCCGGCCCAAGGTCGTTTAGCTATTTGTTTCCAATAAATAATCCAGCCCTGATGTGTGTCCTCTATTTCCTTTTTGTGACTTTTAGAAAAACCTCAGGAGTTTTCTCATTAGCTTGACTCAGCGACACAGCAGAGGAGTTAGACTGTGAGCTGGCTGCAAGGGGAAGCTTATATACATTGTGTCAAACCTTGTAACTTCTCTGGCATCTTCCCTGCATCGAGGAGGGAAGTAATTATATCAGTTCATCGGTACCACTAGACCTTTCAAAATGGGAATGTCTGTAGGGATCTCTTCCACTGACAAATAACTTTCAGTCCCTTTGCTAGTGTTATAATGAAGTGTTATGATTATGGTGACTAAATACCTGGAAACCTGGGTTCTGTTCCTAGATCTTCTGTTGGCTGTGACAAGGTCTGTGTCTTCTTATTGACCTCAGTAGGAGTTGATGTTATGCATCTTTCTGGAAGTGCTCAATACCTTTCAAGCTCGGGTCCAAATATTACATATTGCTTAAAAAAAATTACAAATATTTTAGCCAATAGCAATGGGGCTGAACAAATAATAGAACTGATACAGGAACAAAAATCCGAAGTCAAAAGCATGGGACTCTCTCTGAAAACAATTGTTTATTGCAGGCATGTGTATATTCTATGGGTGAAATTTAACCGTGGGCAGAGAGCCAGCAGCTCTTTCATCCAAGTTGAGCCTGATTTTGAGGGTTTAAGTGGTGTATTGGCCTTGTTCTGGCTCCTCTGCATGGGACAAATTTCACCATAGGCATGTGCCTCTGGGTCATAAACGCTAGGAATCTGTGTTTCAATGGAGCAGCATGGGCCATGCATATTTTTTTAATGGCTAGCTCTGATTTAATTAGTATTTGATTGTCTCTATTTTCGACTGATGGAAGTTCTTTCCCCTTCATTTTAACCAAACCACGTTGATAGCACGCCCATCAGTGTAATCACACAGGCATCCTTTCGAAAGGTTTGCAATAGGGAATTAGTCACTGGGGCCCACCAAATCCCTGTAATGCTCTTCACTGCCTTTGAGAGAGGAGCTGATTCTTGATGCAGACATCTTGCTGCTTAGATCTCTGCTGGAAATCTGTGAGAACATTTCTAGCAAATAAAGATACAGCAGTTCTGAGGGCCCCTGGATGGGTTTCAAATTCAGCTCTCATGTTTAATCATGTTCAGAGAAGGGGTGGAATGATCCATTGTTTATTGATATCAGTGAAACTAATTAGCTGGTGAGGGGAGGGGGGAGGGAAGAACATCCCCAGAATTTCATTAATAGCCAATTTTTCCAAAATGCTCTCAATGGGCGCTGAGCACTTTGGAAAAGCTGGTCACTACATTTAGGTGCCTAAATGGGAGCTGGGCTCCTGAAAATCAGGTTTCATATGTAGGTGTTGAGCTCTTTTGAAAATCTGCCTTTTAATTTTTGTTTCACTGAATGTACAGAGCTGGTTGACTAACCGGAGAACAAATTCATTTAATCATTTTCTTGATTAATTTCTTGATTAATGGCACTGATGAGTCATTATTGTAGAGGGCCTTCCCAAGAACACAGACGTTGTTTGCTTTGAGAACCAATTAAATGGTAGAGTCATAATGATAAGTGTGCTGAGGTCTACGCTCTGCTTTGCAAGACAATCTTCTATGGCTAAATCCCAATGGAAAATGTAGTTCATACTCAGCTGGTATGATCTACGTTTTCCTATACAATTTATACCAGCTAAGGATCTGGTCTACGATATTGATTTACTTCCTCCATTGCGTATCATTGATGTATTTCTGCCTCTTTAGGACAGTCTTGCTAGAAGAGTTAATGGGAAGTGCAAAAAGTTAATGGAACTCTTCAAAGGCACTGAAGACACTTTTCCTTCTGCTTAGCCTAAAAATAAAAAAGATCTTTTTGACACTAACCAAACAGGTGCAAATTACAACATCTGGCATACTCACTGAATAAAGTGCAAGAAGGGTCTAGTAAGAAGTACTAGGGGGGAAAAAAGCATTTTTGAAATGGTATTGACTTTGCCCAATAGCTCAAAGCTTGGGGGGTGGGAGGGAAGATAAATCAGACCCTAATTCAGGAAAGCACTTAAGTAATTTCTTAACTTTAAGCATGTGCTAAAGTAATGGGGAGTAAACGCGCATGTTTCAAATTAAGTACATTGAGCAATTAAGTTTTCCTGAACATGGCTGCTCTCTTGTGAACTGGGACCCCAGATTCCATTATTGCAAGCAATTCTAATGCATAAGCAAAACTATCCATTTATTTATTTTGCCTTGTACTGTAGTAGTTTCACATACATAGAAGACAAATGATTGCTTGCTCACAACATATCCATAGGAATGCACAAAATCCACACTGTCTTCATCATCATTGTCCCTAGTTTTTTAAGAGAATAGGGGACAATTTTCTGTCTGTCTGTCTTTCGTTCGCCTGATGCTCTAGAGGGTAAGTCATTCTCTGCCCCAGTCTGCTGGTAAACAAGAGGAAGAATGGCCACAGAGCTGCATCACCTGCATAAGAGAGTTACCCCTATTTACGTCAGTGACATTTTGGGAGTCACCATAACTGTACACAAACTCAGAATTGGTTGGGTACTGGCACTGAACCAACAAAGAGGGAAAGGGCTTCTGTCTTGGTCATCCCTTTTGGCAAGAACTGTGCTCAAAGGTCCTACATGTTAGTGGTTCCCTTCCTAGAGGAACCTGTGCTGTTGAGATAATGGTGGTTATCGGATAATGCAGGCTTATGACCTCAGTAGAAGAGTGGTTGCAAATGACTTCATGATGGGAGATGGCACAGAGGCAGTTTCTTGATGGGGTGCTTTGCTGAAGTGGCAGAAGGCAACAGCAAAGCTCAGTGAACTGCAGTACGGCCCCCTGCTACCCAGCCAGTAAATAAAGCTGAAATCACAGTTAGGTGGTGAAGCCTCAAGACACAACCAGACAGAACTTCCTAAAGGACTTGAGACAGGCTTGCCTGTGTGCACCTCTGGACTCTGGGACTGAACTACACATTGATGATTAGTAAGGTTTAATAGATGGGGAAGGGAGAAGTGATATAGAAGAGACATTTGCCTACTGGACTTGCCTATGGGCAGGTGGGGAACTGAGTTAATGGACAACTGCCAACATTACTCTGGGGAAGTCGTAAACTTCTGCATATAGATAGATTGTTGTATTTTCCCACGTTGATACTGTGTTCCCTTTTCCCCTTCGCACAGACTCAGTACTTGCAAGTGGGGAACTATTGCCTAGTAAGGGCTCACAAGGAAGGTATTTAGTGATCACAGAAATTCTGGGTGGGGACTTGAGACCGTGGTGTTTTAGTTTTAAGACAGACTGCTAAATATATTGAACCATTCCTTGTTGCTGCCTGGCACAAGGGTTTCAAATGTAATTGTTTATAAATTACCAAAAATCATGCTATGTTTTGTGCAAAATGTTGCATAAAGATGGTATCCTCAAAATGCACAATTTAAGGCCCCCGTTCAGCAACTTATAATGTGTGGGTGCTCCTGTGCCTGCACAAAGACCTGCTGAATCTAAAGAGGTTACACAAAAGTGTAAGGAGGTGGTCAGAGAAATCCAATTGTAGATCTAGCCCTAAGGCACCAACTTTGTCATCTAATCTGTGTGGGCTGGTCCTGGCAGTTGTAAGGAGTCTCAGTGAAGTTGGGGATACTGGGATCCACCCTGTTGGATCAGTTTGCAGAACTGGGGCTTAAGAAGATATGAAATGCAAAGGAAAGAGAGAGACAAAAATCAGGTGGTTGGGGGGGCGGAAGAGAAACAAATTGAATGCCCTGATCCTGCTAAGAGAACCACACAAGTGGATCCTTATGCCCATTCAGGAGACTTGACAAAGCAATATGCAGGTGTGGGGTTTTCCATGTGCCCCACTGCTGTCAGTAGGATTCCATGCGAGTGTGAGGGCCCGGGCCAGCAGATTCCTTTGTGATGGTGATTCTGTATGCATCATGCATTTGTGTGTTCGTTTTTTTAATTTGCCCATTTTACTAAAAAATATTTTGGGGGCATGATTCTGTGGGGTGGGAAAGGATGGGGATGCCTGGGCAGGGAGAAGAAAGGATGATAATAAAGATGAAGCAAGCAAATGTGTTTCAGTATTGGGTTGGCAAATCTGGTCTCCTGCTGTTCACTTCTTGACTACTCTTCTCTGCTTGGTTCTTTCATCTTTTCGGTTTTCTCAAGCATCAGTTGCATCATTAATATCTCTAAATAATTGCAAACTGGTGAATGTCTGTATGTTTGGAAGGGACTCCCAGAACATAGCACTTTTATCCCATTGATTATTATAGTACTCTTATTTAAATTATTGTATTGTTCATAGATTTGAATACATGGTGCACTTCCTCAAAAGAAGCATTTCTCTGACCAAGCATGCAACCTCATTTGCTTCCTAAAGAGTCCCAGTAAAATGACATACTTCCCTACTGCATGTCTGAATTTCAGGTGAGCAATATTTTCAGCACCTTGGATAGTGCCACTTTGTAAACTTGCATGGTGACAGGTTTCAGAGGGGTAGCCGTGTTAGTCTGTATCAGCAAAAACAATGAGGAGTCCTTGTGGCACCTTAGAGACTAACAAATTTATTTGGGCATAAGCTTTCGTGGGCTATAACCCACTCCATCAGATGCATGGAGTGAAAATACAGTAGCAGGTATAAATATACAGCACGTGAAAAGATGGGAATTGCCTTACAAAATTGTGTGGGGGGAGGGGTCAGTGCTAACAAGGCCAATTCAATCAAGGTGGATGTGGCCCATTCTTCCCAACAGTTGACAAGAAGGTGTGAGTATCAACAGAGGCAAAATTACTTTTTGTAGTGACCCACTCAGTAAGGCAACTCCCATCTTTTCATGGGATGGGATACTGTATTTTCCACTCCATGCATCTGATGAAGTGGGTTATAGCCCCCAAAAGCTTATGCCCAAATAAATTTCTTAGTCTCTAAAGTGCCACAAGGACTCCTCATTGTTTTTGTAAACTTGCACTCACTCATCTATTTTAACTCATAGGCACTGACCACATCTCTCTTGTATTGAAAATGATGATGTATAGCAGAGGTCAGCTAGAGAACCAGCAGTTATGGCAAAAGAGGAAGTTGTATCTACTGTGACAAAGTTCCTCCTCTATCTAGGTGAATCCTGTGCTTATTGGCAGATTTTCTTGCCTCAGATTCACCATGTGGATTGGGGAACAGCCCAGAGATCTTCCCCTCTGGAAGAACCCACAGTCCAGGTCAATTGGGAGGAACCCAGGCCCACCCTCTACTCTGGGTTCCAGCCCAGGGCCCTGTGGACTGCAGCTGTCTCTAGTACCTCCTGTAACAGCTGCATGACAGCTACAACTCCCTGGGCTACTTCCCCATGGCCTCCTCCAAACACCTTCCTTAGTCTCACCACAGGACCTTCCTCCTGGTGTCTGATAATGCCTGTGCTCCTCAATCCTCCAGCAGCACACCCACACCCTCTCAGCTCCTTATACCTCTTGCTCCCAGCTCCTCTCACACACACTACAAACTGAAGTGAGCTCCTTTTTAAAACCCAGGTGCCCTGATTAGCCTGCCTTAATTGATTCTAGCAGCTTCTTCTTAATTGGCCCAGGTGTCCTAATTAGCCTGCCTGCCTTAACTGGTTCTAGCAGGTTCCTGATTACTCTAGTGCAGCCCCTGCTCTAGTCACTCAGGGAACAGAAAACTACTCATCTAGTGATCAGTATATTTGCCCTCTACCAGACTCCTGTATCCCACTGGTCTGGGTCTGTCACACTACACAAATTTCTTTGAATAGAGAGGGCCTGATTCTAGTCACATTTAAATCAGGAGTAACTCTAGTGAAGTTTCTGTAGTTATGTTGATGTAAAACTAGTCTGCATGAAGAATCAGCACCACAAGGTGGATGTCTTATAGCCAGAAAATTAACCTGATTAGGCAGAGGCACTGAGGGAGTGCTTTGGACCCAGCAAACCCCTTTATAACCTTTTCACAAGCACAGCATTTCTGATCAACTTGTCAAGATGTTGCAAAAATTATATTAGCTCCAGATCTTTGTAGTAAAGGTCAGAAAGGTCCAGTCCCTCCTGCTCTCTTTTCCAGGCTAGAAATGCAGTTTCTATCCAGAGATCACATGTACTGTGGTTTGGCTGGGTGGGTTTTTTTGTTGTTGTTTCTTTGTATGTTGATGGACAAGCCTATATAAAACCAGACATCCACAAAAAAGCAATACCTGGTTTTATCTTACATATGGGAGCATTTCTGCCTTCTGTAACTTCTTCCAAATACTGTTTGTTTTTAACCTCATTTCCCCATATGTGTCTACCTTCTGTCAGTCTGCAGCCAGAACTCCTGACAGGTAGAGTCAAGGAACTAATAAAGTTAATATTTCAGCTGTGCTTGAGCCTCAGAATATAATACCATTAAGTTATGTTCAATATAGGGAGAGTCTTCAATATAAATGGGTTACGAAAAGAAATGTGATTAAGTAAGTGGATGGAGAGCTCAATATACGATTCTCCACATTGGAAATTTCCTCTGGTTAGAAAGATCTAGGGCAAAATTGGATCAATAATAAATGGCTGACTACATTTCCCCATCTGTTATGTTAGTTTATTAATAATCTAACTTCCCCACATTGCCCTCCGCTGGTGTGGCATAACCAGTGCCCACTGATATTACCAGGGGCTAAACAGATAGCACAGAGCATAATAAATATTTGCCAAAGCTTTACTTAAACCATTCTCATGGGAGTCAGCTGAAAAGAAAACTCCTGAAATCACAATGCTTCTCTGGGCACTATTGCAAGCATAGGGACCAATTCTTTAACCTGGTGTAAATTGGTGGAACTCCACTAAAGTTAAGGGAGTTATGCTTATTTACACTGGCTGAAGATCTCACCCTAGAATCTTCCATCTGAGAATAATAACAATAAAATAAAGATCTCAAATGGCTGAGTGACCTAATAGACTCCAATAGCTACAAAAATCTATCTAATCAGCGATCCGGTGATTAAGAGTGTCTCAAACTATGTTTAGCAATGACAGTGTATCATTCAAATTAATAAGATAATGTTTGTCAAGGGCTTGGAACATGACATGTACTCCAGGCCCAATTCTGCCATCCTTACTCATGCTGAGTTGTGCCTGACTGCATAAGTAGTGTAATTGATTCCAGAGTGATTGAGGGCCACGTGGTCATATCCCTGTTCACACTGATAGTACTTTACACCAAGTCATTCCATTGAAGATGATGTAACTATTTCTGGAGTAAGGTACTATTTGCAGTGAGGTTATCATCATCTGGCCCAGAGTTGCAGTGTCTAAGTGTCATTTTCAAAAGGGATTTAAGCACTCAAGAGCCTAAATCCCTTTGACAGTCAATGGGATTTAGGCTCCTAAGTGCTTAACTCTCTTTTGAAGTTTCATCAAAATCGATGTATTCCCACAAAAAGTTTCAGTTTTGATGATTTGGCATTTTCCAATAACAAAATGTTCAGTTGAAAAATTCCCAACCGGCTCTAGTCCTGATTCAGGGAAATATCTTTATTCAGGATGGCTCTTAAGCATGTGCTTAAATGAGATTAAAGTCAATAGGACTTAAGCATGTGCTTAAATGTCAAGTACCTCCTTAATTGCTTTCCTGAATGAGGTCCACAGTGAGGCTCTGTATGCATTCAGCTCAGAACTTCCTCATTCTTTTCAATGTAGTTTCCAGTTTCACCCTTATCATCTCAGTTTAGTGTTTTGCATTTAATGCATGCTCTAATTTCCTTATTTTTCAAAAGAGCAACTGAAGTTCAATTCCCTACTTTATGCAGAGGCGCCAGTGCACAATTTAAGTCTCGCTTATTTCTTCAAAAACGGGGCTTAAAACATGTGGTACCTCCATCTTGTAGTCACCCTCTGCACAGGGATAAATTGCACCCACTAAAAATTTTGCCAGTGCACATTAATTTCCTTATTCACTTAGGCTCTGTAACTAGCTGGGGTTTTAGTTATTTGAAATTGCTTATTTTTTTAAAAGGTGGTATTTTTGTTTATTTCGCTAGTGACAGCTTGCACTGAAATTATACACACACACACTGGCAGGCAGGACAGATGGCCCTACAGACAAATTCTTTGCTTAATGTGATTGTTGAGTGGAGCTAGTCAGTGCAGAGGCATTGCACTCTTGCTGGATTGTATTTCTGTCTCTCTCTTTCATTCTCCCCTCTCTGTCTCTAGCTTTCTTTTCCCCACTGAGAATCTTTTTGTTGATTTGGCTTTTGGGAATTGCTTTAGCATTTTTCTTGATCTGTTTAGTGCTTCTCTGTGGCAGATATCAGAGAGGAGTCTAAATCAATACGCTTAAAGCCGCAGCACTGATAGGGAAATTAGGGCCCGTGGTAAATTGAAAAAAATATTGAGAAATAAAACAAGAATAAAAAAGGAGAAGCTGCTTTCAAATGTTTGTGTTTGTTCTGGTGCTGGCACCTGATTCGTGTTGACAGTGCAGAGCTTGGAGATAGGGGAGGGTGGGAACAGGAGTTAGGCTAGCATTGTACAGATCAGCCATTAGTTATTTGAATGTTGTCAGAAGAGGGTGGTCTCCATGGAAGAGCTCACCACTTAGATCCTCATGCGGGTTACATGTGCAGGTTTATGGCTTTTGCAGGTTAGGTAGGAGCCGAGAGAGGCCACCTTTGCAGAGGCTGGTACTTAGAGGGTCTTTTGCCTTGTGCGTTCTAACACAAAAGTGACTGCTGCCCATGTGGCTTTCTCAATGGGAATTACCTTTGGTGGGAGAATTGGATGCCTAATTTCTCTCATCTTGTAATTAGTGTGTAAAATCCTCTGGTCAGGGTCTTCCTTTTCATTTGTCTGTTGGGGAGAAGGGAGAGATAGCTAGCTCAATGGTTTGAGCATTGGCTTTCTAAACCCAGGGTTGTGAGTTCAATCCTTCAGGGGGTCATTTAGGGATTTGGGGCAAAAATCTGTCTGGGGATTGGCTCTGCTTTGAGCAGGGGATTGGACTAGATGACCTCCTGAGGTCTCTTCCAACCCTGATATTCTATGATTCTGTAGCACCAGGGGGCCTGATCATTGACTGGGGCTCCTACATGCTACGGCAATACAATAACAATTCTAGCTTTTGGGTAAAATTTTCAAAAGCACCTAAGGTCTAGATTTTAAATGGTATTTTAGATGGCCTCTAAGGTTGTAGCTCGGCACCAAGTGAGATTTTCAAAAGCACTTAAGCACCTAACTCCCATTGAAATAATTAAAAGTCAAAAATTAAAAGTCAATGGGACTTGTGCTTGGAAGGGCCCAGTTGTTTAAAGGAATTTAGGTGCCTAATTCCCATTGACTTCAATAGAAGTCAGATGCCTAAATACCGTTAAAAATCTGGCCCCAACATGCTTAAAGGTTTGTTTACATAGGGCCATCCAGGTAAATTAATCCAAATTAATTTAAGATGTGAATTTGATGGATTAGTTAAACCACATTAAACCCATGTGTGAACACCCTCATTCAGAGTTAATGTGGCTGTAATTCGGTTTAGTTTAATTAATTTTGAAAGTGAATTCAGATAAACTGAATTATGGCCACTTTAATTTAATTTAAATTAATTTAATTTAATCTAAGATTAACTTTCCTAGATGCCCCAGTGTAGACAAATCCTTATGAACTTTTGAATATGGTCTTTAAGCTTAAACAACGAGGAGTCCTTGTGGCACCTTAGTGACTAACAAATTTATTTGGGCATAAGCTTTCATGGGCTAGAACCCACTTCATTTCACCCACCCAGCTTCTAACTCATTTATGCTCTTTTGAAAATTTTACCTTTTTTCAAGTAGTGAGATGGAATAGTCCTCATTACATGAAAAATCTGAGCAAGTCTTCTAATATTTAGATCTCCATGTTTCTAACAATGTTTGGGTGAAAGCCCCCAATTCCCTTTCGCCACACTGTTGGACCCGGTGATGTCAAAGCATTTTAATCTTTTCCCAGTGAATGATTTATTTTTTCAGACTAGTTGTCATAACTATAAAGGGAAGGGTAACAGCTCTCCTGTGTACAGTACTATAAAATCCCTCCTGGCCAGAGACTCCAAAATCCTTTTACCTGTAAAGGGTTAAGAAGCTTGGGTAACCTGGCTGACACCTGACCCAAAGGACCAATAAGGGGACAAGATACTTTCAAATCCTGGGGGGGGGGCGCGAAGGCTTTTGTTTGTGCTCTTTGTTTGGGAAGTCGTTCGCTCTTGGGACTGAGAGGGACCAGACATCAATCCAGGTTTTCCACATCTTTCTAAACAAGTCTCTCATATTTCAAACTTGTAAGTAAACAGCCAGGCAAGGCATGTTAGTTTTTACTTTGTTTTCTCAACTTGTAAGTGTACCTTTTACTAGAGTGTTTATCTCTGTTTGCTGTACTTTGAACCTGAGGCTAGAGGGGCGTCCTCTGAGCTCTTTAAGTTTGATTACCCTGTAAAGTTATTTTCCACACTGATTTTACAGAGATGATTTTTACCTTTTTTCTTTAACTAAAAGCCTTCTTTTTAAGAACCTGATTGATTTCTCCTTGTTTTAAGATCCAAGGGGTTTGGATCTTGATCCACCAGGAGTTGGTGGGAGGAAGGAGGGGAATGGTTAATTTCTCCTTGTTTTAAGATCCAAGGGGTTTGGATCTGTATTCACCAGGGAATTGGTGAAGAGTTTCTCAAGGCTTCCCGGGGAAGGGAATCCACTTGGGAATGGTGGCAGCGGACCAGATCTAACTGGTAGTTAAGCTTAGCAGTTTTCATGCAGGCCCCCACATTTGTACTCTAAAGTTCAGAGTGGGGAAGCAGCCTTGACATGGTGGCAGAGCGGTGGGATTCATTTTAAACCCAAAAGCCAGTAAGATTTTTTTTTCCTTCTAGCTGCTTGGAAAGCAGAGCTGAAGGTAGATGCATATCTTATCTCTCCTTGCCTGAAGGCAGAGGCGTTAAGTTTTTTTAACATGGGCCTTTGTTAAGAGAAGGGTTCAATTAATGAGCAAACAACTGGTAAAAAGAATTTACAAGCTGAATTGTTTTTTTTTCTTTTTACATCCTCGGGAGTAGCTAGTTAGAAAGTCTCTGTTAACTCAGCAGCAGCCTGAGCTGAGTGCATCCCAGTTTCAGTCAATTGCAGAGTGGTGTGACCCAGCACAAGAAAACAGGAAAATGACTACAAAAGAAGAAAAAGCCAAAGAGGAGGCCCACAAGAGAGAGATGGAGCTGAGAGAAAGAGAAGAGAAAGCCAAAGAGGAGGCCCACAAAAGAGCTATGGAGCTGAAAGAAAAAGAGATGGAGGAGAGAGAAATAGAAAGGAAGCATGAACTGGTAGTAGCAAGGGCTAGGCCGGATACAACAACCAATCCTAACAACCCCTCTCCAGGTAGCACTTCCCATCCCAGAAAATTCCCCACCTACAAGGCAGGCGATGATACTGAGGCCTTCTTAGAAAATTTTGAAAGGGCCGGCCTTGGATACAGCCTCACTGCAGACCAGTACATGGTAGAGCTGAGGCCGCAGCTCAGTGGACCCTTAGCAGAGGTGGCGGCTGAAATGCCTACGGAACACATGAACAGTTATGAACTTTTTAAAAACAAGGCCAGAATCAGAATGGGGCTAACACCTGAGCATGCCCATCGGCAGTTCAGAGCCCTAAGTTGGAAACACGATGTGTCATTTACCCGACATGCCTACCACATTGGGAAAAATTGGGATGCCTGGATATCAGGAACAAATGTTAAATCTAGGGAAGAGTTGCCCTTCCTAATGCAAATGGAGCAGTTTTTAGAGGGTGTTCCTGAGGAAATAGAAAGGTACAAACTAGATGGGAAGCCCAAAACTGTAACCGAGGCGGGGGAGATTGGAGCCAAATGGGTGGAGGTGGCAGAAAAGAAAAAAACTAGTAGCAGTTGGAGCGAATATCAGAAGGGGCAACCCGAAACCAAACCTTACCACCGGGGACAACCCAAGGGCCCACCTGCTTCCCAAGGGAAACCGTAGACGCCTTCTCACCCCACCACACCAGTCTCCACCAACCAACATCGCCCCGGTGAGACCTTAGCAGGGCGATGTTTTAAATGTAATGAACTGGGACATATAAAGGCTCACTGCCCCAAGAACCCCAACCGATTATCGCTTGGAGGGACACTGGGGCACAAGTGTCACCAATCCCTAGTGGACCCCAAACTCATCAACCCGGAGGTCCAGTGACAATTCAACCCTTCGTGTCACAGTCTGTAACCTTGTCTACAGCCAAGTTGCATGTCCAGTACAAGGGCTGGTCAGGAATGTGGACTTTTGCAGTCTATGACAATTATCCCATCCCCATGCTGCTGGGGGAAGACTTGGCCAACCATGTGAAGCTAGCCAAGAGGGTGGGAATAGTCACCCGCAGCCAGGCTAAGCAAGCTTTCACCCCCATCCCTGTTCCTGAGCCGTCCACCAGGGCCCTGTCTGTGTTACCAGAGACCCAAACAAAGGTGGTGGAACCGAATCCCCTGCCAACGACTGCAACAGCCGTAGCGGATCCAATCCCAGAGACCCAGCCAAAGCCAGTCCCAGAACCGGAACTGGCAACGCAGCCAGCACCAGAACCATTGCCAGCACTGAGTCCAGCGCTTGCAAACCCGTCCACAACTCCAATGGCAGAGGGCACCAGTGAGCCTGAACTGGCGGAAGCAGCAGATAACCGTACCCAAGAGGCTCAGCCAGAGCCTGAAATACCACATAGTGCACCAGTGGACAGCGGTTCACAGTCAATGGAAACAGCCCCAGCACCTGCATCGCTTCCAGACGGACCAAGCTCCAGTCCACAGTCCAAGGAGGAACTGATGTTTCCAGCATCAAGGGAACAGTTCCAGGCCGAGCAGGAAGCAGATGACAGCCTTCAGAAAGCTTGGGCGGCAGCACGGAGCACCCCACCGCCTCTCAGCTCTTCTAACCGATCCCGGTTTGTTGTAGAACAAGGACTTTTATACAAGGAGACTCTTTCTGGTGGGCACCAGGAAGACTGGCATCCTCAAAGACAGTTGGTAGTTCCCATTAAGTATCGGGTAAAGCTCTTGAGCTTAGCCCATGATCATCCCAGTGGCCATTCTGGGGTGAACAGAACCAAAGACCAGTTGGGGAAGTCCTTCCACTGGGAGGGAATGGGCAAGGACGTTGCTAATTATGTCCGGTCTTATGAGGTGTGCCAACGAGTGGGAAAGCTCCAAGACCAGGTTAAAGCCCCTCTCCAGCCACTACCCATAATTGAAGTCCCATTTCAGCGAGTAGCTGTGGATATTCTGGGTCCTTTCCCAAAGAAGACACCCAGAGGAAAGCAGTACATACTGACTTCCATGGATTTTGCTACCCGATGGCCGGAAGCAGTACTCTTAAGCAACACCAGGGCTAAAAGTGCGTGCCAGGCATTAGCAGACATTTTTGCCAGGGTAGGTTGGCCCTCCGACATCCTTACAGATTCCGGAACTAATTTCCTGGCAGGGACCATGAAAAACCTGTGGGAAGCTCATGGGGTGAATCACTTGGTTGCCACCCCTTATCACCATCAAACCAATGGTCTAGTGGAGAGGTTTAATGGAACTTTGGGGGCCATGATACGTAAATTCGTAAATGAACACTCCAATGATTGGGACCTAGTGTTGCAGCAATTGCTTTTTGCCTACAGGGCTGTACCACATCCCAGTTTAGGGTTTTCACCATTTGAACTTGTGTTTGGCCGCGAGGTTAAGGGGCCATTACAGTTGGTGAAGCTGCAATGGGAGGGGTTTACGCCTTCTCCAGGAACTAACATTCTAGACTTTGTAAGCAACCTACAAAGTACCCTCCGACACTCTTTAGCCCTTGCTAAAGAAAACCTAAAGGATGCTCAGGAAGAGCAAAAGGCCTGGTATGATAAACATTCCAGAGAACGGTCCTTCAAAGTATGCATCCGAAGAAGTGGGCTGTAGTCCACGAAAGCTTATGCTCTAATAAATTTGTTAGTCTCTAAGGTGCCACAAGTACTCCTGTTCTTTTTGCGGATACAGACTAACACGGCTGCTACTCTGAAACCTTCAAAGTAGGAGACCAAGTCATGGTCTTAAAGGCGCTCCAGGCCCATAAAATGGAAGCATCGTGGGAAGGACCATTCACGGTCCAGGAGTGCCTAGGAACGGTTAACTATCTCATAGCCTCCCCCACCTCCAACGTAAAGCCTAAGGTATACCATGTTAATTCTCTTAAGCCCTTTTATTCCAGAGAATTAAACGTTTGCCAGTTTACAGCCCAGGAAACAGATGACGCGGAGTGGCCTGAAGGTGTCTACTACGAAGGGAAAAAGGATGGTGGCGTGGAAGAGGTGAACCTCTCCATGACCCTTGGACGTCTGCAGCGACAGCAGATCAAGGAGCTGTGCACAAGCTTTGCACCGATTTTCTCAGCCACTCCAGGACGGACTGAACGGGCATACCACTCCATTGACACAGGTAATGCTCACCCAATTAGAACCCCACCCTACCGGGAGTCACCTCATGCCCAAACTGCTATACAAAGGGAGATCCAGGACATGCTACAGATGGGTATAATCTGCCCCTCTAACAGTGCATGGACATCTCCAGTGGTTCTAGTTCCCAAACCACATGGGGAAATACGCTTTTGCGTGGACTACCGTAAGCTAAATGCTGTAACTCGTCCTGACAACTATCCAATGCCACGCACAGATGAGCTATTGGAAAAATTGGGACATGCCCAATTCATCTCTACTTTAGACTTAACAAAAGGGTACTGGCAAGTACCACTAGATGAACCTGCTAAGGAAAGGTCAGCCTTCGTCACCCAGGCAGGGGTGTATGAATTCAATGTACTCCCTTTCGGGTTGTGAAATGCACCCGCCACCTTCCAAAGACTTGTAGATGGTCTCCTAGCGGGATTGGGAGAATCTGCAGTTGCCTACCTCGATGATGTGGCCATTTTTTCTGATTCATGGACAGAACACCTGGAGCACCTGGAAAAAGTCTTCGAGCGCATCCGGCAGGCAGGACTAACTGTTAAGTCTAAAAAGTGTCAAATAGGCCAAAACAGAGTGACGTACCTGGGGCACCAGGTGGGTCAAGGAACTATAAATCCCCTACAGGCCAAAGCGGATGCTATCCAAAAGTGGCCGGTTCCAAAGTCAAAGAAACAGGTCCAATCCTTCTTAGGCTTGGCCGGATATTATAGGCGATTTGTACCACACTACAGCCAAATCGCCGCCCCGCTGACAGACCTAAACAGAAAGAAACAGCCAAATGCAGTTCAGTGGACTGATGAGTGTCAAAAGGCCTTTAACCAGCTTAAAGCGACACTCATGTCTGACCCTGTGCTAAGGGCCCCAGACTTTGACAAACTGTTCCTAGTAACAACAGATACGTCCGAGCGGGGCGTGAGAGCAGTTTTAATGCAGGAAGGACCGGATCAAGAATTCCATCCTGTCGTGTTTCTCAGCAAGAAACTGTCTGAGAGGGAAAGCCAATGGTCAATCAGTGAAAAGGAATGCTACGCCATTGTGTACGTGCTGGAAAAGCTACGCCCATATGTTTGGGGACGGCGTTTCCAACTACAAACAGACCATGCTGCGCTACAGTGGCTTCAGACCGCCAAGGGGAATAACAAAAAACTTTTTCGGTGGAGTTTAGCTCTCCAAGATTTTGATTTTGAAATACAACACATTTCAGGAGCTTCTAACAAAGTGGCTGATGCACTCTCCCAGGAAAGTTTCCCAGAGTCAACTGGTTAAAAATTGTTCTTGGAATGGAACATATTGTTAGTTTTTATATAATCAGTAGTATGTCTAAAGATACATGTGTCTTATTAACTCTGTTTTCTCCTAGAGCTCCAGGAAGAAATCACAGCCAGTGTGGAATCGGACATCCAACACTATCTGTGATTTGGGGGGCATGTCATAACTATAAAGGGAAGGGTAACAGCTCTCCTGTGTACAGTACTATAAAATCTTTCCTGGCCAGAGACTCCAAAATCCTTTTACCTGTAAAGGGTTAAGAAGCTCGGGTAACCTGGCTGACACCTGACCCAAAGGACCAATAAGGGGACAAGATACTTTGAAATCTTGGGGGTGGGGGAGAAGGCTTTTGTTTGTGCTCTTTGTTTGGGAAGTCGTTCGCTCTTGGGACTGAGAGGGACCAGACATCAATCCAGCAGCGGCACCGGAGGCAGCAAACAGGGCGGCTAACAGGGGAGTTTGAGAGGGAGTTTGCAGGGGGAGGTAAGGGGGGAGGCAGGAGGGCAAGGTGTGGTGTGTGCTCTGAGTCCACAGGCGCCGTGGGCAGGGAGCCCAGCAGGCATGAGCCAAGCAGCAGCAGCAGACAGAATGCAGATGGCTGCATGTGGAAGCTGTGGTATGTATATGGTCCTAGCAGGGGAGCCGGAACACAGGTATGTGTGTATGAAGTGTCGCCTGATAGTGTTACTGGAGGAAAAGATTAAGGGGCTAGAGATGCAGGTAGATACCCTGGTGGAGTTTAGGCGGGGGTTTGAGCAGCTGATGGAGGACAGGCAAGGAGGGGCTGAAGGAGAACGCCCTGCGGCGCAGGTAGAGGCAGAGGAGGGTGATAGGGGAATGGAAGGGGGAGAGCATGGGAGGTGGAACCATGTGACTGTCAGAAGCAGGCCAAGGAAAAGAAGGGCCAGTGAGGGGGGAATAGAACTCAGGAATAGGTTCGAGTGTTTGGATAGCGAGGTGGAGGGGCAGCAGGTGGCGGCTGAAGGTGGGAGAGTGAGGAAGAAGAGAAGAGCGGCTAGTCCGAGAGAGAGAGGGGAGGAGTTGATGGAGACAGCACCAATTCTGGGCCCCGGGAGGATTCAGGAAGGCATAAGGGGGAGCATTAGGGAAGATAGGAACAGGCTCAGGTCAGGACTAGAGGGATTAGAGACTAGATTACTAGATGGCACTGTTGCCAGGCGAAGGCAGGTGTATGTAATTGGAGACTCATTACTGAGGAGATTGGACAGGCCTGTGACCAGGGCGGACCCGGAGAACAGAAGGGTGTGCTGTCTCCCGGGCGCAAAGATACGCGATGTGGACCTGCGGTTGAAAAGGATCCTAAAAGGAGCAGGTAAGAACCCCTTGATAATCCTTCATGTAGGAACGAATGACACGGCTAGGTTCTCGTTAGAGAGAATCAAGGGAGATTATGCCAGGCTGGGGAAGACGCTCAAGGAGATAGAGGCTCAGATTATCTTTAGTGGGATTCTGCCCGTTCCGAGGGAAGGGCAGCAAAGGGCTGATAGGATTGTGAGAATAAATACTTGGCTAAGGGAGTGGTGCTATAAGGAGGGCTTTGGGATGTATGGCCACTGGGAGGCTTTTGGGGACAGACACCTGTTCTCGCGGGATGGGCTTCACCTGAGTAGGGAAGGAAATAGACTTCTGGGAGGGAGGCTGGCTCATCTTATCAAAAGAGCTTTAAACTAGGAAGTTTGGGGAGAAGGTTGGGAGATGCACAGTTAATCTCCACGCCAGATTCCAGTATGGAAAAGGTGAGTAAAATGAGAGGAGACATAGCCGGGGAGACGAGATTGGACATAGGAAGGACAGGGGGGACGGGCGCAAGGAGGCCCGCAACATATAGTGCTACTAATGGGAGACAGGCTAAACGACATACATTAGGGTGTTTATACACCAATGCGAGAAGCCTAGGTAATAAAATGGAGGAATTGGAGCTCTTGGTCCAAGAGCTGAAACCGGATATCGTAGGAATAACAGAAACGTGGTGGAATGACGGTCACGACTGGAACACAGGTATGGAGGGGTATACGCTGTTTAGGAAAGACCGGAACAAAGGTAAAGGTGGGGGGGTGGCATTGTATGTCAACAGTGAAATAAGCTGTAAAGAAATAATAGTGGATGGATTAGATAACACAGAGTCCGTCTGGGCAATACTCACACTGGGTAATAGGACTACTAGAGCCTCTCCGGGGATAGTGCTTGGAGTGTGCTATAGACCGCCGGGATCGACCCAGGATATGGATAAGGAACTATTTAATGTGTTTAGAGAAGTAATTACTAATAGAAACTGTGTAATTATGGGGGACTTTAACTTCCCGGATATAGATTGGGGCACAAACGCTAGTAGTAATAATAGGGCTCAGATGTTCCTAGATGTGCTTTCTGATCAATTCCTTCATCAAATGGTAGCTGAACCGACGAGGGGGGAGGCCACTTTAGATTTGATTCTGGTAAGCAGTGAGGACCTCGTTGAGGAAATGCTAGTGGGGGACAATTTGGGCTCCAGTGATCATGAGCTAATTCGGTTTAAAATACATGGGAGGAGTAACAGAATTAAGTCAAAGACTAGGGTTTATAATTTTAAAAAGGCCAATTTTAACAAATTAAGGGGACTGGTAAGGGAAGTGGATTGGGCAAACGTATTAAGGGATCTAAAGGCAGAAGAAGCCTGGGATTACTTCAAGTTAAAGATGCATGAGCTGTCGGAGGCCTGCATTCCAAAAAAGGGAAAAAGATTACAAAGCAGGAGATTTAGACCGAGCTGGATGAGCGACCGACTCAAAGGGGTGATTAGGAAAAAACAGAAAGCGTACAAAGAGTGGAAGAGGGGAGGGATTAGTAAAGAAACTTACCTTAGTGAAGTCCGAGAATGTAGAGATAGAGCGAGAAAGGCCAAAGGCCGTGTAGAGTTGGACCTAGCGAGGGGAATTAAAAGCAATAGTAAGAGGTTTTACAGCCACATAAATAGGAAGAAAGCAAAGAAAGAAGAAGTGGGACCGCTGAAGACTATTGCCGGAGAGGAGATTAAAGACAATCTAGGCATGGCGCAATATCTCAATGAATATTTTGCATCGGTGTTTAATGAGGCCAATGAAGGTATTAGGGATACTAGCACCACTACAGAGGGGCATTCGGGATGGGGGATTACCGTATTCGAGGTAGAAACAAAACTTGATTGCCTTAATGGGGCTAAGTCGGGAGGACCGGACGATCTTCATCCGAGAATATTGAAGGAATTGGCGCGGGAAATAGCAGGCCCGTTAGCGATAATATTTAATGAATCTGTAAACTCGGGGGTGGTCCCGTTAGACTGGAGAATAGCTAATGTGGTTCCTATTTTCAAGAAAGGGAAAAAAAGTGATCCGGGTAACTACAGGCCTGTTAGTTTAACATCTGTAGTGTGCAAGGTGTTAGAGAAAATTCTGAAAGAGAAACTAGTTGAGGACCTGGAGGTTAGTGGCAATTGCGATAAATTACAACATGGTTTTACGAAGGGCAGATCGTGCCAAACGAATCTGATCTCCTTCTTTGAGAAAGTAACGGATTTATTAGATAAGGGAAATGCGGTGGACCTAATATACCTGGATTTCAGTAAAGCGTTTGATACTGTACCCCATGAGGAATTATTGGTTAAACTGAAAAACATGGGGATCGATATGAAAATCCAGAGGTGGATAAGGAATTGGTTAATGGGGAGAATGCAGCGGGTCGTATTAAAGGGTGAACTGTCGGGTTGGAGGGAGGTTACTAGTGGAGTGCCTCAAGGTTCGGTTTTGGGACCCATTTTATTTAATCTATTTATAACTGACCTCGGGACCGATTGCAGGAGTGGGCTGATAAAGTTTGCGGATGATACGAAGGTGGGAGGCGTTGTAAATTCGGAGGAGGATAGGGATATCCTGCAGGGAGACTTGAATGAGCTTGTGAATTGGAGTATCAGAAATAGGATGAAATTTAATAGTAAAAAGTGTAAGGTAATGCATTTGGGGATGACTAATAACAATTTTAGTTACAAGATGGGGACGCATTGGTTAGAAGTAACGGAAGAGGAGAAGGACCTAGGGGTCCTCGTAGACCGCAGGATGACTATGAGTCGACAATGCGACGTGGCGGTGAAAAAAGGCCAATGCTGTCTTGGGATGCATTAGGCGAGGTATATCTAGTAGGGATAAGGAGGTCCTGCTCCCGTTGTACAAGGCGCTGGTGAGACCTCACTTGGAGTACTGTGTGCAGTTCTGGTCTCCCATGTTTAAAAAAGATGAACTCAAACTGGAACGGGTGCAGAGAAGGGCCACTAGGATGATCAGAGGAATGGAAAACCTGTCGTATGAAAAGAGACTAGAGGAGCTTGGGTTGTTTAGTCTGACAAAGCGAAGGCTGAGGGGGGATATGATTGCTATCTTTAAATATATTAGAGGGATTAATACAAGGGAGGGAGAAGAATTATTCCAGCTTAGTACTAATGTGGATACGAGAACGAATGGATATAAACTGGCCGTGGGGAAGTTCAGGCTTGAAATTAGACGAAGGTTTTTGACCGTCAGAGGGGTGAAATATTGGAACGGCCTTCCGAGGGAAACGGTGGGGGCGACGGACCTGTCTGGTTTTAAGATTAAGTTAGATAAATTTATGGAGGGAATGGTTTAATGGTAAAACATAGTAGTCAAGGAAAACCAAACAATGGTAGGTAAATCGTATAATGGCTGACAGGGGTCAGGCTGGTGACTCTTGCCTATATGCTCGGGGTCTGACTGATCGCCATTTTTGGGGTCGGGAAGGAATTTTCCTCCAGGGCAGATTGGCCGAGCCTCTGGAGGTTTTTCGCCTTCCTCCGCAGCATGGGGCAGGGATCTCTAGCAGGAGGGTCTCTGCCGATTGAAGTCACCTAAAACAGGATTGGGGACTTCAACAGCAGAGTCCAGGGAAGGGGTAGGGACGGTTTTATGGCCTGCAGCATGCAGGGGGTCAGACTAGATGATCATAATGGTCCCTTCTGACCTTAAAGTCTATGAGTCTATGAGTCTATGAGGTTTTCCACATCTTTCTAAACAAGTCTCTCATATTTCAAACTTGTAAGTAAACAGCCAGGCAAGGCATGTTCGTTTTTACTTTGTTTTCTCAACTTGTAAGTGTACCTTTTACTAGAGTGTTTATCTCTGTTTGCTGTACTTTGAACCTGAGGCTAGAGGGGCGTCCTCTGAGCTCTTTAAGTTTGATTACCCTGTAAAGTTATTTTCCATACTGATTTTACAGAGATGATTTTTACCTTTTTTCTTTAATTAAAAGCCTTCTTTTTAAGAACCTGATTGATTTCTCCTTGTTTTAAGATCCAAGGGGTTTGGATCTGTATTCACCAGGGAATTGGTGCAGAGTTTCTCAAGGCTTCCCAGGGAAGGGAATCCACTTGGGAATGGTGGCAGCGGACCAGATCTAAGCTGGTAGTTAAGCTTAGCAGTTTTTATGCAGGCCCCCACATTTGTACCCTAAAGTTCAGAGTTGGGAAGTAGCCTTGACACTAGTCTACAGTAATAAAATGTTTTAGGTTCTGTGGGACTTTCCTTGTTGGTATAATTCAGTTGTTCAATAAAAGATATCTTGAGTCAGATCTTTGATGTAAATCGACATAACTCTATTGAAATTCACATCTGTGCAAAGTGCCAGCATAAGTCACTATGTACTGCCTATGTCCTATTTTGAAGGACAAATGTAATTTCCTCACCTGGGATTTACATCAGATGAGGTTCTTGTATTTATAATTAAAACTGGTCAAAATATTTTTAAAATGTTTTTCGATGAGAAATGGCTTTTCATCAAAATAGAAATCTCTTTAGGAAATGTCAATTTTGGATCAAACATATTGAGTTTTTCAACAAAAATGGTGGGAAGCGGCGCGGGCAAGGGATGTGCTGGCTGCGGCTTCCCACCACCCCTATTGGCCCGGGACGGTGAACCGCGGCCAGTGGGGGCCGCGATCAGCCGAACTTGCCATGTCAGCAGGTAAATAAACTGGCCCGGCCCGCTAGGGTGCTTACCCTGGTGAGCCGCGTGCCAATCGTTGCCGACCCCTGGTCTAACAGTACACAACACTGCTACACAAACAGCTGAAGAGTGGTAATAAGAGAACTTTATCTGGAATTTTACATAGATAGAACATAAGAAGCCAAACTGGAATTTCCCAGGGCAATGAAATTAATAGCTTGATTTATGTAAATAGTGCCATGAGATCTTTAATGATCACACATGGACAGGATCACATCCCAGAGTTCTGACCTTCAGTAATATGTCAAACTCTATAATCATGCTTGGGAATTGATTCAGTACAGACTTAGAAGGCAAAGTACTAGCAACTGGTTCATCAAAACCACTTCCTAAAGCCTCTGGGCTTCTCCTGAGAGAAGTGCTGACTTAGCACAATCTTTCCTAGATTACATGATGTGAGAAAACAACAGCAAAGGTAATTTGGCTGCAGAGCAGAAGGAACCCTGAGAATTTACTGGCATTTATCATAGAGAAGGGAGAAAATCTCACTTTGTGGATTGTTGGCCAGTCATCATTTAGCACCTCCTTAGGACTATGAATCAGTACTCAAGCTGAAAAACCTCCACTCTTACCACTACCTGTCTCTCATACTGACCATTCTATCCTTAAACTGCAGAATCCACTGAGTGTCTATTAAGTTTAGAGATGGTAGACATTTTTTGATAGAACAGTCTTCCATCAGGAAATGCATTTTATTTTAAATCTAAACATTTTGTGCAAACATGTTGATTTTGACAACATTTTCTATAGGGAAAACTCAAACTGAATCATTTCTGCTTTCTTGTTGCATTTTGATAACATTGAAGTGTTTTATTTTGTATTGACTTTCCTGTTTTGTTTTGCTTTATTTTATTTATTTATTCTGTTCTATTATAATATTTGGACATATCAAAACAAAATGTTTTCATGATTCCAAATCAAGATCGATCAGAATTTTGAGGCCCCAGGAAATTTTCAAATGTCAGCATTTCCTATGGAATGGAGATTCTGTTTTCTGACTAGCACTATTTAAGTTGACTGAGGAATGTCTGTTTATATGAAGTGAGCTGGCTTTGGGGATGGAGCCACTAGGAACACATGTGCCAGGAGGCTCTTAAGCAGTGCCATGGAAAAGTGTGTAGTTCATTCATTGCTAGCTGGGTAGTATAGGTTGGATTGAATATGGCAGTTCCACAACCAATTTCTGAACCTCGGCAGAGCATGGCCATATGCACTCATGCACACTCTCATCCATACATATCCCCACACAGACATTTCAGCAAGGATATAGCAAAAGAAGGAAGATGCACGCACAACATGTTATCTATGTAAACACACACACCTGAAAAGATAAAGCACCAGAGTCTGAAAGATGCACACACATTTACCCTGTAACTACTTTTCTCCATCTTCTTATCTTACACTTTGACTGAAATCCATTATCCGGACATCTCTTGTTTACTGACTCTCACTCCAGCTTCTTTTCTCTTTACTGCTTGATTGTTGTCCACAATGTCTTCTCAACATATTATTTGTGAGATGCACAAAAAGGCCCAGGGAAAGGAAATTAAATGTATGTATAATTCCCTGTAAACTTTTGCAGCAAGAAGTGCTTATGTCTTATGTGTCCTCTAAAACCTCTTGATAAGGTTCCCACAGAGTTGAGAGCCCATAAGTCAAAATGGCTGGGCATTTCATTTTGTAAGAGCACACAGGATGAGCCACTAAGGCTAGGTCTACACTACCCGCCTGAATTGGTGGGTAGAAATTGATCTCTTGGGGATCGAATTATCGCGTCTCGTCGGGACACGACAATCAATCCCCGAATCGACGCTCTGACTCCACCAGCGGAGGTGGGAGTAAGCGCCGTCGACGGGGAACCGTGGAGGATGATTTTGCCGCTGTCCTCACAGCGGGGTAAGTCGGCTCCGATACGTCAAATTCAGCTACGCTATTCGCGTAGCTGAATTTGCGTATCTTAAATCGACCCACCTCCCCTATAGTGAAGACCTGCCCTGAGTCAGAGAGATAATATTCGTCTACATCTTCAGGCTTTCAATCTGAATCGCTTTGCTAGGAGTGGGGACTTTGACTCTTGCTCAGTACATGGATTAATAATAGTGTGCTGGAGATGTGAAATGAATGGGCAGAGCTGAACCAGCAGACAGATGAGCCTTGGGGAAAAAACCCTCCCCTTGCACTGCTTCCAGCTGGAGTTCAGAATGATCGTTTCACAAGAGAACCCCCCAGATAGGATACAGGAAATTTGAAGGAGCATGATACTCAAGAGCTTCTGAAACCATGCTGGATTCTCCCTCCCCATGATGTTAGTTTGGAAGGTGCTATGTCCCAGTGAAAAGGGCACCGAACATGGACCCAGATGACGTGGCTTTTATTCTCATCTCTGCCATCGGCCTGCTGTGTGACCTTAGGCAAGTCACTTCACCACTCTGTGTCTCTGTCTCTCTCTCTCTCTCTGTAAAATGGGGATAGTGATACTTAACTTCTTTGTAAGGTGCTTTGAGATCTATGGATAAAAAGCGCTACATAACAGCTAGGAATTATTGTGTGGGATCCCAGGATATTGGTATGTAGGGAAAGCTCTTCCTTGAATTTTCACCCACAATGAAAAGCAAAAACTTCTTGAGGTTCAAAAAGATTCAGTTATCGTTAGATTTTTTTTTTGCCTTTGCACTCCCAAATTCTGATTAGGACTCGGATGATGTGTGCCAAAATATGGCAAGAACAGCTATCCTTGTGATATTTTCAGCCCATCCAGGAATATTTGAAATAGCAAAAAGGAGCTTAGTCTTTTGTGAATTTTTTTAGCCTCAGTTTTCAGATTCTTGAGTTATGCATAATTATGCATGAAATGGGATAAACTTCCAAGCACTGAGTTTTAGTATTAAGCATGCGTAATTGTGCATGCCAAGCTGTGTTATATAACTTGAATACACATTGCACATGCAATTATGCATGCAGTCTCCATGTGTGCACATGCAGACCATAATCTCGCCATCCAGCTTGTTATCTGTGTGTGCAATTACCACAAGCGGATATGCACAGCCAGTTACTGACCAGGACCTGAGCTGCACAGGCTTCCATCCAACTCCCACTGAAATCAATAGAATTCTTTCCATTTTCTTAATTTGGAAGTGGAATAAGACCCTTAGTTTGTGAGACCTGATGCAATCACAGCTAAAGTGGTATGAGTTCTGTGCTTCATTTGGAGTGTTTGGGTCCTCTTGCAAAAGAACTCCTTGTGGACAACAGTAGGCATGACATGAAGTTCCATCTCCTGTCATCTGGGGTTTATTTGTCCGTCTGCTACCTGGTCATGTCTATTGAATATTGCACCATGTTACAATATTAGGATGACTTGCTTTCTGAGGGCTATGAAGAGCTTTTGTGGGTGAATACAAGGGCAGGATTTTAATGAATTCAACTAATTATAATTTCCCCTGACTTTTAAAGTCCCTGATCTCTTCCTGTACACTCTTCAGGGTAAGACAGTCTTTCACAACATGCATGTACAGCGATCAGTAGAATGGGGCCCTGATCTTGTCTGGGGCTTTTAGTTGTTACCGTAATATGAATAAATACATAAATAATGCATAGATGGTACATAAGCCCTTGTGTGAGCCACCAAACTTGGGGTCAGTTTCAGCCACTAAAATCAAAAGGTCAGTGGAGTAGACTCCTGATGGAGGTGGTTTGATTCAGAGATTCAGCAGTAGGCTGGATTAAATATTAGCGGGAAGGTGTGCTGTTGGATGTAGTCCCGAGAACACTGGTGGTAGGCGGCAACGGCTGGACTACCTTGGTTGTATTTCCTGCCCCTGTTGTCTGCAATTTGATGAACTTGTATCATTAATGCTCTAGTTATAGACAAGCCTGTCAGATGCTGAAAGGCAAACTCCTGAAAGAGGGCTCTGTGCTGGCCTAGTCACTAATGCAATACTGAATGTGCTTGCACAGTAAGGAAACCTATAAAATATTTAAACCTTGTCCTTCCCTCAAACGCAGAGCAGCAAAGATGATTTTCCATGGAATTTAACATTAAACTCTGGCAATTTGTACAGCTGTGCATATAAATGGTTTGCACATAATCTCCAGAGGCGAAGGTCATTGTGCCTAGTACATTTCAAAACTGTAAGTTACATAGCAACATCCTTCCCATTTCTGTTTCCATGTTATTTATTGAAAGGGATTTAACAAAACTTGGGATGAAGCAGCATTAGTTTTTGGGTGGCAGATGAATGGAAGTTGATTGTAATTTTTTCCCCTTAATCACTTAATTTTTGTCTTTTCATAGAATGAAAAACATAATAATCCAACAGCGATGGGGAAGGGGTGGTAGAGAGCTTTTCCAACGACAGAAATCAGAATAGCCAACCGCCTGCTTTCACTTAATGCAATTTGTTCCATAACTGATCTTTAGAGCCCTGCTTCATTACCTTGTACAAACTTAAACCTGTTTTAGAAGAAGAAAAAGATTCTTATTTGCAATCAGAATTACCCAATTACACACCACTCATGAAAACATGCACATTTAGTTTCAGCAGATGAAAGCTGACATTTTGTTTCCCCCCCAGATCTATTTCTCCAGATAATGAATATTTTGTCTTTGCAACCAAAAATATGTGACTTAGGCTTTGTCTACGCTGGAACCTGAACGACAAAACACCCCACCGAACAACAAAAGTTTGCCGATGAAAAGTGCTGGTGTGAACAGTGCTTTGTTGGTGGGAGAACTACAAAGCTACCATTGCTTGTTGGGGGTGGAAGTTTTTTGTTGGCAGGAGAGCTCTCCCCCGCCAACAAACAGTGGCTACGCTGCACGGCTTTTAGCAGCATGGCTGTAATGGCACAGCTGTGTCACTAATAGGATGACCAGACAGCAAATGTGAAAAATTGGGACAGGGGGCGGGGGGTAATAGGAGCCTATATAACAAAAAGACCCCAAAAGTGGGATCGTCCCTATAAAAATCGGGACATCTGGTCACTCTAGTCACTAAAAGGTGCATAGTGTAGACATAGTCTTAAATCCAGGTTCTGCTCTCATTCAGTAGACATTCATACCTCAGAAACACCACTGACTTCAATGGAAATTATCTGGGCCACCACTTCATAGTGCACATGTCATCCCAGGCAAAGGAGATGCCATGTAGTTCAGTGGATGGAGAACTGGAAGGAGGCTCAATAGACCACATGCTATTTCTGGATCTGCCATTGACCTGCTCTGTGATGTTGGACAAGCCACTTTCCCACTCCATGCCTCTGGTTCCCCTCCCACCCATTGTCGATTTATACTGAAACTCTTCATGGCAGGGACTCTCTCTTATTATGTCTGCATAGTGTCTAGCATAATGGGTCCTCTAGGTGCTACCATAATACAAATAAACATATGGAGCTATACCTATCTCATAGAAAGGTCATTGGGTCGAGTCCAGTCCCTTCACTAGCAGGACTAAGTACTGATTTTGCCCCAGATCCTTAAGTGGCCCCATCAAGGATTGAACTCACAACCCTGGTTTTAGCAGGCCAATGCTCAAACCACTGAGCTATCCCTCCTCCTAATAACAATAATTTGGTCCTGTTAATTTAAACCCTCAGTTTTATTTTGGCTGTATTGCAAGTACAAATTTATTGAAAGGTATCAATTTTTTTAAATTGTTAAACTTTTCACATCCATTTTTGATAAAACTAATATTTGCTACTTTCAGTTTAGCATATTTTATTTCGTTATATCATTTGTTTGGGCACAAGTATGCTAATTGGCTCATTGATCATTCAAATACCTCCTGCTGTGGGAACTGCTTGTATTTGCTGGCTCTCCCACTTATTAATTAAGAGCTATTCAATTATAGGTAATATTCTTTTATTGCTAATAAGATCTTCTGATATCAGCAACATCCCCGATTCTGAAATGAAATTTGCAGGGCTTGGCTTACATGTAATTTAAAACTGCTTGGCATAAAGGCTTCAAAAATTAGTCCTAAAACATAGGTACTTGAATCAAGACCAGCTTCAGAGACATGCAAAGAAAATCAATAAAATTCTGATCAAAGTTATCTTCTCATTCATGCATTCTCACTTTGTGATAGTTTCAATAGAGGCTTTCATACTGGGAAATCCTTGCAAATGTATCAGGCTAAAAAAATGTTGTCCTTAATCAGAATTATCTAAAATGGCATCTAAAACATATAGTTAATATTACAGTTTATCATGTAATTTGCCAAGATTAGTCTCTCTCTCTGTGTGTGTGTGTGTGTGTGTATGTGTGAGAGAGAGAGAGAGGGAGAGAGAGAGTTTGTATGTATCAGTTCCCAAGCTTATCTTGAGTTCTGGTTATTAACTTGTGAAAGATATTGGAGAGCGGCTTTTTTCCCCAAATAAATGTTGAGTTTCTTATTATTTCTTTGTACTATAGTAGCACCTTGAGGCCCCAACATAGACTGAAACTCCATTGTACTAGGCACTGTACATACACCTAGTCAGGGGCAGTCACTACCCTGAAGAGCTAAGAAAAGAAAGACGAAAGGTGGGTGGGCTGAAGAAAGTGTTATGATGCCCCTCTTACAGATGGGGAATTGAGAGAGAGGAATTACATGATTTGTCTGAGCTCACACAGGAAGTTTGTAGCAGAAGCAAGGAACTTTGATCTCATTCCTGTTTTTCTTCTTTTCTTAACAATTTTTGGTGATTTTCTTTTGTTCTAGTGCTAATTCTTCTGAGCAAACTGGCTAACAATACAGCTGGAACAAAAAATGTTGCAGTAAACCTAATCCACAGGGCCTGATTCCCTGCTCACTTACACCAGTGTCAATCAGGAGTAACTGCTAACCTCAGTGGTGTACTGGTGTGAATTGCTTTGGGGATTTGCTACCAACCTGAACCATATCCCAGGCTAGTCAAAAAGGTTGGAAAAGTTTTCAGTGAGTCTCTGCCAAGTTTAGAGCCTCTGTCAGCTGAATGTCAAATAATTGTCAATGGGGTTAGATCCTCAGCTGGTGTAAATTGGTGTAGCTACCTTAAGATGAGGATCTCGCCTGTGGTTTCCACTGAAAAAAGGATGTGGAAAAAACAGCCCAACTCAGAGATTGGGGAGGTGGGAACCCTATTGGAAATGAACCAAAATATTGTTTTACTGTCCATCTGTGTACTTAATCAGCTGTGTTTCATGCAACTTTACCAATCGCTTTGTTGGGACAAGTGCCCAGATCCTTAAAGTTATTTAGGTGCTTAACTCCCATCGATCACAATGCGAGTTAGACACCTGAATACTTCTGAGAATTTGGGCCAAGCCTTTAAAAGACTGGGGGAGAGAGGCGGTGAGAGGGTGGGGGAGGGAGCAGGAATCACGCTTACAATCAAAACAAATGTGTGTGTGCTTTTGTTTATGTTTCAAGTGGGTGTGTGTTCACATTTGTGTGTATGCATGTGTGTGTGCATATCTGTGTTTGTGCACACATGCATGTGCGAATGTGTGTGTGTTCACTCGTGTGCTACATTTCTGGTTCCACTATGAATTCATGTGCTGCCATTTTCTTTTTCTCATTACAGACTTTGGCACAAAGCTGTTGTATCAGAATTTTAATGCCTTAACGTATCCCCTGAAATATACTAGTGTACTTTACTATTCTGACCTTTCGTCTTTTCGTATTTTGATTGGGGTGGCTATTCTGCCCTGGTCTCTGCAGCTCACTGAGGCTGTAAAACAGTGAAATGAATGGAATGACTATAGCTAGTCACAATACAGAATACTGAAAAGGTCAGTGTAGCCCCATCTCCCCTGCTATAACTCATAGAGTATACAGGACCTTAAATATTTGATATAGCATTTTTGTGACAAAGGGCTTTGACAAAAATAGGAAGCAGCACCAGCATCAATCCATTCACATGGATGGCAAAGTTAATCAACAAGTCAGGTATGAGAGGGCAGAAACCCATTCTCTTCATAGAGGTTGGCTCCACTTTATTTTGTGCCCTCTCCCACCTGTAAAAGTATTTGTCAAATGCTCCACCGGTGTATTACCATCGTTGTGTATACTGCAGTTGCCCCTGTGAACTCTAGTCATGGACCAGGACCCCATTGTGCTATGTGCCGAACAGACACAGTCAGAGATAGGCCCTGTCCTGAAGTAAACAGACAAAGTAAGGATTATTATCCCCCTTTTACAGATGAGGAAAATGAGGCACAGAGAGAGTCAGTGAATTATTCAGCGTCACACAGGTTGTCTGTACCAGAACTGAGAACTAAACCTAGATCTCATGAGCCCCAGTGCAGCATCTTAACTATATAACCAACCTTCCTATCTAGGAATTAATTTTGCTCTGCCTACAGGGTGACAATATCAAAGGAGAAGGGAGCTTACCCATATCTTCTGAAGCTGTACCTTCTTCTGCACAGCCCTCTATGCATGGTTTAGCTTCCCAGAGTGGTTCCAGTGGTCTCTGTCTAATCACCCTAAAGATACATGCAAAACAATTAAAATCTATTTGATGGATCCTTCCCCTGTTTCCAATCACCTCCCTCCATTCTTTCCCTTTCTGGTTGGCAACTTGCAGACTCACTGACCTCATCTGAGCATCTGAGTGCTTATTTATATCCCAAATTCAGATGTGGAAAAGACTATTAGTCCTTTACAGCTGCTCCCCATTCAGTCTGCATAACATTCGCCACCACTTAGTGTGCTTTTCCCCTCATATCTCCAGCCTTGTATCTTATCAGCACACACCTATGTACACAAGGCCTGATTCTGCAGGATACTAAACACACTTCTCTCTTATGGGCCATATTTTAAGAGGTGCTAAATATCTGCAACTCCCATTAGCTTCACTGGGAGCAGATAGTGCTTTTTACTTCTTGCAGTTGCTCTGGCCATTGTAGGATTAGGGAAGGGACAGGATTTAGCCCAGCCCTGAATGTGGCACTGTTGTTACCAGGACCATGTATGATCAGAATAATAAGAGATCAAACTTAATGAGAAAAGTCTGAATATTTTGTCAGATCATGGAATGGCTAAAAAGAGAGACTGGTATGAAACGAACGACAGGGAGCCATACACAAGATTTCCAATAGTTACTCCAGTCTATTTAATCACAGGTCCAGTCTACTTAATCACAGGTTGATCCAGGTCCAACACTTGTTTAAAACTTAAAAATTAATTATACATGTCACAGTTCTGGGTTTAACTGCACCTCTGCACCTTTCGTGGTCTCCTCAAGGGCTCCCCTTTAGATCTCAGTTCCTCCTGGCATCATTTTTCTGGGGGGTGGTGTGGGAGAGGGGAACCTGCAGACCAGATTTAGGTTTGCATTCCCCTTGTGCTTATCCGAGCAAGTCTGAACTTAGTCTAGCACCTGCTGTTCTCCCATCACCCCCAGGGGCTATGACAGTGTTACCAGCTTTCACAAAGCACAGTACATTTCTTTAGGACAAATGCATTACAGAGAAAACCTATCAGAAAAATGAACAGTCTCCATGCATACTAAGCTCATCAGCTGTCATTCACCTTCCCTGTGGAGATCCTGGTAGGTTCCCAAAGTCCTTCAAATCTTCTTAGTTACAGTTTCATGTCAATTCAAGAATCAGAGGAGGGCTTCTGGGTCAATTCAGGCTCCCCTTTTATATCAAAGGACCATTTTTTGTTTGTTGGTCTCTTGAACCTGCACTGAGCCATTTTATGCAATTCCCCCCCCAGGGGCGTACTTTTCTGGAGTTGACTTACTTGTCCCGGGATTTGCAATAATAACCCACCCACCACTGATTTTAGTCCCTGGAGGAAGTTTGGTACCCTCCACCATGGAGCTAGAATACAATCCCTTGCTCCTAAAGATATAGATAACGTTTATAGAGACAAAAGTTTGACTCTTCCCTGTGCTCATAGCATCTGGCACATCTGTTTTGAAGTTCCCATACTTCTAAGGGCTTCCATGTACACACATGTGTCTAGATGACAGATGCTGCTGATGGAAGCACGAGTAGATGATAAATAGAGGCTGAAAGAAGGGTGGCTGGATAAAGATGAAGGAATCTCTAGACAGGTTTCCAAAATGAGATTTTTGCAACCTGTTGTGTAACTGGAGCTAGATCTAATTAGAATTTTGCAGTGGGGAGTTTATTATTTCCCAAATTGAGTTGATTTAAAATTCATATACAGGGAGTGAGTTTGGCTTTGAGCGCTCTCAGCGTATGCTCAATGTGTCCAGCCATTTGATGGTGTCATCATCAGCCAAGTGTAGAGCTGGTAGCCCGCCATCAGAATAGGTCAGTGGCCACTCATCAAGGATGTGACATAGTTTGAAGTTGACCACAGCTGTATCGCAGGTCATTAGAAAAAACCCATTTTGACAAAGTTCCTCCTCTATCTTGGTGGGTCCTGCACTTATTGGCAGACTTTCTTGCCTCAGAGATTCACCATGTGGGTTGGGGAACAGCCCAGAGACCTTCCCCTTTGGAAGAACCCACAGTCCAGATCAATTGGGAGGTTTGGGGTGAACCCGGGCCCACCCTCTACTCCGGGTTCCAGCCCAGGGCCCTGTGGACTGCAGCTGTCTATAGTGCCTCCTGTAACAGCTGCATGACAGCTACAACTCCCTGGGCTACTTCCCCAAGGCCTCCTTCAAACACCTTCCTTAGTCTCACCACAGGACCTTCCTCCTGGTGTCTGAAAACACTTGTGCTCCTCAGTCCTCCAGCAGCACACCCTCTCAGCTCCTTGCACCTCTTACTCCCAGCTCCTCACACTCACACCACAAACTGAAGTGAGCTCCTTTTTAAAGCCCAGGTGCCCTGATTAGCCTGCCTTAATTGATTCTAGCAGCTTCTTCTTAATTGGCTCCAGGTGTCCTAATTAGCCTGCCTGCCTTAACTGGTTCTAGCAGGTTCCTGATTACTCTAGTACAGCCCCTGCTCTGGTCACTCAGGGAACAGAAAACTACTCATCCGGTGACCAGTAGATTTGCCCTCTACCAGACTCCTGAACCCCACTGGTCTGGGTCTGTCACACCATGTAAAGAGATTAGCCGCACAGCTGCCCTGTCCTGTTCAAAACCAGTTCAGAGGTGACCATGGGTGTCTTGGCAGATCAAAACTTGGTGGACAGATGGTCTGGTCAGTGATGAGAGAGTGATTAACGATTGTCCTCACTGACCACTTGTTGCACCAAGCGGATTCCACCATCCTGTCCTGTGGTGGCATAAATGACCATAAAGGGCATCTAGAAGACAGGTGAGCTGGCGGGTGTTGAAGAGGTCTGCGTACAAAGGCAGGTCGCTGTTCTCATGGAACTTGGCCAGTAGCATGACAAAGGCCTTCTCACAGCAAATATGGGGCAGTGCTATATTACTAAGCATTGGCAGCCATAGCAATGGAGTTGCACATAAAGTCCTGGGCGTAGCTTTGCTAGGCTCAGTTTCGACCAGCCTTGTGTGAGATGAGCGATGCCAGGCAGGTGCGCAGTACTTTCTGCTGTTGAATAGCAGAAGACAAGGGCTTATGTTCTAAGCGTCTGGGCACTCATACCCTACATGGAACTGGTCAATTTTCTGAGCTGGTTGTTCTAAGTGCTGACTTTAGCTGCCCTCTTCTTCAAGCGGTTGCAGTACTTTAATGACCTATCCAGTGTCACACTGATGTAAACCTTGGAGCTGAAATGCAGTTTTGTAACACAGCAACAGCACACACTGGGTGAAATCAACTTCTGAGCAGATGGCCTTGTATAAGGCCAATGCACCTGTTAGTCCCATTTAAGCCCTGATTTGACTTGTGTCCGTATAGCGAGAGCAGATTTTAAGAGTGAGAAGTGTCTCAATTTCTTTTTGTCCTTTGGGCTGAAAGTTATGAGGATTTAAAACAGGAAGGGGGCTCTTGCATGCTATGGTTCTGGTGTCTGTAAAATGTCACTCCCTCTGGTGGAGGAAACAAGACGTCTGCAGATCAAATGCTTCAGGATCTTAAAGAGCTAGTAACTGTCTCAGATTTGCTAAAATCCAGCGCTAATGACATATTTAAACAGCAGCTATAGACAATTTCCCTCTCTTGGGAGCTTATGAGTGAATTTTTAATTTTCAGCAAAACCTTTACAGTTCACCTTTAAATCCAATTTTCTCTTGAGCGCGTCTAGTGAAAGAGTCTTGACAACTTCCCATGGGAGATTATTCCACCAACTGTGTGAACTCTCTCTCTAGAGACTTTCCATACCCCCCTCACTCCAATTGCTAGCATGACTTTTTTCCTTTTCTAGCTTCAAACTATTACTTTTTTGTATGCTATATGCACATATATTCTATTAACTGTACAAAATATGCCTATTCACAGATACTTAGATGTACATATCACTTGAGTCTGCTAACCTGTATGGGAAAGTCCTGTGACATTTAATAATGAATGGGGGCCTTTTTCGTTGTCTTTTAGAGCCATCCTATAGAATCTCGTACTGTATTTACACAGCGTACGAAAACGAGCCTTCCAGCCTGATTTGCTAGACCTGGGCCAGCAAGGCTCATGCTAGCACTCTAAAAATAGCTGCATGGACAGTGCTTTGAAGTTGCAGCTTGGTCTCTGTAGGCTAAGGAGACCCCAAGTCTCTTTTGAAAATGGGACCTAGGCTTTTGAAGCCTAGATCCTTAAAGGTATTCCTAATTTCCAGTGATTTCAATGTAAGTTAGGTGCCTAAGTCCCTGTGAGGATCTGGGCCCTTAAGTCAAATAGGCACTTTTGCAAATTTTACTCCAGATGTCCAAATGTTTTGCTGAATCGGGTGACGATTACTCACATGCTTAAAGATAAGAGTATCCTTACATCCTTCACCGAATCGGGGTTTTTTGAAATGTAATGTGCCCCTTCCTGCCTCCAACTAATGCTCATTTCTGAAATCAATGGAGCAGAGCCCATTGGCACCAGCTGGGATCTATCCCAATTATTGACTTTACTGGCAGTTATTCATATCTTGGCGATTTGGGGAGGAGGGAGAGAATCAGACCCAGGGAGTATAATACACATGGCTTTCTTCATCCCCTTCTGCTCATTCTCTGTACCTGCACCAACTGGCTCCACAAGGGCAGGAGTCAGCGCTGAATTTACCAATTTATTTGGAATCCGTGCCTGCCAAGTCCCTTTCACCTAAGTAAACTCTCCCAGTCCGTGCTTTTGCTGGTTGATTTCAAATGCCAATCTATTTATCTATTTCTCTCTCTTTTTTCCTCCCTGAAGGCAGAAGATGTTCAGAGCAACAAGAAAAGGGAAGAGAGGTATGAAAAGATTAGTTTGATCAAAGGAATCTCATGTCACACCAGAAGATTGATTTTCCTCTTTTCCCGGACTGTCATGCCCCTTCTCTCTTTGCTGGTTGTGACGCTATAGCAGAGTTCACTTTCCCATCACTTGCCATGCTCTGTGTGTGTGTCTTTTGATTATGACTTGTCTCCTTTTAATATCATCTAAACAAGGCACTGTCATGTTCTTTCTGCTCTCTCTCTCTCTCTCTCTCTCTCTCTCTCTCTGACCTATTCCTTCCGTGATGGGTACTGGAGAGATGCTCAGTTGTCACGCTCTCCTAGCAGGCAGGAGTCTCTCTCTGCTCCTCTGCATTGTTTAGAGAGCAGCTATTAGAAAGAAGCACATTCTTAACATTTAAAGACAAACCGATACTAAGCTGGGTGTCTCTTTTGTTTACACCAGCACTGAATCTTAACATATGATTATTCCCTGCTGTGCCACAGAGTGCATGCTGGGAATTTGATGGACTGGGAGAGGCATAAAGCAATAATATTTTAACACTTGGTATCAAATCACCTTTTGTTTAATGGGGATAAAGAAACAATCCAATTTTAATAATGCCAGCTCACCACGTATGTCTAAATTAAATGGGAACTGGAGATGAGAGGCTGGTAAACAATGTTGCCTACCAGCAGGAAAACAGCTCTTAATCCCATAAATCACTAAGGGAAATTGCTAAGGATATATCTCAGACAATTAAGCCAATTTAGGCCTGACAGTTGGGAAAAGCTTAGTAATAAACCGTGGCATTTCAAAGTGGAGCTTTATGATTCTGTAGAATTCATGCACACAGCTCCCCTCTTTAAAGGCCTGGATTTGAATGTCTATGACTTCACAGGGCCTCCTCTCCAGGCCTGGTACAAGCAGAGCTGCAGTTCCCTGGAAGTTAATAGAGACGCATTTGCTTACACAATAGCTGAATTTGATGCATGTCCAAATGCATAGAATGGTCCTTCCCCCCCACATTCTGATACAAGCAGAGAGAGAGACAGCATGCCTTCAGATAGTAGTTAAGGCCTCGGTCCCAGAACAGGATTGAGACCTAAAGCCTCTATCCTTCCAAGACTTATGCCCATTCACTTAGACTCATAGACTTTAAGGTCAGAAGGGACCATTATGATCATCTAGTCTGACCTCCTGCACAACGCAAGCCACAGAATCTCACCCTCCCACTCCTGTAACAAACTCCTAACCTATGTCAGTGAGACTGCTCACCGTATGCAAAGTTAAGCATGTATATAAGGTAATGAAGGTGATAAGTCATTACAGGACTAGGGGTTGATGATGTAATGTCCATTGCTGTCCTATACTGGATGGAATGACTGAGCTTTTCTAGAATAGGAGATTACCCCGCCTGAGACTATATACCCCAGTTCTACTACAGATAATAGAGATTCATTTAGCTCAAGTAGTGGTACTGCCCTGTATTCTGGAAGCTGAGGACCCAGGGTTCTCTTTGCAGAGGCTTAGTTTTGCTTGCAACTATGGTATCCCATGCTTCTAGCCATATGTACGTTATATCAGTGGTTCTCAACCAGGGGTACGCAGGTCTCTTTCAGGGGGTACATCAACTCATCTAGATATTTGCCTAATTTTATAACAGGGTTACATAAAAAGCACTAGCGAAGTCAGTACAAACTCAAATTTCATACAGATAATGATTTGTTTTACTGCTCTATATACCATACACTGAAATGTAGTTACAATATTATTTATATTCCAATTGATTTATTTTCTAATGATATGGTAAAAATGAGTGTAAGTATTTTTTCAGTAATAGTGTGCTGTGATACTTTTGTAGTTTTATGTCTGATTTTGTAAGCAAGTAGTTTTTAAGGAGGGTAGGCAAGACAAATCAGACTCCTGAAAGGGGTACAGTAGTCTAGAAAGGTTGAGTGCCACTGCGTTGTATGTCCTGGACTCAGGGAAGGGCCAGCACTGCTATACAAGGCTGTAGAAGTAAAGAGATCTCCTCTGGAGGAGCTAACACAGTATACCCATCTTCTCCTGCCACCAGAAAATAAAGCATAAATAAATAATAATTAAATAAATCCCTAAGAAGTCAGGTACTAATCCATGTTTTCTAATACTGGCTGCGACTCGCTTCAGTCATCTTCTCGGTTTTTTACAGGTTACGCCTCCAGCTCACCAGGTGCTCCCATGACTGTTTCAGAAGGCTCAGCACAGTTGTAAGCTGACCCTGGAATTCAGCTCTGACACCACCAATATCAGACATTTTGGCATGAACATCAGGTGGGTCGGAATAGTGGAACATTTTCTATTTTCATGTTGCATTAAGCTACACTTTTCTGCTTTCTGGGGCTGTAAAGGATGTTACTGTTTGGCCCCTTTTTAATCTTGTTATAAAACTTAGTAACTTTCATCTTTCAAGAAAAGACAATTCTAGACCATTGTACACCTTATGAAAAGGTTACATTGAATTTAACAAGATTGAGAACTTTTTTTTTTTCCAGAAAGGGCTCTGATACCCCACTTCTTGGCACTGTGTGGAAAGAAAGAATGTTTTAAATAACCAGTGCAAGAGAATACTATAGCAGGGATTTCATTTTGATTAAATACTGTATGCTGGTTTAAATATTCTCTAGAAGAAATCACAATCTCTACTGAATGTTACAGGATTTTAGGGTAATTTCTGTGGAGCTCTGTGAAATTTCTATAAAATCCAAATGTATATTTTTGATATGGCTGAAATCACAGATATCAGAGTTAAAAAAACAACCTGGTAGATCTCACCAAACCTTCAGACAATGCAGCATTAATAGATGCACAGATTTTAAGGCCAGAAGGGACAACTATGATCATCTAGTCTGACCTCTGGTATAACCTAGTGATTCTTGCATCTAGCCTGTATATTATGGTTGAGCTAGCACATATTTTTTAGCAAGGCACCCCATCTTGAACTAAAAACTCCAAGTCATTCCTCGGTAATCTGTTCCACTGATTAATTACCAGCAATGTTAAAGATGTACTTCTTATTTCCAGTTTGAATTTTACTGATTTCACCTGCTAGCCATTGGATCTTGTTATGCTTTTGTTTGCTGTGGTATAGCTCAAATACTTTAGCTAGTGCTCAAAATACACAGAGTTATAGCAGTGTGTGTGTACACAGGGGTGCACTACCAGGAACCATCCCTCTCACAAGAAAGCAGAACAACCCGCCTGGCACATTGTTAGTATATTGTATGGAACAACATTCTTTTATAGAATGCTGGCGGAGGGACAACCACTGACTGTGGATGGAACTCAGAACATGGTTATTTGAACAGCTAGAAGAGATTAACTAGTAGAAAAAGTCAGAATGTAACTGATGATAATTGAAGGCTAATTAATCTCATCAGCTGGTAAGTGGCCAACAGTGGCCACATAAAAGGGAGACTGAAATGGCAACTGGGGAAAGAGATTTTCTTGAGGGGGTGGGTTGTGGGAAGATATCTGGTTTCCCCCCCTTCTTTTTGAATAAGCCCTAGGTGTAAAATGGTCTTATTATATCTACATTTACCTCTCACAGTGGGGATGATGGGCACAAAGAAAAGTGATTTATGATAATCAGTTTTGTAGATGTTGCTGGGGTGATTAAAGCAGGGCTGACCAGCAAGCCATTTGAAGCCCTCTTTGTCCTGCCTCTCATCCATCTTCCATCAGCGAACCTGAGTAGCTCCCGCCATCAAAAGCTTAATTTACATCTTCCTTGATTCGCTGTTCTCCCCACAACCCAAATAGAAAATCAGCACAGCCATTTGCAAACTGCCTTTGCAATATGCTCCACAGCTTGAACACCTCAAGTGTAACAGATGAATTTTTAATCTGTGAAAGCAAACATTCTACATATCAATACAGCTTGCATTATCCAAGAGCATGGTACAGATGGGGATTTCTTTTTTGGTCTGGGCTGCTAGGTAATAAACAGGCATTTTTGTTTTTAAAAAAAGAAAAGAGTGAGATCAGATTGTATAGCTGATTTCAACAGATTGATTTTATCAGCCCTCCACAGAGCTTTGATAGTTCTCTGAGTGGCTGCACTATAGGGAACATTGTAAAGAGATTGAGCAGCAACCCTTTGGTTTCCCAGTGCAATCAAGCAAAGGCTCTGAATGCTCTGGTATAAAAACCCAATAGATGCAAACATGAAAACCTTTGTTAAATTGTTTGCTGCAAAGATTAGAAAAGTTCAAAGAATAAGTTTCTTAAATTGCCCCTTTTTTTTTTGTTTCCCCACAATAAACTAAGAAGAACAAAATGAAATAGCAGAAGCAGAGTCTTCTGTGATGCAAATGCCATAGTCAGAGGCTAAATATGAATAAACAGTCTTTGTTAAAAGAGCCTTTTTGCTGCTTTGCTTCAGCTTACTATGAACAACAATATAATATAGAGCTATATTTCATAATCGTCATGTGAGGCTCTCAAAGTGCTTTACAAAGTAGGGAAAGCATTGGGAGCCTCATTTTACAGATGGAGAAACTAAGGCACAGAGGCCCCATAATTACTTGCTGCCAGAGTTTCTGTCACCTTCCTTTGGAACAGCTGATTCTGTCTGTTGTAGGAAATGTGGCTAGTTGGACCACTGCTCTGATCCAATCTGGTGATATAGAATCATAGAGTTAGATGGGACCACAAGGGTCATCTAGTCTAACTCACTGCCAAGATTCAGGATTTGTTGTGTCTAAACCATCCAAGACAGATGGCTATCCAACTTCCTTTTGAAAACCTCCAGCAAAGGAACTTCTGTGTCCCTCAATATGAACTGTCATGCCTAGATCAGATTGGGAAAGAACCCAAGAGTCTTGACTAGTGCACATCACTAATCAGCATTACCTCCTGCATAAAACATACATTTGAGATCATACTGAACTTTCATGCATTAGCTGTGCATATTGTGGGCCTTCCCTGTACACAAACTTGCACCACTTTAACTAAAGGTACATATTTAAGTTCATTTTGTTAAGCCATGCAAAACCCTATGCAGACATCTTCTTTCTATTTAAGAGTAGATTGTGTCAGTTTACTTAAATTGATTTCTTGCAGATGTAATCTAAACTGAAATAAGACCCTTGTACACTGAAATCTACACTAGTTTAACTAAACTGGTTTAAGTTAAACCAGTGAGTGAAACATCCTTAGGCCTTAAGCCTGCAAGATTGACATCTCCTATAATGCAAAAATTTACCCTGGATCACCTGAGCAACATTTGGCAATGTCACCATTGTGCGGATTGCAATCTTGGTACCTCCACAGCACTCCTGCAAGTTAGAAATTTCACTTACCGCTGCTGATCAGGATTGGCCAGGGATGTTACTAAGTGTCTTCTGAACTTCAAAACACAGGATCATTTTGTGGTATAGGAGATTATGGCAACTACATCCACTTTAAGCCATACTTCTACTAAGATGCTTAATAGAATAGGCTTCAGGGTCTCCAGTTGCCTACAGATTATTCTTTTGGTTATTACTAGGCTATTGGTTGTCAAGTGATTTTTCTCAGATATGACCATGAAGGCCTTATATGTATCTTAATAGATGAATAGTGGCCTGTAGTCATCTCCAAGTTCATCACTATGGAAGCCATTGTAATGTCACAAACAAGACACATGCTCGCAGATCTCTGAATGAATTGGGCAGGAAGATGATTCTCTTCTCTTCCCTTGGTTCGACTGAAGAGCTCAGATACCATGACTTACTATATAAGTACCTAAATAAAATTGAATATTGAGGTTCTTATAATGTACCCATCATATTGGTATCTGAGCACCTGAGAAAGCTTGTATAGAGCAGAGGCAGTTTCTGATTACATAATAATCTCCAGCAAGGAATCACAGACAAATATTGGTTAAATGGAGTTTTCAATAAACATTTTATTTGGGATTATATGCCAGAGTGTGGCATTCATTATGTTTAAGATGAGTTCAGAAGTAAACTGACAGGATAATTTAAACTGGAAGTCTCTCCTTTAAATAGGTTTCTGTTCATTATTAAAAGCATATGGAAAAGCCCTGTAGAACTGAATAGCGACAAAACCACTAAAACGCCCCAGAAATTAAATAAGCTTCTATAGGAATTACTCTGCAAACTTACAGAATTTAATAGAGAAGGAGCTCCTTTCTATAAAATTTTTACACCAGCCCACAAAGTAATAGAGAATGATTCCTCCTACTGTAGAACTCTTTATGGTTTTCCCATTCCATAGAAAGGTTACCTTTCTCTATTAAATTCTATAGCATTTGTCCACGAAGAGAACATTTATAGAAGAGCTTTGCTCTCTAAGAATTCAAAAGTATTCTCACTATCTGGCTAGCAAAGTAGGACAAATGGGTTCTACTTCCTGATCTGCCTGATTCAGAGCAGAGTTTGTTATCCCTGGGACTTGAACTTGGGTCTCCCACATTCTGTGCACGCATGAGTTCTCTTGCTCACTCGCGCTCTCACTCAGAGGGTCCTGGGCCCCAAAAAAATCTCCTGAAACTGATACATCTCTGCAAAAAAGTTTGTGCTTTGAAGCAATTTCATTTGGATCAGCCCTATTACACTGCTCTACAGCCAAAATGCTTCTAAAATAAATGTAGTCAAACTTTACTAATTCTGGGTCACTGAGAACGAAAATGATGCTTAATTGTTGATTGGTTCTAGTTTTCAAGATGTGCTATTGGGTCAGTATATACGACCCTTGACTTGGGAATGGTGGAGGATAAGTGAGTTATAAAGGGAAGGGATCTCAATTTAAACCAGAAATGATTAAAATACATCTTCGACTGGATCTATGAATAAATCTATGACTGGGTTTGGACAGTACTTGCTTTTTAGGCAAAACAATGAATGATGCAATCTGAAACTGGTATTGCGTCATACATGATATGAATTGCATCATGTTATTCCTAGAAGTCATAGATGATGCAATCATAATGAAGCTTACATCACTCTGCTGAACAAATTGCCCTATATCAGCTCTAGAAATCATACAGTGTCGTGCTCTCTTATTTGTCAGTGCTTGATTTTGCAAAGGGACACATTTCTGTTTAGCCAAAGTGAGCAGAGATGCCTCGTACTTGTGTGAACAGTGCAGATAACTTCTGCTATGTTTGTGGTGAAGTGACTTTTGCATCACAAAAAGGCAGTATAACCACTATGGTTAAGAAAGCCTATCACCTTTATTTTGGCTGCAAAATTGGAGATCAGGACAAGAGGTGGGCCCCACACATGTGCTGCAACACTTGTGCAACAAATCTTCGCCAGTGCTTGAACAGGAAAAGGAAATCTATGCCTTTTGCAGTGCCAATAATTTGGAGCGAGCCAACAGATCATACCAGCAATTGTTACTTCTGCATGGTGCCTCCAGTTGGGAAAGATGTATCAAAGAAGAAAAAGTGGACTGTGCATTATCCAAACATTCCATCAGCTATACGCCCAGTACCCCACGGAGAAGGACTGCCGGTTCCTGATGCACCAGAATCATTCTCACTTGAGTCAGACAAGGAAGAGGATGAAACTTCTGGTCCTGAACCATCAATGTCACAGGACCCACATTTTCTCCCATCCTCCTCCTCTGAACCACACCTCCTACACAAGGTGAACTGATTCACCTTGTCAGGGATTTGGAACTACCCAAGAGTAAGGCAGAGCTGTTGGGCTCCAGACTACAGCAGTGGACTCTCCTGGCAGGTGATGTTAGGGTTTCCATGTTCCGTGACCGTCAAAAGGATCTTGTCCCATTCTTCTTCATGGAAGGTGATCTTGTAGCCTGCAACAACATCGATAGTGTGATGGCAGCCCTCAACATCGTTCACAATCCAGATGAGTGGAGACTGTTCATTGATTCATCGAAGACGAATCTTAAAGCTGTTTTACTGCATAATGGCAATGTTTTGCCATCAATTCCAGTTGGTCATGCAGTCCATATGAAGGAAACCTATGACAACATGAAACAATTTTTGAGGTGCATAAACTATGACCAACATCAGTGGCAGCTTTGTGGCGATTTGAAGGTTGTTGCTCTCTTGCTTGGTCTGCAGACTGGATACACAAAGTACTGCTGTTTTCTCTGCAAATGGGATAGTCGTGCAAGAGATTCCCACTACATCAAGAAAGATTGGCCACTCCGACAGTCATTGGAGCCTGGGAGGAAAAGTGTTCAGCAGCCACCACTTGTTGAATCAAGGAAGATTTTGTTACCACCCTTACACGTCAAGCTGGGTCTGATGAAGAACTTTGTCAAGGCCATTGACAAAACACAAGCAGCTTTCAAGTACCTCCGTGGAAAATTTCCAAGGTTAAGTGAAGCTAAGATAAAGGAAGGTGTCTTTGTTGGTCCTCAGATTCGTGAACTTCTTCGAGATGATGCATTTGAACATGCACTGTGTGGCAAGGAAAAGACGGCCTGGAAAGCCTTCCAGTTAGTGGCAATAAATTTTCTCGGAAACAACAAGGCAGACAACTACAGGTTGTTGGTGGCATATAAAAGCCTTGGTTGCAACATGTCACTAAAGATACATTTTTTGCACTCTCATCTAGATTTTTTTCCACCGAACTGCGGAGCAGTGAGCGATGAGCATGGCGAGCGATTTCACCAGGACATTGCAACAATGGAGAAACGCTATCAGGGCAATTGGAGCCCATCAATGCTTGCAGACTATTGCTGGACAGTGACAAGAGACGCTCCATTTAATGAATACAAGAGACAAGCCAAGAAGCGCCGAGTAGACACTGAATAGGACTAAATTATGTACATAATAGTTTTTTTGCCTTTTGTTTCATAATAAATGTTATTTATATAACCCTTTTGCTGATTTTTAAAGTGTTACATAAACAGGACAGGTGACATATTATCATGTAAAGCAACCATAAGCACATGAAAAGACCTAGGTTTACAATTTTTGATTAAAACTCTACTTTCTACGCAATATACATAGACATAAAATGTAAAAACTTAAATATCTTAGAACCAGTAGCAATCAGTTGTTTTAATTGTCATATTTGAATTCAGCACATCAAAATACATAATAAATAGCACATTTTATCTCTGAAGCAGACAACTTCTCAAAAATTGTAGACCAGTGTTATTTATCTGTTTGTAGTGCAGTAGTGCCTGGAGGTCCACAACCAGAGCCCTGTTGTGCCAGGTGCTGTACACACACAAAAGACGGTCCCTTCGCCAAAGAGCTAACAATCTAAGTAGATTTCAGTGGGACTTGACTCCAAAGTAGTAGCAAACACTACACCTGATAATAAGTGTTTGCTATATTGGGCCCATAAGCCTGCAACATTGACCTTCCTTATAACAAGATTCTAGATGCAAAAACTTACCTTAGATTGCCTGACCAACACCTGAGGGTGCTGTCATTGGGCAGATTGCAATATTGTCATCTCCACAGTGCTGGTGCAAGTTAGAACATTTCAAATCAGGAACTATTCACTCGTCCCTGGAGGGTATTTATTGTTGAGCTGGTTGGATGAATAATTAGCCCATCTTTAGAAGCTGTTCTACCAGAGCTTGTACTGCTTGTTGTTTATTATGGAGAGACACTTTCATCATCCCCATTTAGATTCATTTTAGAGCTTCGAAGAGCAATTTGCTGTTTCTAATTATTTTCTTTTTGTAACTTAAGATAAAAATATTCAAAAATGCATTTTTAATATTTTTAGACATATCCCTTTCACGTCCAATTATACATAATGGCCAGTATTCCATGGAGCCCTCAAGAACAGCCCCTGTTAGGACTGAAGAGCAGTCAAGCGCAAAATACATTGTAACAAGGTCACAAATGCTGTAAATTACCAGGTTCTCATTCTTGCATGTATCTCACAGTATGCTGAGAGGGTTTCACTTAATTAAATGTGAAAAGTCACAGCTCATATTAAATTAGTCCAAAGCATCAGCGCTATTAAACATGGAACATATGCAATTGCACCACATGGGGATGCGCATCTCCAATAATACCGTTGTTGTTCACTTCTTATTTTTCACCCACTCTTTCCTACAACTCTCACATGGTTTTTTTTCAGATCCTGATGCAAAGCCCTTCAGAGTAGGGTGAGCATAGGTCCCGATTTTATAGGGAGAGTCCTGATTTTGGGGTCTTTTTCTTATATAGGCTCCTATTACTCCCCAGCCCCTGTCCCGATTTTTCACATTTGCTGTCTGGTAACCCTACTTCAGAGTTAAAGGGATGACTTCAGTGGGTTTTGAATCAGGCACCTGTATAGGCAAATGGGAACCTTTTCTCCACTAATATCTGACCCAAAGCACTAGAACCAATGGAAGGGATAGCCTCACCACCTCTTCCCTCTAGATGACAATTCCCACCGGCTTTACCATAGACTTTCCAGCTTTGCACAGTAATTTGGTCAAGAGATGGGACAGCATTAGATGGGTTTAATGAATGGTGTTAGATAGAGAGTCTGCTGGAAGAATGTGAGACAGCAATAGGGGAAGGAATAGCCAATAAACTATGCATCATAACATAAGATGATGGGCTTCTTGTAGAGTCTTCTGAGTCTACCTTTGTGTGGAAGGTTAGAGAGTTGACACTTCCTGGCTGATCACATGACTCCTTGGGGACGAGTATAAAAGGAACAGGAAGGTGGATTAAAAGGGAATTAAAGGGAAAGGTGTGTCCTTTGCCCTACTGGCTGGCTGGAATAGGGAAAGAACCTCTGGCAATGTTGCTCAGTGTTTTCAGCTGATTTGCTTTTGTTATGTGATTACTGCTTCGTGAGCAATAAAACAAGCCTCAGGAAAAGTGTCTTAAAAGGACTAATGCTTGGAGCTTTATTTCCATTTTCTCACTGGCGAAACCACCTACCATTTTACACTAGGGTCCCCTTTTCTTGTTTAGTATTGCTAAGTTGCCATCATGTCCTGCCATCCATCTTAACCTGTACTTTCACCGTTATGCAGACAATGCCGAGACCTGTGATAGAACCATAAGGCTGCATCCTACCATAGTTTAAGTGGAACTCCCCATTGAAAGCAAAAGCCCATAGAAAACAGAGATGGAAAACTCCTATTAGGTCACTGTCCGCCCATTGGCCTCTGTTGGTGCAGGATTGTTCCCTATCTAAACTATAACCTCAGGGGCTTTGGCCTGTCCAAATCTAAATCCATCCTGCATTAATGTTACTAAGAGAGCTGTCCTGCTTCCATTCGGCACTGCATCCTGATACTAAATTGTGGTTTCAGCATGGATTGACTATTTCACATCATAGTGATGGAGGATGTCACATACATTTATGAAACAAAGTATGAATAAGACAGGTGATGGGAGTGGCTCCTAAAATGGGGTTTTCCCCCTTTTCCTGATCATTTTCCAATATGGATTTGTGGGGGACCCTACTATTTATTACTTTCCATTGTGAAAACTAGCCATTCATTCCTACCCTTTGTTTCTGATCTTTTAACCAGTTACTGACTCATGGAAGGACCTTCCCCTCTTAGCCCAGAATTGCTTACTTTGCTTAAGAGCCTTTGGTGTGCTCAGATAAAGCACAAAAAGAAGATTACAAAAGGGCATCATGAGAACCATCATTGGTTCCTTTAACACCTTGTCAGATTCCCAAGTTTAATGTGCCATTTATTTTGTTTTGGAGCTGACTGACTCATTTTGTTTGCTCTCGGTGTTGCTTGTAGAGCCTTGTTCCTTCTACTTTGCGTTGTAATCTTTGTAACTGACACATTTCACTGTCACAGCAACAGGCAGTACAGAAAGTAGCCATGCACTTTAATTAACGAAAGTCTTGCTGGGTGGGATCTCATGATGTCCAAAGGCTCAGATGTGTTTGTAAGGCCTGGATCTCTATTGGGGCTACCATAGTATAAATAATGTTTGCCTGGATTTCAAAGGTGCTGAGTACCTCTAGCTCCCATTACCTTTAATGGGATTGCAAAGGTGCAGCAACTCTGAAGTGCAATGATTGTGCTCTGTCTTCTTGCTCGTTGAGACCTGAATAGGCTGATGATATTCCATAAACTGCAGTCTGTGAGACTATGGGAGCTAGAACCTTGTACGCATTCCTGTTCCTGGCAGGGGAACCTGTCCCTCCTTCATCCTTGTAAAGCTTGGTCTGCTGCAACTTTTGTAATTAAATTAAAGAGGCACCTGCCTACTGCTGCATTTGACTTTTTAATATTTATAGCTGATTCTGTAAGGCTTCCAGAGACCTCTACTGAAGGGCGGATGCTGCATAAATGGAACTGATTGCTGTGATGCAGCTGATGGTGCTGTGGCACTGACCTTTGAGTCATACTTGGGCTGAGCATTATCTTTTTCTTAGAAAGAGCATGATAAACAATATTTGTTTTGCACTCTAACCAAACGAATTCTGCAGCCATCTGCAAATGGATCAAGTGGAAATCAGCTTCTTTTCTTTACTGCATCAGTGTTGACCATTGATGTAGCTGATAAGCATAAAGAATTCATTCTTCCCAGTAATTATTATTTTTATTAATATTATGGTGGCATTTAGGTGCTCCATAGAAAATCAGAGTCTTATTGTGCTTACTGTAGGAGGCCATCCCTTATAGCCTAGACAAGACAAGTCATGGAAGAAAGGAAGGATTATCACCCCCATTTTATAATTGAGGAGCTGAGAAACCAAGATTAAAGGCCTACTCCAAAAACATTGAAATCAATTCTCCTATTGACCTCAATAGGCTTTGGATCAGGCCATATGTGACTCATGCAAGGTCATGCAGTAAGTCTGCATTAGAGCCAGGAATTGGACTGGGAATCAGGAGACCTAGATCTAATGTCTTAATGACAAGACAATTGTTTTTTTCTTTTCCTTGCATGTCCATTGCCAACTTGTCTTAGGAGATTGGTTTTTTAACATCACCTCACAGAAAGTTTTCAGAGATGTCTAGATTTTAAGGCCAGAAGGGACCATTGTGCTCATCTGGTCTGACTCTTGCATAAATAACAGCGGCTGTAGGACTTCCCTGAAGTGCTTAAACTAGAGCAGGGGTTGGCAACCTATGGCACACGAGCCGATTTTTGGCACACGAGCCGATTTTTGCCTGGCACACGGCTGCCAGCCAGGGTCCTGGCTGCTGGCCTCACTCAGCCTGCTGCTGGCTGAGTGAACAGAAGCGCAGGCTGGCAGGAGGCTGAGCGGGGCCGGCGGCCAGGACCCCAGACCAGCAGCAGGCATGCCCCCCGGCTCCCCTCTCACCACGCTCAGGTTCTGCAGCTCCCGGAAGTGTGAGCCACTGGTGCCCCTCCCGGAGCTCCCCCCCCTCCCGCTGCCTCAGCACTCTGCGGGGGAGGGGCTGTGCGTGTGGCAGCTGGGCAGCGTGTTTTGCCTCCACATGGAGCCAGCGTCTGACCAGCATGGGCATGGTAAGGGGAGTCCCGGAGGTCTGTCTGGGGGCAGGGGTGGGTGGATAAGGGTCGGGGCAGTCAGGGGACAGGTAGGGGGTAGGACCCTAGGGGGGCAGTTAGGATGGGGGGGTCTCAGGAGGGGGCAGTCCGGGGACAAGGAACAGGGAGGCTTAGGTAGGGGGTGGGGTTCTGGGGGGCTGCTAGGGGCAGGGGTCCCAGGAGGGGGCAGTCAGGGGCAAGGAGCAGGGTTGGGAGTTCTGAGGGGGGCAGTCAAGGTGCGGGAAGTGGGAGGAAGTGGATGGGGGCAGGGCTCTTCCCCCCCTCCGTCCTCTCTTTTGATTGTTGAAATATGATAACCCTAGGCAAGGGAGGAGCCGGGGGGCGCATGGGGGCATTTTAACATGTATTACTGGCATGCGAAACCTTAAATTAGAGTGAATAAATAAAGACTCGGCACACCACTTCTAAAAGGTTGCTGACCCCTAAACTAGAGCATATCTTTTAGAAAAGTGTCTTATCTTGATTTTTACACTTCTAGTGCTGGAGAATCCACCACAACCCTTGGTAAATTGATTCAGTGGTTAATTACCTTCACTGTTAAAAATGTGCACCTTTCTAGTTTGAATTTGTCTAGCTTTAACTTCCAGACATTGGTTCATCTTATACCTTTGTCTGCTAGACTGAAGAGCCCTCTGTTGTTCAATTTGTGTTCCACAGGTAGGTACTTATACATTGTGATCAA